>NC_053025.1:46999241-47365863 GCF_003073215.2 Triticum urartu
TGCATGGGGGCTGGAAGTGGTAGCCGGTGCGGAGCGAGTCGTCGACGTCGATGGCGCGCCCGCCCTCGGCCTCCAGGGATTGCAAGTCGGGGAAGACGCGGTGCGACGCCTCCGCGATGGGCCACGACGACGACAGCGCGAGCAACAGGAAAACCACCCACGTTATCGGCTGGATCGCCATGCCCGAAACGATCAACGTGCTGCTCGCGGTTCAAACTACTGTAGTTGCTAGGTCGACGAGTACGTGGGAGGGACACACGAACGTGCGTTATAAGGGGAACCCAACCAGCCAACCTAGCAATCTGTAGGATTGTTTGTGCACTTTGCCATGCCATGCCTCATTAAACCGGACACGCATCATACTTGATTGTGCATCATGCCATGTTTATGTGGTGGTTGTTTACTATGCTGTGTGCTTCTTTCCGGTGTTGCTTCTTCGGGTTGGTTCCGGTAACGTCGTGATTGTGAGGACCCGTTCGACTACGTTCGTTTGGCTTCTTCATGGACTCGTTCTTCTTCCTTGCGGGATTTCAGGCAAGATGACCATACCCTTGAAATCACTTCTATCTTTGCTTGCTATATGCTCGCTCTTTTGCTATGCCTATGCTGCGATACCTACCACTTGCTTATCATGCCTCCTATATTGTTGAACCAAGCCTCTAACCCACCTTGTCCTAGCAAACCGTTGTTTGGCTATGTTACCGCTTTGCTCAGCCCCTCTTATAGCGTTGTTAGTTGCAGGTGAAGATTGGAGCTTGTTCCATGTTTGGAACATGTTTACTTGTTGAGATATCATAATATCTCTTATTTAATTAATGCATCTATATACTTGGTAAAGGGTGGAAGGCTCGGCCTTATGCCTGGTGTTTTGTTCCAGTCTTGCCGCCCTAGTTTCCGTCATATCGGTGTTATGTTCCCGGATTTTGCGTTCCTTACGCGGTTGGGTTATAATGGGAATCCCTTGACAGTTCGCCTTGAATAAAACTCCTCCAGCAATGCCCAACCTTGGTTTTACCATTTAACAACCTACCACCTTCCCTTGGGTTCTGCAGACTCAAGGGTCATCTTTATTTTAACCCCCCCGGGCCAGTACTTCTCTAAGTGTTGGTCCGAACCGAGCTGCCTGCAGGGCCACCTCGGGGAAACTTGAGGGTTGGTTTTACTCGTAGCTAGTCTCATCTGAGTGTGTCCTAAGAACGAGATATGTGCAGCTCCTATCAGGATTTGCCGGCACATTCGGGCGGTGTTGCTCGACTTGTTTTACCATTGTCGACGATGTCTTGTAACCTGGATGCCGAGCCTGATCGGAATGTCTTGGGAGAAGGAATATCCTTCGTTGACCGTGAGAGCTTGTGATGGGCTAAGTTGGGACTCCCCTGCAGGGATTTGAACTTTCGAAAGCCGTGCCCGCGGTTATGGGAAGAAGGGAATTTGTTAACGTCCGGTTGTAGAAAACCTAAAGTTGACCTTAATTAAAATGCATCAACCGCGTGTGTAACCGTGATGGTCTCTTTCCGGCGGAGTCCGGGAAGTGAACACGGTGTTGGAGTTATGCTTGACGTAGGTTGTTCTAGGATCACTTCTTGATCATAGTTCATCGACCGTGCTTTGCCTTCTCTTCTCGCTCTCATTTGCGTATGTTAGCCACCATATATGCTAGTCGATTGCTGCAGCTCCACCTCATACCTTTTACCTTACCCATAAGCTTAAATAGTCTTGATCGCGAGGGTGCAAGATTGCCGAGTCCCCGTGACTCACAAATACTTCCAAAACCAGTTTGCAGGTGCCATTGAACCGTGCAGATGACGCAATCAAGCTCAGGAGGAGCTCGATGAAGATCTTGTCCTTTGTGTTCTTTTGATCCAGTTGATCAATAGTGGAGCCCAGTCGGGACGATCGGGGATCTGTTTAGCTTTTGGGGTAGTCTTCTTTTATTTTGGTTCTGTAGTCGGACCTTGATTGTATTTGGATGATGTAATGCTTTATTCATGTAATTGTGTGAAGTGGCGATTGTAAGCCAACTATGTATCTTTTTCCCCTATTGTATTACATGGGTTGTGTGAAGATTACCTCACTTGCGACATTGCTTTCAATGCGGTTATGCCTCTAAGTCGTGCTTCAACACGTGGGAGATATATCCACATCGAGGGCGTTACAAGTTGATAATCAGAGCCTCCCCCGACCTTAGGAACCCCCCTGCTTGATCGAATTAGCTGGTGTTGTTGAGTCTAGAAAAATGTTTTGAGTCATTTAGGAATTATATATCGGAGAGTTTAGGAATTCTTTTACTCCCCAGTCCCTTCATCGCTCTGGTAAGGCATCCTGACGTAGAGTTTTGACTTTTCTCTTCTCAAATTTCACTAAATTTTTTTTAGGATCACGCAGGTATCTTGGAATCGTTCCGATCGATTTGTGACGAGAACATTGTTCTTGGTGCCTCCTGTCATTTAGGGGTTGTGGCAGTGTCCCGGGGAGTTGATCTCCGAGGTGTTGTCGTCACAATTTTATCGTTGCAGTTCTGGAATACCTGAGATTAGTTTCGCCGACATCGAAAATCTTTTTTATGCAGTTGTTGGTGAGATAACCTCGATGCCACCCAGTACTCGTATAACGGATATTTTTCGAAGGTTGAGGTAGACGATTTCCGAAGGTTTCTTGGTTATGTGTTGAAGGATGGATACAACTGGTTGTAGGATTTGCTAGTTTTGGGTGAGATATTATGCTTCCCCTGTATCCCCAACACCTGATTGCATAACCGGAAAATTTCGGGAGTTTATAAGTGGGAATTCAAGTAGCTCTTAGGATATCTTTCCGACAGATGTATGATATGAAATTGGGGTTCGACGTCTAGTGGTCCGCCTAGTCACGGTTGGTTTTACAGTGGTCTCGTTGTGTCTTAAAGAGTCCTTGGCTATGCCGACTCGGGGACGCTTCGTATGTCATGTGCATTGCCTTGTACATGATGGTGTTGTACGATCGAGCCTGTGTAGGCCCCACCACGAAAACTTTGGACGAAATCTCTATCATATGTTTGTTCCGGCTTATTCTGCAAGCCAATCCTTTGTTTTGTTTCAATTTGTGGTATTCGAGTTGTTTCGAAGTCACATGTGGATTCCATACCTTTCCTAAATGGTGTTCTTATACTCCATTGTGAATACTAATCCTTCTTGATAATCGAGATTGTCATGCCAATCCTTTTCATCGGTGTGTTTCTTTTCAAGTGGATCCGATCATTGCAACATCCGCAAGATCAAGTATCAGTTTTTCTCAACGGTGTTTGTTTCATCCGTCCCCAAGTTGCCTTTGTTTTTCCCCCCCCCCCCCCCCTTTTTCTTCAAGGAATCTGATGTTTTAATTAAGTATCCTTTATATTCTTATGAAGTCTCTCCATTCCTTTTCCGTCAATGTTCTTATCCGGTGATTCTCAGGAAGATTCTAATGGAGCTTCAAGTTCGTCATTCTTCATTCTTTTCATCTCCAATGAATTCAATTCAAGCTTTGTCAATTATATCCTTTCCTCATTGCAAATACTTTCTCATGCCGGTACACCTCTTAATCATCCATTTCTCGCTATTCAATTCTTCCGGTATGCTCAAGATATCTCGAAGATTCATGTGTTCACTCTGCTTTCGTTCAAGCTTTTTTCGAGGATGTTATATCATTCAAGCCATTTAATTCAACTGGTGCTTTCTCTCTTTGAAATCATTCAACGGTGTATATTTTGAGTGGGCCCTAACCCACAGGTCTTTTCCCAGGATCTTACCTGACTCTTCTTATTTTCTCGGAGCTATCCTCAAATTTTATTTTCGAAGTTTGACGTAAGAATGATTGTCATCAGTCTTATGTTTTTCTCCAAGATCTTTCAAATTCTTTTCATCGTTGGTTCAACCTTTCCATTCTTCATTCCGGAGTGTCTAAATAATTCATGACGGTGTTTCTCGTCGTCATTCTCAACTCTTGAAGACCGAAGAAGAGTTTTCCTCCATACCTTGCTCCATTTCTCTTCAAGATTCGTGATTCTAGCTTGTTGCCATCCTCTCGTAATTATTTTCGATTGTAGGAATTCTTTTCACCCATCCGGAGCTATTCAGGAGTCTTCTCAGTTTGGTTATCCGGAGTCCATCAATTCAGGATTATTCATTCTCAGATTTCAGCTCTCTTTCTCTAAATCTTACCGGTGCATCATTCAAATATCCTCTAATCAGCTCATGATCTCTTCGTTCTCATGGATCTAAATTCTCTCAAGCATCTTCGTTATTTGCTAATTCTTACCGGTGATTCTTCCCTTTTACTTCATTCATTTTCATTTCTTACGGTGGTTCGTTCAAGAGTTCCCTTCCTTGGTTATCATATCAATTCATTCGTTGTTTTCCAAATCCCACCGGTGGTTCGTTGAAGACCTTCCTAAAGTTTGCGCTATATCTATATTAATTCTTTCAACAAGAATGAGTAGTTTGCCAAATCCGTGGCTTGTCATCAATCTAAATTGGTGAAGGACGCGCACAATGTAATTCTTATTCTTTGTTTCATCCAAGTGATTAATTCCTTAGTCCGGAGGTTCATCAAAATTCTTGATCTCATTTGTTAATCTTTCTTTTCCTGGAGTTCCAAGCTCTCTCATTTCTCTCATCATGAAGATACATCTAATCATTGCAAGTCTTCACTTTGTGTTTTCAACTTCTCTTTCATTTCGATTGATCATTTCTTTTGTTACCGGAGTTCTTCATGGAGGCTCTACATGATGGTTCATAAAGGATTTAATTCCTTCTCGAAGTGTTCATCGAGATTCTTTTCAGAGGAGCTCATGCATTCTTCATCTTGCAATCCGGAGTGCAATTCGTTCACGCATATCTTTTGAGGTGGTCTTATGTCATTCTTGATAATTTCCCTTCGTGCTCCGTGATTCACAAGTTATCAAGAATGGGATATATTAAATCCATCAATCTCGTCATTGGAATTATCTTGGTTTATATTTCACCTAAAGCCTTCCCTAAGGATTGTTGCTATCTATGGTTCTTATAAATGACCCAAGTTCTTCACTTATCCTCCCGGTGAAATAAGTTTCTTGTCTCCTTGTTCTTATCAATCCAATTCTTTTTCCCGTGAGTGGCAGGTTGTCACCTTATAATTTGAGATGTATTCCATAAGACCATATCAAGCTTATTCTTTTCGTTGTTGGTTTTCCAACAACTCCGTTCTAGCATTTGTTGTAAGTGTACTCCCTCGAGATCTTGTTTCCCTTCGTTCATCCCATTCCATTCTTACTTTTGTTCCGGAGGCTTTGTGATGTTGCTCTCTTCAACCCATCTTTTCGTTTTGTCAGGATCGTGTTCTTTTCTTGGTTTATCCATTTAACCGGTGTGTTGTGTCCTTTTGCTCAAGCTCTTTCATTTTATCAAGTCTTTCATCTCTTTTCAACCAAAGTGCTACCCGACTCGGTTCTTTCTTTTCCTCTTTATTAATGGAGTGCTTTCAACTTCGTTCATCTCCGTTGCATTCTTTTCTCGAAATGGCTTAACCTTTCAAGGTTCATGGTTTCACTCATTAGTCAAAGAAGCAACTTTGTTTTACCTCTTCCTCTTCCGTTTTCTATCCGGTGCCATCCTAGATCTCGGGACGAGATCCTCTCATAGTGGTGGAGTGTTGTAACGCCCCGAGACCGATGTGCCAGGTGTCCTCCAGTTATTCGCTGTTGTTACCTTGTCATTGCTTGCATGTCATGCATCTCATATCATGTCATCATGTGCATCACATTTGCATACATGTTCGTCTCATGCATCCGAGCATTTTCCCCGTTGTCCGTTTCTCAATCCGACACTCCTATGTCCTCCGACGCCCCCTTTTACCTCGTTTCGTGAGTGGCCGAAAAATGTTCTCGGAATGGGATGAAACTTGGCGTGCGGTCTTATTATAGTGTAGACAGAGCGCCTGTCAAGTTTCGTCGCATTCGGAGCTCGTTTGATAGCCCAACCGTTATATATATAGCGGCACCGTTGCCGGTATTTTCGTCGGACGTTTTCGGTCTTCGGAGTCCCCGTGTCGGGCTGCAGTTCTTTTCTCTCCTCTCAGTCCAGCCCACTAAACCCCCCTCCGACCGGAACCGTTCAATTACGATCGGAGGGCTCCGAAACCCCCCTAACCCTAGCCCCTTATATATATATACACCTTCCCTAGCCCATTTTTGGACAAACCTAGCCTAAACCTACCCCCTACCTCTAGCCAGCCGCAATCCCCACCTCATCCTCGAATTCTGCGCACATCCAGCCTCCCACCGCCACTTGGCGCCGCCGCCGTGCCCCGGACCAATCCGGGCGTGCCACGTCGCCCCTGGCCGTCTCCAGCCACCCCTGCGCCGCCATGTGGCGTCGCCACCTCACCCCAGCGCTCCCCACCGCCGCCGGCCCCGCGAGCCCTGCCGCGGCCCACCTGAGCCCATCTGGGGCCCGGGACAACCCCCGCGTCGCCTCCCGCTCCCTCATCCCCGAGCTCCAGGGGAGGGAGCTCCCGCACCAGGCCCCGTCGGCGTCCTTGCCGGAGCAGCAGCGAGCTCCACCAGGTCGACCCCGTCCCTCTCCTCTTCCTTTTCTCTCTCTTCTCTTTTTCTCTCCCTGACCTCTCTGCGCTTCCCCATGGTCAGCACTGCCACCAGGGCTCCCTCGCCGATGCCCACGACGAACCGCCATTGGATCCGGCCGGAATGGACCCGACGCGACCAGATCCGGCCATCTCCATGTCCCTGCGACCTCCCCGCCGTTGCTGTGCCCTCGCCGGCATGCGCCGTCGCCGCCGTCTTTGCCTTTCAGTTCATGCGGGCACGAGAAGGAAGAGCGCCTCTCGTGTGGTCCCCGCGTGGGCCGATGCGCCCCAAGGCCCAGCTCCCGGCCCAGTCGCCCGACCTGCTGTTTCCACCGCCTTGGGCCAAGGTCCACTGGGTGAGAACCCCGCTGTGCACTGTTGGCCCAGTCCGATTCGGCCCGCCTCTGTTTTTTTTTCAGATCTGCAATTTGTCTATTTTTCCAGAGGAGAGCATTTTTGTAGGAAAGCCCTTGTGGATCATGCATATAATAACTCACAATTGGTGCATCAGATTAAAATGAATTATATATGAAAGTTGCTTAGAATTTTGTCTAGTTTCACAATATCCAACTTTCATGCATGTTTACAATGTTTAAACTGATGTTTGCTTTAATTTGCTCCTATGCCATGTTAAAATGCTTTAATTCATAACTAAATAACCGTAACTCGGATTTTAATAAACTTTATATGTAAATGGGGTAGAATTTTGCCTATTTTAACATGGTGGCATCATCTTGCATGTTTAATAACTATAAAATATGGTTTAGGGCAGAACAGTACCAAAACCTAAATTATGCACATGAGGAGTTTCCAGACTTGTTGTTTGTTGTTCCGGCCTCATTTAAACTTGCCTAGATGGGTAGTTTTCATATGCTTCACCTCTTGCCATGCTAACCAACATTTAATTTTGTTGAACACCTAAACGAGAGAGAACTAAATAAGTCATGTGGTGTTTTCTTCAAAATGCAACTCCGTTGCATAATGAGCTCCACTTAATTTGTAGGATTGTTTGTGCACTTTGCCATGCCATGCCTCATTAAACTGGACACGCATCATACTTGATTGTGCATCATGCCATGTTTATGTGGTGGTTGTTTACTATGTTGTGTGCTTCTTTCCGGTGTTGCTTCTTCGGGTTGGTTCCGGTAACGTCGTGATTGTGAGGACCCGTTCGACTACGTTCGTTTGGCTTCTTCATGGACTCGTTCTTCTTCCTTGCGGGATTTCAGGCAAGATGACCATACCCTCGAAATCACTTCTATCTTTGTTTGCTATATGCTCGCTCTTTTGCTATGCCTATGCTGCGATACCTACCACTTGCTTATCATGCCTCCTATATTGTTGAACCAAGCCTCTAACCCACCTTGTCCTAGCAAACCGTTGTTTGGCTATGTTACCGCTTTGCTCAGCCCCTCTTATAGCGTTGTTAGTTGCAGGTGAAGATTGGAGCTTGTTCCATGTTTGGAACATGTTTACTTGTTGGGATATCACAATATCTCTTATTTAATTAATGCATCTATATACTTGGTAAAGGGTGGAAGGCTCGGCCTTATGCCTGGTGTTTTGTTCCAGTCTTGCCGCCCTAGTTTCCGTCATATCGGTGTTATGTTCCCGGATTTTGCGTTCCTTACGCGGTTGGGTTATAATGGGAACCCCTTGACAGTTCGCCTTGAATAAAACTACTCCAGCAATGCCCAACCTTGGTTTTACCATTTAACAACCTACCACCTTCCCTTGGGTTCTGCAGACTCAAGGGTCATCTTTATTTTAACCCCCCCGGGCCAGTGCTTCTCTAAGTGTTGGTCCGAACCGAGCTGCCTACGGGGCCACCTCGGGGAAACTTGAGGGTTGGTTTTACTCGTAGCTAGTCTCATCTGAGTGTGTCCTAAGAACGAGATATGTGCATCTCCTATCAGGATTTGCCGGCACATTCGGGCGGTGTTGCTGGACTTGTTTCACCATTGTCGAGGATGTCTTGTAACCTGGATGCCGAGCCTGATCGGAATGTCTTGGGAGAAGGAATATCCTTCGTTGACCGTGAGAGCTTGTGATGGGCTAAGTTGGGACTCCCCTGTAGGGATTTGAACTTTCAAAAGCCATGCCCGCGGTTATGGGAAGAAGGGAATTTGTTAACGTCCGGTTGTAGAAAACCTGAAGTTGACCTTAATTAAAATGCATCAACCGCATGTGTAACCGTGATGGTCTCTTTCCGGCGGAGTCCGGGAAGTGAACACGGTGTTGGAGTTATGCTTGATGTAGGTTGTTCTAGGATCACTTCTTGATCATAGTTCCTCGACCGTGCTTTGCCTTCTCTTCTCGCTCTCATTTGCGTATGTTAGCCACCATATATGCTAGTCGCTTGCTGCAGCTCCACCTCATACCTTTTACCTTACCCATAAGCTTAAATAGTCTTGATCGCGAGGGTGCGAGATTGCTGAGTCCCCGTGACTCACAGATACTTCCAAAACCAGCTTGCAGGTGCCGTTGAACCGTGCAGATGACGCAATCAAGCTCAGGAGGAGCTCGATGAAGATCTTGTCCTTTGTGTTGTTTTGATCAAGTTGATCAGTAGTGGAGCCCAGTCGGGACGATCGGGGATCTGTGTAGCTTTTGGGGTAGTCTTCTTTTATTTTGGTTCCGTAGTCGGACCTTGATTGTATTTGGATGATGTAATGCTTTATTCATGTAATTGTGTGATGTGGCGATTGTAAGCCAACTATGTATCTTTTTCCCCTATTGTTTTACATGGGTTGTGTGAAGATTACCTCACTTGCGACATTGCTTTCAATGCGGTTATGCCTCTAAGTCGTGCTTCGACACGTGGGAGATATATCCGCATCGAGGGCGTTACAAGTTGGTAATCAGAGCCTTCCCCGACCTTAGGAGCCCCCCTGCTTGATCGAATAGTTGCCGTTGTTGAGTCTAGAAAATGTTTTGAGTCATTTAGAAATTATATATCGGAGAGTTTAGGAATTCTTTTACTCCCCAGTCCCTTCATCGCTCTGGTAAGGCGTCCTGAAGTAGAGTTTTGGCTTTTCTCTTCTCAAATTTCACTAAATTTTTTTTAGGATCGCGCGGGTATCTTGGAATCGTTCCGATCGATTTGTGACGAGAACATTGTTCTTGGTGCCTCCTGTCATTTAGGGGTTGTGGCAGTGTCCCAGGGAGTTGATCTCCGAGGTGTTGTCGTCACAATTTTATCGTTGCAGTTCTGGAATACCTGAGATTAGTTTTGCCGACATCGAAAATCTCTTTTATGCAGTTGTTGGTGAGATAACCTCGACGCCACCCAGTATTGGGGCGGGAGTTAGGGAGTATTGCCATAACTCGTATAACGGATGCTTTTCGAAGGTTGAGGTAGATGATTTCCGAAGGTTTCTTGGTTATGTGTTGAAGGATGGATACAACTGGATGTAGGATTTGCTAGTTTTGGGTGAGATATTATGCTTCCCCTGTATCCCCAACACCTGATTGCAAATAATCGGAAAATTTCGGGAGTTTATAAGTGGGAATTCAAGTAGCTCCTAGGATATCTTTCCGACAGATGTATGATATGAAATTGGGGTTCGACGTCTAGTGGTCCGCCTATTCACAGTTGGTTTTACAGTGGTCTCGTTGTGTCTTAAAGAGTCCTTGGCTATGCCGACTCGGGGACGCTTCGTATGTCATGTGCACTGCCTTGTACATGATGGTGTTGTACGATCGAGCCCGTGTAGGCCCCACCACGAAAACTTTGGACGAAATCTCTATCATATGTTTATTCCGGCTTATTCTGCAAGCCAATCCTTTGTTTTGTTTCAATTTGTGGTATTCGAGTTGCTTCAAAGTCAAATGTGGATTCCATACCTTTCCTAAATGGTGTTCTTATACTCCGTTGTGAATACTAATCCTTCTTGATAATCGAGATTGTCATGCCAATCCTTTTCACCGGTGTGTTTCTCTTCAAGTGGATCCGATCATTGCAACATCCGCAAGATCAAGTATCAGTTTTTCTCAACGGTGTTTGTTTCATCCGTCCCCAAGTTGCCTTTGTTTTCCCGCCCACCCACGCTTTTTCTTCAAGGAATCTGATGTTTTAATTAAGTATCCTTTATATTCTTGTGAAGTCTCTCCATTCCTTTTCCGTCAATGTTCTTATCCGGTGATTCTCAGGAAGATTCTAATGGAGCTTCAAGTTCGTCATTCTTCATTATTTTCATCTCCAATGAATTCAATTCAAGCTTTGTCAATTATATCCTTTCCTCATTGCAAATACTTTCTCATGCCGGTACACCTCTTAATCATCCATTTCTCGCTATTCAATTCTTCCGGTATGCTCAAGATATCTCGAAGATTCATGTGTTCACTCTGCTTTCGTTCAAGCTTTTTTCGAGGATGTTATCTCATTCAAGCCATTTAATGGGAACCCCTTGACAGTCAGCCTTGAATAAAACTCCTCCAGCAATGCCCAACCTTGGTTTTACCATTTAACAACCTACCACCTTCCCTTGGGTTCTGCAGACTCAAGGGTCATCTTTATTTTACCCCCCCGGGCCAGTGCTTCTCTAAGTGTTGGTCCGAACCGAGCTGCCTGCGGGGCCACCTCGAGGAAAGTTGAGGGTTGGTTTTACTCGTAGCTAGTCTCATCTGAGTGTGCCCTGAGAACGAGATATGTGCAGCTCCTATCGGGATTTGTCAGCACATTCGGGCGGTGTTGCTGGACTTGTTTTACCATTGTCGAGGATGTCTTGTAACCTGGATGCCGAGCCTGATTGGAATGTCTTGGGAGAAGGAATATCCTTCGTTGACCGTGAGAGCTTGTGATGGGCTAAGTTGGGACTCCCCTACAGGGATTTGAACTTTCGAAAGCCGTGCCTGCGGTTATGGGCAGAAGGGAATTTGTTAACGTCTGGTTGTAGAAAATCTGAAGTTGACCTTAATTAAAATGCATCAACCGCGTGTGTAACCGTGATGGTCTCTTTCCGGCGGAGTCCGGGAAGTGAACACGGTGTTGGAGTTATGCTTGACATAGGTTGTTCTAGGATCACTTCTTGATCATAGTTCCTTGGCCGTGCTTTGCCTTCTCTTCTCGCTCTCATTTGCGTATGTTAGCCACCATATATGCTAGTCGCTTGCTGCAGTTCCACCTCATACCTTTTACCTTACCCATAAGCTTAAATAGTCTTGATCGCGAGGGTGCGAGATTGTTGAGTCCCCGTGACACACAGATACTTCCAAAACCAGCTTGCAGGTGCCGTTGAACCGTGTAGATGACATAATCAAGCTTAGGAGGAGCTCGATGAAGATCTTGTCCTGTGTGTTGTTTTGATCCAGTTGATCAGTAGTGGAGCCCAGTTGGGATGATCGGGGATCTGTGTAGCTTTTGGGGTAGTCTTCTTTTATTTTGGTTCCGTAGTCGGACCTTGATTGTATTTGGATGATGTAATGCTTTATTCATGTAATTGTGTGAAGTGGCGATTGTAAGCCAACTATGTATCTTTTTCCCCTATTGTATTACATGGGTTGTGTGATGATTACCTCACTTGCGACATTGCTTTCAATGCGGTTATGCCTCTAAGTCGTGCTTCGACACATGGGAGATATAGCCGCATTGAGGGCGTTACATGTTTATAGACAACTTGCGCCAAAGCTATGTGTATTGGACGACCTGCGCCAAAGCTGTCCATACAGGGCAGATGGTCCTCAAAGCATGGTGTCGATTTCGTAAGTTGTTAAGTTGATTTGTTAAATCTATACAGTGCGGACGACCTACTCTATCTATCTATTTAATGGGTAAGTTGATTTCGTTCTGTTGTCTCACCGGCTTAGAGTGTTGTGCATGCGGTGCTTGTTAGAGCTTTGTCCAAACATGTCATTTCCTGTCATACAAACTGCTTTTGCTCGGAGTTATACATGGATGGAACTTTTATGTGTTCGCAATACATGATAACAGGGGTTACCATTTTGTAGCTCAGGAACACACTTTGGATATAACATCATGGGGACAAAAAAAACATATTACTGGAAAATCAGGTTAAGCAGCACCCTATCTTTTTTTTCTCATGCTATATGGGATGCTTGGAACTTTATTATCATTCTCTGATGTCCTGCCTTTGTTTTCAAATATTGACTGGGATCAAAAAAATTACTTGTCCTTTGTACAGAAGCATATGGGAACCACATTTGAGAAATGCTCTCAACTTTTGGTTGCAAATATTGAAAAGGTGATAAAAATGCAGTGACTTTTTGAATCACAGTGAGGTCATTTGATTTTTGCGGTCTTCTTAGCTTTGATTCATGTTGCTACTAGCAAAAGAAATAACTATTTGTGTTGTAGTTTCCACTGAAAACTTGCACCTATGTAGTTTATTATTGGTACCTGTTTTCTTCATACAACTAGATTAATTTCACATGCTTTCACAAGACAATGTAACTATTTTCTTGTAGTTGTTGTTTACATGGAATCAAGTGAAGACATCAGTGATTTTGCAGTATGGATGAAGCTGTATCCACACACAAAATTTGAATTTCTTGCCTTGAAATATATTTTTGCAGCATGTATTAAACATGGTGTGTCCAAACATAGACGATAAATGAAAACATGTCTTTTGCTTTGACGTTTCGGCATGCAGTAACAGTTTCAAATGATATACTTGTTTTATTATGATCTCTACACAATATTATTAGCTTGAAAATTGAATATGTGCATTTTTTATTTTACACATACAATAAAATTTTGTATAGTATTTGATACATGCATTTGCACGTACACGATTACTAAATCTTGGCATTTTCTTCTAAGTACGAAATCTGTTACAGAGTGCTAAGTCTTGATATTTTGTTTGCCACCTAAGAAGAAAAATGCCACTCCCGGTGATTATGATTCACGATTTTAGTGGTGTTTATTGTTTCGTTGCATGTAAAAGTGATGTGGTGTCTTGCACAGACCTACTGAAGTTTGTCTTCTAATAGCTGATACATGCCTTCTACATTACTCCCTCCGTCCCAAAATAAGTGTCTCAAGCTTAGTACAAATTTGTACTAAAGTTAGTACAAAGTTGAGATATTTATTTTGGGACAGAGGGAGTATATTTTATGCCTTATTTAAGGTTTAATTTCCAATATATTACAGGTACACCTTTGAGTATATGATACTCCATATATAGATTGCTTCCTTAACTGAAGTAGGTGACCAGGATTATTTCATTCTAGAAAAGGTAAAAGGAAGATGCATGATACCTCTCTCAATACCATGGTTCATGGCAGATCAGCGGCACTATTATGTGTTTGCTGCGTTTGAACCGAACCAATAATGTGGTACAATATCTACTGTTTCCTTTATCTGAACCGAAACAATAGTTTTTAAAATCATAATTATATTTCCTTAGATATGCAGGTTGACTATTCTGAAGTTGATGGGTTTGTGCTACAAACTGAACTAATTCCTCTTTGCCTTTGTAATATGGAGGTTTTGTGTGTGTGTGTGTGTGGGGGGGGGTGAGTTTGTACTATGGAGTTGGGCACTGAACTTTCGTGCAAATGAGGCACAAGATAGATCACATGTGTGCACGGTATTTGAGATGCAGGCCCTTTATTTTTATTTACAATTGGGACATATTCAACATACCAAGGCTCACCAAATATTACCCGGGGCAATACCAGTAAGCAACACACAAATCTAGATAATAGGTCCTGATAGGCAAACCATATGCTTCATGACAAAACTGTGAACCAATGGCACAATAGTCATATTAGCATGTTGTATCTTTCTTCTTTTCCCCCAATGAGCTTGTTCATGCTTCAGGACAATTGGACATGGCATATATCTTTGCCTTCTCCTGATGTACAAGTCATTTAAGATCATAGTCGTTTTGTACTCAGGTTACATTATATGAGATTAAGTATATGACAATGTGTTTTTTTTCTGCTGGCATATTCATGCTTTTGGATGCATTGATTTAACCAAAGGAGTGTTGTGTTTTCCAATACGTTTTTTCATCAATGGGATTTAAAAGGACAAAATGTTATTAAACATGTGTATATTTTGCATTCATAATTTTGAAGAACAGACATCAGCAGCCTAGGAACAATGAGAATGACCATCCTTGACTTCGCCAAAAAACATGCTTAGGTACATTAACAATGTATATTTTTCTTATTATAGTTTTCCTTAAACTTAATCATAGTATACGTTCGTTTGAAATAGTTTTTGACTGCTATTACATGACTATCTTTTCAATGCACGTGAATTGTCACGTGCAGGCTTACTATTTAATCTGTGGACACTTCCTGTAGAAAATAAAAAAACTAACTAAACTCGCAAATGGTTACTGCCTACTACGGGAAGCATGAACTCAAAGGTGGATATGTATAGATCAAGATGGCTGATACTTTTTCTTCCGGCTTACCACGCGAATTTAGTTCAGATAAGACTACGAGTTCTTATGTAATATTATTATTTTATCTCAATGCAAGTTATTGGTTCAGGATTCTTTTTTGTTTTTCCCATTCTTTGTTTTCACGCAATGCCTCCATGGAGTTCATCGCCTACTACTTGCTGCCTACACTCACACACATATATATGATCTACCCCATCCTTCTGTGTACTTCCCCCTACTGTGGCAATAGCACCTCCAGTAGTTGTAGTTCTCTGCTAGGTGGCCTTTTTATCTTCATCTTTTCCATGGATTTACGGCCCTGACAGTCCAGGTTCCTCCTAGTGATTTTATTTTGTTAAGTATTTTTATAATAGATGTTTTTTTATCTCAAAAAATTTAGGTACTAGCGGTCCAAGTTTTCGTCTTGATTCTGTCCATTTCTTTAGGGAAATCTAGGAGACCGTGAACCTGTGGTTATTGTATATTGGTTCGGAGATTCTTCACTTGACAATTTGTGCAATGACTAACGGGCCTGGTTAGTTTATGCAATAGTTCATCTCTTAGTTCTGTAATTTCTTGGATTTGATAGCCCTAAAAAGTATATATGTGTATTAGGACTGAAGATGCATGAGGCATCCCTGGAGAATGGAGATGAATGAGGAAGTGCTAAGATAGTGAGAGATGAGATTCCAACCTAGTAAGGCGACACAGATAATTATCTATTTTTTCATAAAAATGTATATATCCATTTCTGATCTTTTTTTTGTTCTGATTGTTTGGAAAAGGGTCCAGGACCAAGAAAGATGTTACAAAGTGGTATGTCAAAACAAAAGCTAATGTTTCCATTCAGATTATGCAGTTTAGAAGGTATTAAAAATTAAGTACAAACTATTGACTTCAGACTATCCCTTTTTAGCCTTGAATTATCGAGTTCGTCTTCTTTTAATTATCGTATCATCCCTTTACATACATGGTTCCATTACCAAAATCAGGGAGGAGCTTGGTGGTGCTGGAGTTAAGGAGTACAGCTGGTGGTGGGTTAGGATAGTGTCGGTCGTTGTTTTCACATGCTCTGCCTTCAGGTCCTCTCGCGATGTCCTGCACCACTAGGAACATCTCATTCGCTCATTGCCATACACACTTCTACACCGGCCGCTCATGATGATCTATATTATCCCCTTATTGGGTTTGTTTAGCTTTTTGCATGATAATTGTTTGATTACTTATACATGGAGTATTAGGTTGCGTTTTCTGCAAAGATGTTGATATGAAAGCCTTTTTTCTGGTAGATGTGGTTCATTCTGCTTTTAATATCTTATAAAGACTTCTAGCATTTTATCCTAATGTTTAACCAACTATTGAGGAGTTGGGCATATCTTTATAAAATATAGATTTTGGATTACATTCATGATTCAGATGTTGTTCTATCATGTTCTATTTTATGCTTCAAGTGTTGACTAGCACTATCTCCACGTTGACTAGCACTATCTCCACTACTTCCACCTATCCCTTTTGTTACCTTCTCCCAGTTAGGTTGATTCCCAATTCTCTATTCCGTTTTATCCCTCCATATTCTGGGCAACTGTTAAGTTAGTGGTTGTGCTTTTTCTCTATGTTCCTTTAAGGTTACAAAAATGTAGGTTCATTTAGTCAGCAAGGTAGATTCGGGAAACAAGTATCTAATCCATTCATTTATATCATTGCTGAGAAAATTGTCTTAGATAAGCTGAATTTCCACCAATCATTTAGATATTGCAGTGCGGTCTCATGAGGTATATCATCGTCGCATAGTTCCTTTCCTTAATATCTCTGTGGTTCGTTACTCCATTTTCCTATTGAAAGATCTTTTAGTCATGGTCATATTATGCTTTTCGCAGCCACCAAAACTAGAAAGAACGACAAGAAATTTTTGTTACATTGACTGCTTCCTGCCATGGCATGGAATCTTATTGTTGTATTTCTATAAAACTCTATCCCATCGGATTTGAGAAATAGAATTGTCGCCCCCCCCCCCATGCAATACAGCCGTGACCAATCGGTTCGCATCCTGCATGGTGCTGCACTAGGAGAGTACAGAAGAGAAACAAGAGGAGAAGCGACTCGGCATCCCTACAGAATTTCTAACCGCCTTAGACAAGAAAATTTGAAAGCGTATTGTGATTCTTAGGAGACTTCCTCATCAGCTATTTATTGTTTTCATGGTGTTGTTTGTTTTCTCTTATAAGTTAAATAATTTATTGGTGTTATTTTTGTAATATGAAGTGGGTACTACAGAGGAGCCAAGTAGTTGATCATTTATCTTGTCTTGGAAGAAATATATGTACTATGTTGATGGTTTATTGGTGTCCCGCTCCCGCAGAAATCTCCTATCATTTGTCTTAAACATGGAGAGGGGGAGGCTGTCATTGAATCCCACGGTCTACAAAAACTTGGTCTTCTTGGAACTTCATCTAAATTTTGGTCGCTCTTGGGAGTTTTTGTTCTAATCAGATCCCGTATCTGCTGGAACCGAGCGTGATCTTGCTAACATGCCGCAGATTCAGGGTAGTGTGTGGGATTTTTCAATAGAAAAGTAGCTTCAGAGATGGCTCTTCTTGGCACCACCATCTCTTGTGTGGGCGTCCTTGCTGTGCTCATGCCTATATGTCTGTTTGTTTATTTCTAAATAAATGGAAAATTAGAAAGTTTGCTTTCTAAATTTTATTCATGCCATACAAAGTAGTATTTAGATTGTTTTCTCGAGAAAAGAGAGTATTCAAATTGGTTAGGTAGAAACATATTATTAAATTTATTTGAATTACTTTTTGTTTCTTTCATGCTTCAATCTTGAAATAGATTGTTCAATGAAGGATTCACATTGTGATCAATCTTGAAACAAATAGTATTAGTCGAGACGTGCGTTGCACGTACATGCTTACTAGTTAATCACAAGATGCTTAAATCATCTGCTAGAGCAACCGAGAGAAAATCAGGGGGTGTGTCCATCCACAAAGATGGAGGTTCCATACGTCCCTCCTGAGCTAATATATGAGCAACCATAGTCGACTCTCTTTTACAATGTTCTACTTCGACCTTCCCAAAATCTTCCATCAAGTTACGGCATTCATCAATGATTGGAGCAGCCACCATAGACTGCCCACTATTGCTTTTTAGAGACTCAACCACAATCAAATTATTAATCTGGATCAGAAGAGAATTTGTCCCAAGTTGTAGAGCTAGCTTAAGGCCTTCTACCAGCAGGGGCGGAGCTAGGCTGGAGCTGGGCCCCGGGCCTGCTTCCTTGCTACAGTGATGTACAGTGATCAAGAGTACAAATTCTGCTACAGTCAACGAAGGTTGCTCCTTCCACGACCCGTGCCCAGGCCCCCCAGGCCTGGGGTGTAGCTCCGCCACTGTCTACCAGAGCAGCTGCTTCTGCTGCTACAATATCGGCTGCATATTCAAGCTTGGCTATGGATGCAACAACGAAGGAGCCAAGGCGATCTCGAATGACAGCTCCACATGACTCTCAGTAACTTTCTTCAGTAAAGGATGCATCAGCGTTAAGTGACAACTGACCAGATAGAGGCTTCCTCCACCGATTCATATGCGGCATCGCGGTAGGCTTCCCATTTGCGCGCACATAGTTTAGTGCTAAGGCTCGGATTGCTGGACCAGTCTCGCTGGCACTTGCACCTCTTCCTTCTTCACAATTTGACGCCGCTACCACCACAGATACCAGCTGGTAGCCATGATCATCTCCAGGGTTTGAACCACGTCCAAATACTGCTTCCTATTAGCCTCATTACATAGCAGATACTCTAAGATTTCTGGTCCTGACCGGTGTGGTGTGCATGCCTATTCTATGGTTTCAATTAAGCCCAGCGTGCGCCATACTTCTTTTGCTCGACTGCACATGAATAGGGCGTGCGCTACATCCTCTATATGTATCTGACACACTAGGCATTGACCGGAAGTTAAGATATGTCGATTAGCTAGTACAGCCATACATGGAATAGCATTGTGAAGGCATCTCCATACAATATTTTCACCTTCCCTGGCATTTTAAGATTCCATATGATCTTTCATATTGGATGTGACACTGATCCTCTAATTCCTCCTGTACTTGAGTTCTGGGCCGAATATATAGGAATCCTCCCACTGCCTGTAGTAGGACGATCGAACGGTGAAGATACCAGACTTTGTGAGATGCCATGCGACAAAGTCATATATATCGTGCTGGAATAAAGGAATTTGCAGTATTCTTTCTGCATCAATGTTCCAAAAATTGTCCCTGATAAGTTGCTCATCCCATCCTCCAATGACCGGGTCTATCAATTCATTCACAGTGGTTAGAATTCCGTTGCGCGCACCGTAATTATCTTCCTAGAAGAGCTGTTTGGGATCCAACTATCCTCCCAAATGTTGTCTTCATGCCATTTCCCACTCGCCAAATACACCCTTTTTTGAAAGTCTGAATGCCAGCCCATATACTCTGCCATACATAGGAGGAACCTTTCTTGAGTTGGCAGTTTAGGATATCTCCAGATGGGTTGTACTTGGACCTTACAACCCTGGCACAAAGAGAGATTCATAATTCTCAATGAGTCTCCAACATTGTTTCATGAGCATAGCTAAATTGAAACTATGAACCTCGTGAAAGCCTAAGCCTCCTTTCTCCTTCAGAACACACATTTTCCACCAAGCGAACCAATGCATTTTTCGCTGGTTTTCTCCATCACCCCACCAGTAATGCGATATGACATCAGTGATTCCTTTGCAAAAAAATTTAGGGAATTTGAATACACTCACTGCATACATTGGTATGGCATGGCCTACTGCCTTAATCAATGCCTCTTTCCCGCCATAAGATAGTTGAGGGAGTCCTGGATTAGGGGGTGTTCGGGTAGCCGGACTATACCTTCAGCCGGACTCCAGGACTATGAAGATACAAGATTGAAGAATTTGTCCCGTGTCTGGATGGGACTTTCGTTGGCGTGGAAGGCAAGCTTGGCGATGCGGATATTCAAGATCTCCTACCATTGTAACCAACTTTGTGTAACCCTAACCCTCTCCGGTGTCTATATAAACCGGAGGGTTTTAGTCCGTAGGACAACTTCATCATACAACAATCATACCATAGGCTAGCTTCTAGGGTTTAGCCTCCTTGATCTCGTGGTAGATCCACTCTTGTACTATCCATATCATCAATATTAATCAAGCAGGACGTAGGGTTTTACCTCCATCAAGAGGGCCTGAACCTGGGTAAAACATCGTGTTCCTTGCCTCCTGTTACCATCCGGCCTAGACGCACAGTTCGGGACCCCCTACCCGAGATCCACCGGTTTTGACACCGACATTGGTGCTTTCATTGAGAGTTTCTCTGTGTCATCGCCTTTAGGCCCGATGGCTCCTTTGATCATCAACAACGATGCAGTCCAGGGTGAGACTTTTCTCCCCGGACAGATCTTCGTCTTCGGCGGCTTCGCACTGCGGGCCAAGTCGCCTGGCCACCTTGAGCAGATCGAAAGCTACGCCCCTGGCCATCAGGTCAGGTTTGGAAGCCTAAACTACACGGATGACATCCGCGGGGACTTGATCTTCAACGGATTCGAGCCACAGCCAAGCGCGCCGCACTGTCTCGATGGGCATGATATAGCTCTGCCGCCGAACAGCGCCTTGGAGGCCGCACACGCATCGGTTCCGACCATTGATTCGGAGCCTACTGCGCCGATCGAGGATCAACGGTTGGACGCTGCCTCAGGGGCTGCGATCTCAGAGGCGATCGAGTCGAACTCCAGCCCCGCACTCCGCATGGCCCGTGACTCCGAGGAGCCGGATTCCATTCCGAACTCCGAGCCCCCCACGCCCCTGCCGATCGAATCCGATTGGGCGCCGATAATGGAGTTCACCGCCGCAGACATCTTTCAGCACTCGCCCTTCGGCGACATCCTGAATTCGCTAAAGTCTCTCTCTTTATCAGGAGAGCCCTGGCCGGACTAGGGTCAGCAAGGATGGGATTCGGATGATGAAGAAATTCAAAACCCACCCACCACCCACTTCGTAGCCACTGTCGACGACTTAACCAACATGCTCGACTTCGACTCGAAAGACATCGACGGTATGGACGACGATGCAGGAGACAACCAAGAACCAACGCCTATAGGGCATTAGACAGCCACCTCATCTCACGATGTGTACATGGTGGATACCCCTAAAGGAAGCAACAACGAGGAAAACGGGGATGGAAAGAGGGATCGATCTCTCAAAAAACAATCAAAGCGTCGGCGTAAACGCGGACCCAAGCCCCGCCTAGATAAAGACCCAGCCATAGAGCAGGATGAGCCGGTAGACGACGAGCATGCCTTAGAGCAACCGTCCCAACAGGACAACCCGGATAGAGAAACCGAACATCCCTCCCTCGGCGAAAATGGCATTCCGGACGACCCTACGCCGGACAAGCCCACGAAGCAGAAGAACCTCCACAAACGGCTCGTTGCAACCGCACGCAGCCTGAAAAAGCAGAAGAGGAAGCTAAAAACTGTGGAAGATGCACTCAGGATCAGATGGAGTAAAGTAATCAATACCGCAGACAAATACGGCGACAGTCGCCGCACTAAAAGTTATCCGAAGAGAAAGCTACTGCCTGAATTCGACGAGGAGGCCTTAGAGCCCTCGCATCCCAAAAGTGAGAAAGCCACACGGTCGGATAGACGACCCCATGGCCAGCATAAAGCGGCAAGCAGCGCCGCACTTAAGCCGGCATGCGACCCACTTAAGGATTCGCATCATGGCCCAGCCAGGTCCATTTACGGGCCAAGAAAGCAAGCTCTCGTAAGCAATGCAATAAAGCCATTATCAGAATCTGGCACACCCAAATACAGGGGTGCCGCACACCCCCTATGTTTCACCGATGAGGTCCTGGATTATGAATTTCCAGCGGGATTCAAACCCGTAAACATAGAGGCATATGATGGAACAACAGACCCTGGAGTCTGGATCGAGGATTATATCCTCCACATACATATGGCTAGAGGAGATGACCTCCACGCCATAAAATACTTACCCCTCAAGCTTAAAGGGCCAGCCCGGCATTGGCTCAAAAGCCTTCCTGAAAACACAATCGGAAGTTGGGAAGAGCTCGAGGACGCTTTCCGAGCAAATTTTCAAGGGACCTATGTCCGCCCTCCGGATGCAGACGATCTTAGTCACATAACTCAACAGCCCGGAGAGTCAGCTCGACAATTCTAGAATAGATTTCTTACTAAAAAGAATCAGATAGTCGACTGTCCGGACGCTGAAGCCTTAGCGGCTTTCAGGCATAATGTCCGAGACGAATGGCTCGCCAGACACCTCGGCCAAGAAAAGCCAAGAACAATGGCCGCACTAACAAGCCTCATGACCCGCTTTTGCGCAGGAGAGGACAGCTGGTTGGCAAGATGCAGCACCAGTGACCCAAGTACATCCGAAACTAGGGATGGAAACGGAAAACCGCGACGCAATAAGGACCGTCGCCGGACTAAGGAAAAAAGTCCGAAGAGCACGGCAGTCAACGCCGGATTCAAAAGCTCACGACAGAATCAGAAAAAGCCGCCCCTCCAAGATAACAGGGATGACCTATCCAACCTAAACAAAATCTTGGATAGGATATGTCAAATACATAGCACTCCCAGAAAGCCTGCTAACCATACCCACAGAGATTGTTGGGTTTTCAAACAATCCGGCAGACTCAACGCCGAACACAAGGGGCTCGACACACCAAGCAAAGACGAGGACGAACCCAAAAGCAGAGTACCAGGAAACAAAAGAATTTCCCACAAGAAGTAAAAACAGTAAACTTACTCCACATAACAAAACGTGCGGCGCCCATAAAGGTACGCGCCCCACGGCCTATCCCAAAGGAATCCCGCCACTGGTTGTCAAAACCAATCATCTTCGATCATCTGGATTATTCTAGATGTGTCAGGAACCCAGGCTAGACTGCCCTGGTACTCGATCCAATAATTGGCGGACTCCAGTTTTCAAATGTCCTTATGGACGGTGGCAGCGGACTCAACCTGATATATCAGGACTCAATCCGCCACATGGGGATCGACCCAAAAAGAATTCGCCACAGCAAAACCTCCTTTCAAGGAGTAACGCCAGGTACGGACACCCATTGCATGGGTTTTCTCCGGCTCGAGGTTATTTTCGGCTCTGCCGATAACTTCCGTCGCGAAAAGCTGACTTTCCACATCGTCCCATTCTCAAGTCGCTATCAAGCACTACTGGGACGTGAAGCTTTCGCCCGCTTTAACGCAATACCGCATTATGCATCTCTTACGCTTAAGATGCCCGGTCCACGCGGCATCATCTCCTTAAAGGGGAAGCAGTGAGAACACCTCCCCCAAGTGGAGGATTGTGTGGCCGCTTTAACAGCCCCACAATACAATGGCTTCACCAGCCAGAACATCGGAACAGGTCATTAAGACCACGGATACGGATAGACGAGTCCGGCACAAAAGTATCGTTGATAAAGGCTTAGTGGCCATATACCCCTGCACTAGGGGCTTCACACGTATAAAATAAGAGACAATAAAGCTCAATTTTTCATATTTTACTTTACACTTTGTTTATTTTATATAACTTTTGTTCGGCACGCCCCTTTTTCAACTTAGTTGCTCTCTTTTTACAGATGAACGTTGTCCTGCGCCCGTCCAGGATACGGCCCAACGGAGACACATGCGCAGACGTGCAGTAGGGACCCGTTCCAAGGATTCTTTTCAGATTAAGACCCTGCGTAAACCATTTTTACTGTCTCTTGTTGATACACATCCCCTGGTTCTATGACCAAGGAGGAGGCTGGCGTCTTGGCATGTGGCCACGTCAGAATTCTTGCGCATACCTGGACACTAGGGGATTATACCTCAGAGCGTTACCTCGCCCGCTCTCATAAAGACCGAATACCTTAGGGAGTGCTCGGCGTCGCGAGTTTGGCCTTATATGCATCAGCTCTGAGTCATGATTTTGGTCAAATGTTGGGTTGCCCGGCTCCTGTGTTCGGCCGCCTTATGTTCCGCTCTATCGGCTAAGGCGGCACCAGGAGAACTACTGCGATTGTGCCCTGGTTCGGCCAGGCGAGCACCTCAGTAGAGAAAGCCGAAAACCGACTGTCATGATATGGCGTGAGACTGGTCAACCACTTGATGACTCTCCGGAATCTGTAGGATTCCTCCGCATTAACGAAGGGCCGTTTCCCGGCCAGGCACATACGAGCCCCGAATTCGGGCGAGCGCAGTCGCCACCAGGGGCTACCTAAATAGTCCCATTGTCAAGTTCCTATGGCTAAGTGAAAGTGTTAAAGCATTATAGTCCGGTTGCCTAGCTCGCTGCGCTATCACCTCCTTTGTAGGACCAAGACATTGGATTAAGTGTGAAAATGCGCCTTCTGCGAGCACCCCCGCACTATGTGCGTGGGGGCTGAAGCCAACGACTGCAATCTTTCAGATTTTGTATATATATCTTAAAACGGCCGCACAAGAGGTGTTCCAAATACTTGAAGGCACAAGTATTAAAGGCTACTACAATTCATCAAAATATTGCTTTATAATTACATATGCTATCAGAACATAGCATCCTTCGAGCACTGCGTCTCTATTACACGAGCGCCTTCAAGGACTTCCTGAAAATAGTGCTTGGAGGGTACTCGGCTTTTGTCCGAATCTCGGGATGCAACAACGGTGCTATCCATCTCTGCCCAGTATGTATTGACGTGGGCAAGAGCCATCCGTGCGCCCTCTATGCATGCTGACCTCTTCATCGCATTGATACGTGGCACCGCATCAAGGAATTGCTGCACCAAGCTGAAATAACTCTTCGGCTCCGATCTCCCCGGCCATAGATGACCCATGACGTACTTCATGGCGAGTCCGGACAATCTATTCAGTTCGGCCCATTGAGCCAGACGATCGTCCACTGCCAGTGGACGCTCTGGATTCTGGAACTGCGACCAGAAAAGCCTTTCCACTTCGCGATCTTCTTGATCTCGAAAGTATTCGGTCGCATCAGCAGCACTCACTGCCAAGTTCAGATAGGTGTCCTCCGCACTCCACATCCGGTCCAACGGAGCAAACTTCGGATCGCAAAACTTCCTCCGCAGCATAAAGGGCCTTCCAGCCGCAATCTGTCCGGCCTGACGTAGCTCCTCCTTCACAGCTCTCATCGCAGAGCGAGCGTCCTTGGCATCAGCAACGGCCTTCTCTAAGTCCGTCTGTCTCGCCCGGTCTTCTTTCTCAAGAAACTTGCAATGGTCAGCAGCACTTTTTAACTTCACGTCCATCACGGCCATCTCCTTCTTGCTTCGGCAGTGAGCAGCCTGTTCGGCTCTCAGCTCTTCAAGGGCCTTCTCGGCAGCCGCATCACTTTTCCTGGCTTGTTCCTTAGCTCGGGCAAGTTCCGCCCGAAGACTCTCCATGGCGGCCACACCATCTGCGTCAAGCACACACATTGTAAGATACTGGCATAAAGCTCCTCTTACCAGATGCCGCCCGAGGAATTCCATACCTTGAGCCTCATCAAGCCGCTCATTGACGAGCACGATGTCGGCATCTGCCACGTCAAGTTGCCGCTTTAGTTCGGCAAAATCATCAGTTCGGCTCGATTCCGGACACTTCGCCACCTGTATACAAAGGCGACATTTTAGACCTGGGATTATGATCCTCTGCGCGCCGTCAATTTTGACAATGCACAGAGTCTCAGGGGCTACTATCTACACAGGGCGCATCTTGTTTATGCGCAACTGACAAAGAAGTACATTATCAAACGTACCTCAAAACCTGTCAGCAAACTTCTGACGGCCTCATGCAATCCGCTTTCTACGGACGAAATCCTTCCAATCACCGTACCCATCAATGCACGGTGCTCCTCTGAGATAGAAGCTCGGCCCAGCAGAATCATCAGCTCCTCCGACCGCGCATCGGACGGTGCCGGACTCGTCCTATGACCTCCATCGAAGGCCAGACGCGGAGAACCTTGGGAGGACATATGGCTACCTTCCACCCCTGCCGGATTCGGAGAAACCCTCCGCGACGACACCTCAGGGTCGCCCGCCTCGCCAGGCGGTACGGCAGGGGGAGGCGTTCCACTCTCCATCATCTCCGGAAGAAGATCCCCCGAAGACGAGCTATGCTGAGAAGGGCTGAGGTCCGAGCTACAAAGTAAAATTTCGGTTAATCTTCTCAGATAAAAAGCAAGGATTTCTCTCATCCCTCTAAAGGAAAATCTTTCTCTACTTACGGCTCGCTGGAGGGCTGATCCCTTTGAGGGCGTAGTTCGGCCGAGGATCTCCTCGGCGTCGGACCCTCTGACGAGGACTTTTCCCCCCGCTTTGAGGCCATGGTCTCCGGGTCGTCAGAGGCGGCCCTCTTCTTCCCCTTAGGAGAGGAATTGCCAGTTCTTCCCTTCGGAGCAGCCTTCTTCGAGGAGGCCATAGTTTCCTTGTCCTCCCCCTCACTTCCCTCCAAAGGCACGATCTTCAAGATCCTGACTAGCACGGGATCCGGCCTGGTCTCAGGAAGGGGAGCCGGACACCTGATCAGCTTTGCCTTCGCTATGCACTCCTGTTTAAAAGGATAGCTCTTTTAGGGGCGAATTTATGACAATTTAACGGATAGCGAGTCCGGGCACAAGGTTACTTACTTGAGTATCCGGGCGATTGCAGCTTAAACCTGCGTCCTCGGTCAAATCCGGACACATTGCTTGTGATCCGAAGAACATTTTATACATCTCCACGGGCGTTGCGCCCATAAAATGCTGGAGAGCTCGTGGTCCCTCCGGATTAAACTCCCACAGATGAAGGGAGCGACGTTTGCCGGGCAGTGTTCGGCGAATCAGCATGACCTGCATCACCTTGACCAGGTTGAGGTCTCTTTCTAAGAGATCCCTAATGCGGCCCTGCAACAAGGGCACGTCTTTGGATAACCCCCAATCTAATCCTTTGTTGACCCATGACACTAGCCGTGGTGGGGGACTCGAGCGAAAGGCAGGAGGCGCCACCCACTTGGTGCTCCTGGGAGCGGTGATATAGAACCACTCTCGTTGCCACAAGCCAAGCTCCTCTTGAAAGGAGCCCTCGGGCCATGGAGCATCAGCATTCTTACTTATGACAGCGCCTCCGCACTCTGCGTGCCGTCCCTTGATCATCTTCGGCTCCACTCCAAAAGTCTTGAGCCATAATCTGAAGTGAGGAGTAACACGGAGGAACACTTCGCACACAACGATGAATGAGGAAATGTGGAGCATGGACTCCGGAGCTAAGTCATGAAATTCCAGCCCATAATAGAACATCAACCCCCTCACGAAGGGATCCATCGGGAAGCCTAACCCCCGAAGGAAGTGAGACATGAACACTACGCTCTCACCGGGCTGGGGACTGGGAATAGCCTGCCTTTGAGCATGCAACCTATGCAAAATTTCGGCGGTCAAGAACTTAGCCTCTCTCAACTTTAGCACGTCCTCCTCCATGACGGAGGAGGGCATCCATCGGCCCTGAAGGTCGGAACCGGACATTGTCGAAGGTCCGAAGCGCCTGGAATCTGGAGCCTAGGGTGTTGGAACTCGAGGCGACGGGCGAACTTGTTTTGAGATTGGAGAAAAGGAGTAAGGCCTTGGTCTCTTTATAAGAGGTTGAATACCAGGAGCCCTCCCCGTAACCGTTTGGGACTCGCCTTTAATCGAGAAGACATGCTAACGGGCACCATTGGGTTACCCACGTCCGTATTGATGAGAATCCCGTAAATAAAGGGGACATGATCTCTGCTTCGACAAGACATGCCAAGGAAACCGCCTCGCAAAACACGCTGAGGTGGAAAATTGAAAACGATTCAAATAAAGGCTTGGCCGTAGTGTGATGTCACGCTGCGGAATACGTCAGCGGATTAGATTTGTGTTAATATTATTCTCTCTGTGGCAATACGTGGAAACTTATTTTGCAGAGCCAGACACTACTCTTGGTGTTTACAAACTTTTATGAAGAATTTGGAGGAGGAACCCGCCTTGCAATGCCGAAGACAATCTACGCGCCGGACTCGTCGTCATTGAAGCCTGGTTCAGGGGCTACTGAGGGAGTCCTGGATTAGGGGGTGTTCGGGTAGCCGGACTATACCTTCAGCCGGACTCCAGGACTATGAAGATACAAGATTGAAGACTTCGTCCCGTGTCCGGATGGGACTTTCCTTGGCGTGGAAGGCAAGCTTGGCGATGCAGATATTCAAGATCTCCTACCATTGTAACCGACTTTGTGTAACCCTAACCCTCTCCGGTGTTTATATAAACCGAAGGGTTTTAGTCCGTAGGACAACTTCATCATACAATAATCATACCATAGGCTAGCTTCTAGGGTTTAGCCTCCTTGATCTCGTGGTAGATCTACTCTTGTACTATCCATATCATCAATATTAATCAAGCAGGACGTAGGGTTTTACCTCCATCAAGAGGGCCCGAACCTGGGTAAAACATCGTGTTCCTTGCCTCCTGTTACCATCCGGCCTAGACGCACAGTTCGGGACCCCCTACCCGAGATCCGCCAGTTTTGACACCGACAATAGTGTTCTTTCCTTCCAATCGTTAGCCAATTTTTGGATTCTCTCTATCAAGTGTTTAAAGCAATCCACTCGATCCACACCTATCATTGAGGGTAATCCCAGATATTTATCAGAGAGAGATTCTGTCATAATATCAAGTGTCTGGCATACCTCAACTTTGTCCTCCACATATGTGTTTGGACTGAAATAAATAGATGATTTGGCCGCGCTCACCCTGCCCTGAAGCTGCACAATAGTCATCTAGAATCCCCTTCAAGGCAACATCATTCATATCATCCACCCTCATGAGAATCAAGGAATCATCGGTGAAGAGTAAAGGAGATATTACCGGGGAGTCACAACACACCTGTATTCCTTTCAAACCCCCTGCTCCTCTTCATGAGAGAGTGCCAAGAGACCTTCCACACACAGCAAAAAGAGGTATGGGGACAAAGGGTCCCCTTGTCTTAAACCCCTTGTAGGAACAAAGGGTTATGTTTCATTAGAGTTGAACCTGACCTTATAATCAACCAAGGTCACACATGACATGATTAGACCAATCTATCGCTCATCGAACCCCAACTTGCCAAGGATTGCCTTCAGAAAAACCCATTTAACATGATCATACGCTTTATGCATATCAAGCTTCAGAGCACATAGACCAATTTTACCTTTCCTTCTCTTTTTCGTCGTATGTAGACATTCATAAGCCACTATAACATTGTCTATGATTATCCTCCCTCGTACGAAGGCACTTTGAGTCTCACTAATAATCTCTGGAAGGAAAGGTTTCAACCGAGCAGCTAGCATTTTTTTAGATGACTTTGTGCACCACTTTGCAAAGAATGATCTATCTGAATTGAGGGACACTATCTAGATCATCTACTTTCGGTATTAGGACAATAGTGGTCAGGTTCCATCCTATAGGAATAACTCTCGCCGGTTTACACGCAATCTTCCTTATGATCTTAACCTTGTAAAAAGAAAAGATGCATTTATTAAATCAATCTAATCATTCTAGCACAACAAGTACATCCTTAAAATAAAGAAACAACTCACAGTGGAGTTGAGAGATGCAACACACACTATCAAGTTTAGGATATTTTGGATGAACTGTCGTACCCTCTAGGGGTGGGTTTTGTATTATATTTGTAAGAGAATACATGTACAATTACAAGGCAATACAATATAAGAGAACGTGTATAACTAAAATTCTTACACCCGTCCTCAATCTCAACCGTGTTCTGCTTGTTGAGATTGTGCCGACAGTTCTCAAACAAAGGTAACGACAACGGCTTGACGAAGATGTCTGCAAGTTGATCTTTAGAGGAGATCAACTTCATCTGGAGTAGTTTTGTGCCACACATTCTTTGACAAAGTGGTAATCAACCTCGATGTGTGTGGTTTTGTTCGCGCATGAAATACTGGATTAGAAGAAAGGTATGTAGCACCAATATTATCACACCAGAGAACAGGTGGCTATCGCTGAGGTACTCGCAGCTCAGAAGAAAAGACTGTACCCAAATAATTTCTGCGGTTACATTAGCCACAGCCTTATACTCAGCCTCTGTACTGCTGTGAGATACCGTGGCCTGCTTGTGGGCACTCCAAGCAATCAAGTTAGGGCCAAAAAAGACTGCATATCCCCCCATGGATCGCCGATCATCAGGATTGCCTGCCCAGTTTGCATCTAAAAAGCAGAAAGAACGTTAGAGGTAGCAGGCCGAAGATGCAATCCATAAGATGTTGTCAGGCAAACATAATGAAGTATGCGCTTGAACATTGTACGATGCAAGTCCTGAGGTGCATGCAGATATTGGCAAACACGATTGACCGCAAAGGCAATATTTGGTCTAGTGATAGTGAGATACTGCATGCCACCAACAAGACTACGATATTAATAGCATCATCAGGAGATAGAAGATCACCATGAACAGCAGAAAGCTTTTCAATAGCAGACATGGGTGTGGAGGAGGGGTTGCACTTGAGCATACCAGCACGACGTAAGAGATCCAAGGAATACTTATTCTAAGTGAGATAAAGTCCATCAGAAGTGTGAGCAACCTCCAGTCCTAGAAAATAATTAGGCTTCCAAGGTCCTTAATAGCAAAAATCAGAACGAAAAGCTGAGAGAAGACGATCAACAGCAGGCACTGAGGAACTGACAAGAATGATGTCATCAACATAAACCAAAAGATAGATGGTGACATCGGAGTGCTGTAAAAGGAACAGTGATGTATCAGCTATCGATGGAACAAAACCATGAGCATGGAGAGTAGTCGCAAGACGAGCATGCCAATCACGGGGAGCCTGCTTCAGACCATAGAGTGCTTTGTCCAAGCGACAAAGGTGATGAGGATGATCAAAATCAACAAAACCTAGGTGCTGCCTCATATAAACTTCCTCCTCTAACACACCATGAAGAAAAGCATTCTGGACATCCAACTGTCGGAGAGACCAGCCGCATGTAACTGCTAAAGATAACAAGAGACGGATCGTAGTGGGCTTGACAACTAGACTGAAAGTATCCTCATAGTCAAGACCATGGCATTATTTGAAACCTTTAGCAACCATATGTGCCTTGTAGCGCTCAATGGATCCGTCAGAATGCTTCATCACTTTAAACAACCATTTAGAATCAATGATATTAACACCAGGAGGAGGAGGAACTACATGCCATGTTTTATTGTGTAGTAGAGCATGGTACTATTGTTCCATGGCAGTCCGCCAGTGTGGAATACTCATAGAAGCTTGATAATGTCGGGGTTCAAACATGAGATCCGAGACTACATGAGCCATGTAGGTCTTTGCTTTGAGTGTCGTGTATTATAATGCTCTTTGCTTTGTTTTCTTTTTAGTTTGCCACAATCATCTTGTAACGCCCCGAGACCGATGTGCCAGGTGTCCTCTAGTTATTCGCTGTTGTTGCCTTGTCATTGCTTGCGTGTCATGCATCTCATATCATGTCATCATGTGCATTTCTTTTGCATACATGTTCGTCTCATGCATCCAAGCATTTTTCCCGTTGTCCGTTTTGCAATCCGGTGCTCCGTTCTCCTCCGGTGGTCATTTCTACCTTTCTTTCAGGTGTGGGGATTAAACATTTCCGGATTGGACCGAGATTTGCCAAGTGGCCTTGGTTTACCACCGATAGACCGCCTGTCAAGTTTCGTATCATTTGGACTTCGTTTGATACTCCAACAGTTAACCGAGGGACCGAAAAGGCCTCATGTGTGTTGCAGCCCAACACCCCTCCAATTTGGCCCAAAACCCACTTAAGTCTTCTCCATCATCTAGAGCGTTCGATCACGATCGTGTGGCCAAAAACCACACCTCATTTGGACTCTCCTAGCTCCCTCTACCTATATATATGTGATCCCCTCCGATTTATTCACGGATGATCCGCGCCGGACGTGTCCACCGCCCGCCGCCACCTCACTCCCACCAATGGGGAGCCGCCACGTCACCCCGCAGCCGCTCTCCGCCAACCGCGGCTCGCCACCTCAGCACCATCCTCCCTCTCTCTCATCCGCACCCCGCCGCCGGCCCACGGGGCCCGCAGCCGGCCCGCGCGTCGCCCGCCGCCGCCCGCGTGCCCGGCCGCCACCGGACGCCGCCTCCCCGCCTCTTCGCCGTGCACCGCCTCCATCCACCCACCGCCATCGCCGGCCGCCGCCACCTACCTCCGCCTGGCGCCGCCCTTCGCCGCCATCGCCGGCCGCCGTCGTCCGGCGCTGCGAGCCGCCGCCCTCGCCGCTTCACCGCTGACCCGTGCCGCTCCTCTCCATCTCGCCGCGCTGCCGCACTTGCTCCGCCGCCGCCGCACCTGCGCCGCCTCCACCGCGTAGCACCTCCGCCGGTCGCCTTGCCTCCACCGGCGCCGGATCCGGCCGGAACCGGCCTCCGCGCCGCCTTCTTCCTCCTCTCCGGCCTCACCTCCGTCATCCCCGTGAACTCCGGCCGTCTCCCCCGTCTCCGGCGAGCTTCTCCGGCGAGATACACGAAGCGGGATCATATCCACCACTCCCCCGATCCAAACGCCCCGTCCAGATCTGGATCCCTCCGTCCCGTACCACTTCGTCCCGGTTTGACTTTTTCCGGAGGTATAATTTTCACTAAGTCCCGAAATTCTCAGATCCAAGTGCCTCTGTTCATGGCCTCGTAACTTTGCATCCGTAGCTCCGATTCATGCATATAGCATATCAAAATGTTCATCTCAGAGAGTAAATCATTTCATTACATTGCATCATTTTCATTTGAGTTCATCTTGATGCCCGAAATGCTGTTAGAAGAGGGCTACTTGAGTTAATTGTCAGATCTGCTACTCCGTTTAGCACTTTTGTCATTTTTTCCATGATTAATGTGTGCATGCTTTGCCCTGATGCTCTACATGTGTTTTGTTAAGGGTTTTGTCATCTTTCTAGAGGTGCAACCCATGTATTTTTGTGATGTGTGTGGTGACTTGTACGAGCTTGCAAAGTGGTGCACTTAGTAATTCTGTTTTCAGGGACTTAGCAATTCCACTAAGTCCTTGAGCTGTTTATCTCATGTTTCCATATGTTCTTGTTGTTTCCTAGTGATCCGTGCCTCTTTTGAGGATGATCAGTAAGGGAGTTTTGTTAATATTGTAGTGCTCTATCCATCCATGTCTTTTTTTGTAATTATGGAGCACCCTAGCTTGAGTCAATCGAGCTCTACTTTTGCTACTTTGTGAATCTGGGCAGGTTGTCAACTTGTTTGCAATTTTGCCGGTGATGTAGTAGTTGATCCATGCATGCTATGCTATTGTTCTTGCATTGTCTAGCTTGCATTTTGTGCCTTCTTGATGGATGTATGCTTAGCTTGTCATGCCTTGCACCGTAGTGAGTGCATCGAGCTCGTAAACATGCCTACTTGAGTTATATTTCAGCATGTGTTAGTTTTCCACTAAGTATAAAAACTGATTATGTTTTTGCTATGTTCACATGCTTGCAATTGTATTTTCTGATCCCTTTTGGCTCAAGGTCACTAAGGGACTTTTGTTAAGATCTTTGAGTAGCTCCATTCCATGCTTTACTTTGCCATGATCAGGTCCTGTAGCATGTAGTTTTTTTGCTCCGAAGTGGGCTACCTGATCTGAAATTCCACACAAGTGTTAATTTCACTAAGTCTGAGATCTGTTTGTCATATGCATTTTTGCATTGCTTGTTTGAACCTGTTAATGGATGAATTGGCCGTAGCTCAGTGCTAGACTTTTGTTAAGCATCTTGAATGCATCCCTGCCATGTATTTTGTTGTCATGTTTGGGTGCTGTAGCATGTTCATCTCATTGCATTTAGATGGCTACTTGCTGTAAATCGCAGACCGGTGTCATTTTTGAATCACTTGCCATTGCCAAACCATAACTCCGATTCCGGTGTTCTTTATATCGTTTTCAAGCGATTTAATCTCACCTTTCCAGTGGCACACTTGGATTTCCAAGTTGAGGCCAGGTTCTTTCATCTCTTGTCAAATCATGCATATGCATCGCATACCGCATCCCGCATATCATATCATGTTCATGTGTTGGTTGTTTACTATGTTGTGTGCTTCTTTTCCGGTGTTGCTTCTTCGGGTTGGTTACGATAACGTCGTGTTGTGAGAATTCGTTCGACTACGTCCGTTTGTCTTCGTCATGGACGCGTTCTTCTTCCTTGCGGGATTTCAGGCAAGATGATCATACCCTCGAAATCACTTCTATCTTTGCTTGCTTAGTTGCTCGCTCTTTTGCTATGCCTATGCCGCGATACCCACCACTTGCTTATCATGCCTCCCATATTGTCGAACCAAGCCTCTAACCCACCTTTTCCTAGCAAACCGTTGATTAGCTATGTTACCGCTTCGCTCAGCCCCTCTTATAGCGTTGTTAGTTGCAGGTGAAGATTGAAGTTTGTTCCTTGTTGGAACGTGGAGATGTTGTTCTTTGTTGGACCATGTTTACTTGTTGGGATATCACTATATATATCTTATTTAATTAATGCATCTATATACTTGGTAAAGGGTGGAAGGCTCGGCCTTATGCCTGGTGTTTTGTTCCACTCTTGCCACCCTAGTTTCCGTCATATCGGTGTTATGTTCCCGGATTTTGCGTCCCTTACGCGGTTGGGCTATTATGGGAACCCCTTGACAGTTCGCCTTAAGTAAAGCTCTTCCAGCAATGCCCAACACTGGTTTTACCATTCGCCACCTAGCCTTTTTCTTTCCCTTGGGTCGGCCAGCCCAGGGGTCATCTTTATTTTACCCCCCCGGGCCAGTGCTCCTCTGAGTGTTGGTCCAACTGAGCGATGTCCGAGGCTACCAGGGGCAACTCTGGGCTGGCTTACCCGACGTCTGGCTCATCTGAGTGTGCCCTGAGAAAGAGATATGTGCAGCTCCTATCGGGATTTGTCGGCACATTCGGGCGGTGTTGCTGGTTTAGTTTTACCCTGTCGAAATGTCTTGTTGTACCGGGATACCGAGTCTGATCGGAATGTCTCGGGTGGAGGTCTATTCCTTTGTTGACCGTGAGAGCTTGTCATGGGCTAAGTTGGGACACCCCTGCAGGGATTTGAACTTTTGAAAGCCGTGCCCGCGGTTATGGGCAGATGGGAATTTGTTAACGTCCGGTTGTAGAAAACCTAAAGTCGACCTTAATTAAAATGAATCAACCGCGTGTGTAACTGTGATGGTCTTTTTTCGGTGGGGGCCGGGAAGTGAACACGGTTGTTGGAGTTATGCTTGACGTAGGTTGTTCTAGGATCACTTCTTGATCATAGATTCTCGACCGTGCTTTGCTTTCTCTTCTCGCTCTCTTTTGCGTATGTTAGCCACCATATATGCTAGTCGCTTGCTGCAGCTCCACCTCATACCTTTAACTTACCCATAAGCTTAAATAGTCTTGATCACAAGGGTGCGAGATTGCTGAGTCCCCGTGGCTCACAGATACTTCCAAAACCAGCTTGCAGGTGCCGATGAGACCGTGCAGTTGACGCAACCAAGCTCAGGAGGAGCTCGATGAAGATCTTGTCCTTTGTGTTGTTCCGTTCTAGTTGATCAGTAGTGGAGCCCAGTTGGGGTCGATCGAGGACCTTTGTCGCATTTGGGGTTCTTCTTTTATTTTGGTTCCGTAGTCGGACCTTGATTGTATTTTGATGATGTAATGCTTTATTCATGTAATTGTGTGAAGTGGCGATTGTAAGCCAACTATGTATCTTCTTCCCCTATTGTATTACATGGGTATGTGTGAAGATTACCTCACTTGCGACATTGCTTTCAATGCAGTTATGCCTCTGAGTCGTGCTTCGACACGTGGGAGATATAGCCTCATCGAGGGCGTTACAAGTTGGTATCAGAGCCTTCCCCGACCTTAGGAGCCCCATTGCTTGATCGTATTTAGCGACCGAGTTGTGTCTAGAAAAAATGTTTTGAGTCTTTTAGGAATTATATATCGGAGAGATTAGGAATTCTTTTTACTTCCCAGTCTCCTCATCGCTCTGGTAAGGCATCCTGACGTAGAGTTTTGACTATTTTCTTCTCAAATTTCTCTAAAAAAAAATTTAGGATCACGCGGGTATCTTGGAATCTTTTCGATGGTTCTATGATGAGAACATTGTCTTGGTGCCTCCTGTCAGGGGTTTTGTGGAAGTGTTCCGGGAAGTTGAGCTCTGAGGTGTTGCCATCATAATTTTATCGTTGTAGTTCTGGAATACCTGAGTTTAGTACGCCGACATCGAAAATCTCTTTTATGCAGTTCGTTGGTGAGATAACCTCGACGCCACCCAGTACTGGGGCGGGAGTTCGGGAGTATCGCCATAACTTGTATAACGGATGCTTTTCGAAGGTTGAGGTAGATGATTTCCGAAGGTTTCTTGGTTATGTGTTGAAGGATGGATACAACTGGATGTAGGATTTGTTAGTTTTGGGTGAGATATTATGCTTCCCCTGTATCCCCAACACCTGATTGCATAACCGGAAAGGTTTGGGAGTTTCATAGGTGGGAATTCAAGTAGCTCGTAGGATATCTTTCCGACAGATGTATGATACGAAATTGGGGTTCGACGTCTAGTGGTCCGCCTATTCACGGTCGGTTTTACAGCGGTCTCGTTATGTCTTAAAGAGTCCTTGGCTATGCCGACTCGGGGACGCTTCGTATGTCATGTGCACTGCCTTGTACATGATCGTGCTGTACGATCGAGCCCGTGTAGGCCCCACCACGAAAACTTCGGACGAAATCTCTATCATATGTTTGTTCCGGCTTATTCTGCAAGCCAATCCCTTTGTTTTTGTTTTGAGTTGTGGTATTCGAGTTGCTTCGAAGTCAAATGTTGATTCCATACCTTCCCCAAATGGTGTTCTCATATTCCTATGTGAATACTAATCCTTCTCGATCATCGAGTTTCTCATTTCAATTTCTTTTCAACCGGTGTGTCTCTCCTCAAGTGGATCCGATCATTTCAACATCTGCAAGATCAAGTATCAGCTCTCTCAACGGCATTCGTTTCATCCATCTCCAAGTTGTCTTTCTTTTTCCCACCCTCCCTCCCTTTTTGTTTCTTCGAGGACCCAGATTTCTTCATCGGGTATCCACTCAACTCATGTGAAGTCACTCCATTCTTTTTTGTCAATATTCTTACCCGGTGGTTCTCAAGGAGATGTTCTACTAGTTCGTCATTCTTCATTCTTTTCTTCCCCGGTGGAACCAATTCAAGCTTTCGGTGTTGATCATATCTTTTTCCTTGTTTCAAATATCTTCTCATGCCGGTGCACCTCATATTCATTCACTTCTCGCCATTTAATTGTTCCAGAGTGCTCAAGATATCTCGAAGATTCGTGTTTCCACTCTGCATTCGTTCAAGCTCTTTCGAGATTGGTATCTCATTCAAGTCCATTTAATGGGAACCCCTTGACAGTTTGCCTTGAATAAAACTCCTCCAGCAATGCCCAACCTTGGTTTTACCATTTGCACTAACAACCTACCACCTTCCCTTGGGTTCTGCAGACTCAAGGGTCCTCTTTATTTTAACCCCCCGGGCTAGTGCTTCTCCAAGTGTTGGTCCGAACCGAGCTGCCTGCGTGGCCACCTTGGGGAAACTTGAGGGTTGGTTTTACTCATAGCTAGTCTCATCTGAGTGTGCCCTGAGAACGAGATATATGCAGCTCCTATCGGGATTTGTCAGCACATTCGGGCGGTGTTGTTGGACTTGTTTTACCATTGTCGAGGATTTCTTGTAACCTGGATGCCGAGCCTGGTTGGATTGTCTTGGGAGAAGGAATATCCTTCATCGACCGTGAGAGCTTGTGATGGGCTAAGTGGGACTCCCCTACAGGGATTTGAACTTTCGAAAGCCGTGCCCGCGGTTATGGGCAGATGGGAATTTGTTAACGTCCGGTTGTAGAAAACCTGAAGTTGACCTTAATTAAAATGCATCAACCGCGTGTGTAACCGTGATGGTCTCTTTCCGGCGGGAGTCCGGGAAGTGAACACGGTGTTGGAGTTATGCTTGACGTAGGTTGTTCTAGGATCACTTCTTGATCATAGTTTCTCGCCGTGCTTTGCCTTCTCTTCTCGCTCTCATTTGCGTATGTTAGCCACCATATATGCTAGTCGCTTGCTGCAGCTCCACCTCATACCTTTACCTTACCCATAAGCTTAAATAGTCTTGATCGCGAGGGTGCGAGATTGCTGAGTCCCCGTGACTCACAGATACTTCCAAAAACAGCTTGCAGGTGCCGTTGAACCGTGTAGATGACATAATCAAGCTTAGGAGGAGCTCGATGAAGATCTTGTCCTGTTGTGTTTTGATCCAGTTGATCAGTAGTGGAGCCCAGTTGGGATGATCGGGGATCTGTGTAGCTTTTGGGGTAGTCTTCTTTTATTTTGGTTCCGTAGTCGGACCTTGATTGTATTTGGATGATGTAATGCTTTGTTCATGTAATTGTGTGAAGTGGCGATTGTAAGCCAACTATGTATCTTTTTCCCCTATGTATTACATGGGTTGTGTGATGATTACCTCACTTGCGACATTGCTTTCAATGCGGTTATGCCTCTAAGTCGTGCTTCGACACATGGGAGATATAGCCGCATTGAGGGCGTTACATGTTTATAGACAACTTGCGCCAAAGCTATGTGTATTGGACGACCTGCGCCAAAGCTGTCCATACAGGGCAGATGGTCCTCAAAGCATGGTGTCGATTTCGTAAGTTGTTAAGTTGATTTGTTAAATCTATACAGTGCGGACGACCTACTCTATCTATCTATTTAATGGGTAAGTTGATTTCGTTCTGTTGTCTCACCGGCTTAGAGGTGTTGTGCATGCGGTGCTTGTTAGAGCTTTGTCCAAACATGTCATTTCCTGTCATACAAACTGCTTTTGCTCGGAGTTATACATGATGGAACTTTTATGTGTTCGCAATACATGATAACAGGGCTTACCATTTTGCGGCTCAGGAACACACTTTGGATATAACATCATGGGGACAAAAAAACATATTACTAGAAAATCAGGTTAAGCAGCACCCTATCTTTTTTTCTCACGCTATATGGGATGCTTGGAACTTTATTATCATTCTCTGATCTCCTGCCTTTGTTTTCAAATATTGATTGGGATCAAAAAAATTACTTGTCCTTTGTACAGAAGCATATGGGAACCGCATTTGAGAAATGCTCTCAACTTTTGGTTGCAAATATTGAAAAGGTGACAAAAATGCAGTGACTTTTTGAATCACAGTGAGGTCATTTGATTTTTGCGGTCTTCTTCGCTTTGATTCATGTTGCTACTAGCAAAAGAAATAACTATTTGTGTTGAAGTTTCCACTGAAAACTTGCACCTATGTAGTTTATTATTGGTACCTGTTTTCTTCATACAACTAGATTAATTTCACATGCTTTCACAAGACAAATGTAACTATTTTCTTGTAGTTGTTGTTTACATGGAATCAAGTGAAGACATCGGTGATTTTGCAGTATGGATGAAGCTGTATACACACACACAATTTGAATTTCTTGCCTTGAAATATATTTTCGCAGCATGTATTAAACATGGTGTGTCCAAACATAGACGATAAATGAAAACATGTCTTTTGCTTTGACGTTTCAGCATGCAGTAACAGTTTCAAATGATATACTTGTTTTATTATGATCTCTACACAATATTATTAGCTTGAAAATTGAATATGTGCATTTTTTATTTTACACATACAATAAAATTTTGTACAGTATTTGATACATGCATTTGCACGTACATGATTACTAAATCTTGGCATTTTCTTCTAAGTACGAAATCTGTTACAGAGTGCTAAGTCTTGATATTTTGTTTGCCACCTAAGAAGAAAAATGCCACTCCCAGTGATTATGATTCACGATTTTAGTGGTGTTTATTGTTTCGTTGCATGTAAAAGTGATGTGGTGTCTTGCACAGACCTGCTGAAGTTTGTCTTCTAATAGCTGATACATGCCTTCTACATTACTCCCTCCGTCCCAAAATAAGTGTCTCAAGCTTAGTACAAATTTGTACTAAAGTTAGTACAAAGTTGAGACATTTATTTTGGGACGGAGGGAGTATATTTTATGCCTTATTTAAGGTTTAATTTCCAATATATTACAGGTACACCTTTGAGTATATGATACTCCATATATAGATTGCTTCCTTAACCGAAGTAGGTGACCAGTATTATTTCATTCTAGAAAAGGTAAAAGGAAGATGAATGATACCTCTCTCAATACCATGGTTCATGGCAGATCAGCGGCACTATTATGTGTTTGCTGCGTTTGAACCGAACCAATAATGTGGTACAATATCTACTGTTTCCTTTATCTGAACCGAAACAATAGTTTTTAAAATCATAATAATATTTCCTTAGATATGCAGGTTGACTATTCTGAAGTTGATGGGTTTGTGCTACAAACTGAACTAATTCCTCTTTGCCTTTGTAATATGGAGGTTTTGTGTGGGGGGGTGAGTTCGTACTATGGAGTTGGGCACTGAACTTTCATGCAAATGAGGCACAAGATAGATCACATGTGTGCACGGTATTTGAGATGCAGGCCCTTTATTTTTATTTACAATTGGGACATATTCAACATACCAAGGCTCACCAAATATTACCCGGGGCAATACCAGTAAGAAACACACAAATCTAGATAATAGGTCCTGATAGGCAAACCATATGCTTCATGACAAAACGGTGAACCAATGGCACAATAGTAATATTAGCATGTTGTATCTTTCTTCTTTTCCCCCAATGAGCTTGTTCATGCTTCAGGACAATTAGACATGGCATATATCTTTGCCTTCTCCTGATGTACAAGTCATTTAAGATCATAGTCGTTTTGTACTCGGGTTACATTATATGAGATTAAGTATATGACAATGTGTTTTTTTTCTGCTGGCATATTCATGCTTTTGGATGCATTGATTTAACCAAAGGAGTGTTGTGTTTTCCAATACGTTTTTTCATCAATGGGATTTAAAAGGACAAAATGTTATTAAACATGTGTATATTTTGCATTCATAATTTTGAAGAACAGACATCAGCAGCCTAGGAACAATGAGAATGACCATCCTTGACTTCGCCAAAAAACATGCTTAGGTACATTAACAATGTATATTTTTCTTATTATAGTTTTCCTTAAACTTAATCATAGTATACGTTCGTTTGAAATAGTTTTTGACTGCTATTACATGACTATCTTTTCAATGCATGTGAATTGTCACGTGCAGGCTTACTATTTAATCTATGGACACTTCCTGTAGAAAATAAAAAAACTAACTAAACTCGCAAATGGTTACTGCCTACTACGGGAAGCATGAACTCAAAGGTGGATATGTATAGATCAAGATGGCTGATACTTTTTCTTCCGGCTTACCACGCGAATTTAGTTCAGATAAGACTACGAGTTCTTATGTAATATTATTATTTTATCTCAATGCAAGTTATTGGTTCAGGATTCTTTTTTGTTTTTCCCATTCTTTGTTTTCACGCAATGCCTCCATGGAGTTCATCGCCTACTACTTGCTGCCTACACTCACACACATATATATGATCTACCCCGTCCTTCTGTGTACTTCCCCCTACTGTGGCAATAGCACCTCCAGTAGTTGTAGTTCTCTGCTAGGTGGCCTTTTTATCTTCATCTTTTCCATGGATTTACGGCCCTGACAGTCCAGGTTCCTCCTAGTGATTTTATTTTGTTAAGTATTTTTATAATAGATGTTTTTTTATCTCAAAAAATTTAGGTACTAGCGGTCCAAGTTTTCGTCCTGATTCTGTCCATTTCTTTAGGGAAATCTAGGAGACCGTGAACCTGTGGTTATTGTATATTGGTTCGGAGATTCTTCACTTGACAATTTGTGCAATGACTAACGGGCCTGGTTAGTTTATGCAATAGTTCATCTCTTAGTTCTGTAATTTCTTGGATTTGATAGCCCTAAAAAGTATATATGTGTATTAGGACTGAAGATGCATGAGGCATCCCTGGAGAATGGAGATGAATGAGGAAGTGCTAAGATAGTGAGAGATGAGATTCCAACCTAGTAAGGCGACACAGATAATTATCTATTTTTTCATAAAAATGTATATATCCATTTCTGATCTTTTTTTTGTTCTGATTGTTTGGAAAAGGGTCCAGGACCAAGAAAGATGTTACAAAGTGGTATGTCAAAACAAAAGCTAATGTTTCCATTCAGATTATGCAGTTTAGAAGGTATTAAAAATTAAGTACAAACTATTGACTTCAGACTATCCCTTTTTAGCCTTGAATTATCGAGTTCGTCTTCTTTTAATTATCGTATCATCCCTTTACATACATGGTTCCATTACCAAAATCAGGGAGGAGCTTGGTGGTGCTGGAGTTAAGGAGTACAGCTGGTGGTGGGTTAGGATAGTGTCGGTCGTTGTTTTCACATGCTCTGCCTTCAGGTCCTCTCGCGATGTCCTGCACCACTAGGAACATCTCATTCGCTCATTGCCATACACACTTCTACACCGGCCGCTCATGATGATCTATATTATCCCCTTATTGGGTTTGTTTAGCTTTTTGCATGATAATTGTTTGATTACTTATACATGGAGTATTAGGTTGCGTTTTCTGCAAAGATGTTGATATGAAAGCCTTTTTTCTGGTAGATGTGGTTCATTCTGCTTTTAATATCTTATAAAGACTTCTAGCATTTTATCCTAATGTTTAACCAACTATTGAGGAGTTGGGCATATCTTTATAAAATATAGATTTTGGATTACATTCATGATTCAGATGTTGTTCTATCATGTTCTATTTTATGCTTCAAGTGTTGACTAGCACTATCTCCACTACTTCCACCTATCCCTTTTGTTACCTTCTCCCAGTTAGGTTGATTCCCAATTCTCTATTCCGTTTTATCCCTCCATATTCTTGGGCAACTGTTAAGTTAGTGGTTGTGCTTTTTCTCTATGTTCCTTTAAGGTTACAAAAATGTAGGTTCATTTAGTCAGCAAGGTAGATTCGGGAAACAAGTATCTAATCCATTCATTTATATCATTGCTGAGAAAATTGTCTTAGATAAGCTGAATTTCCACCAATCATTTAGATATTGCAGTGCGGTCTCATGAGGTATATCATCGTCGCATAGTTCCTTTCCTTAATATCTCTGTGGTTCGTTACTCCATTTTCCTATTGAAAGATCTTTTAGTCATGGTCATATTATGCTTTTCGCAGCCACCAAAACTAGAAAGAACGACAAGAAATTTTTGTTACATTGACTGCTTCCTGCCATGGCATGGAATCTTATTGTTGTATTTCTATAAAACTCTATCCCATCGGATTTGAGAAATAGATTGTCGGCACCCTCTCCATGCAATACAGCCGTGACCAATCGGTTCGCATCCTGCATGGTGCTGCACTAGGAGAGTACAGAAGAGAAACAAGAGGAGAAGCGACTCGGCATCCCTACAGAATTTCTAACCGCCTTAGACAAGAAAATTTGAAAGCGTATTGTGATTCTTAGGAGACTTCCTCATCAGCTATTTATTGTTTTCATGTGTTGTTTGTTTTCTCTTATAAGTTAAATAATTTATTGGTGTTATTTTTGTAATATGAAGTGGGTACTACAGAGGAGCCAAGTAGTTGATCATTTATCTTGTCTTGGAAGAAATATATGTACTATGTTGATGGTTTATTGGTGTCCCGCTCCCGCAGAAATCTCCTGTCATTTGTCTTAAACATGGAGAGGGGGAGGCTGTCATTGAATCCCACGGTCTACAAAATCTTGGTCTTCTTGGAACTTCATCTAAATTTTGGTCGCTCTTGGGAGTTTTTGTTCTAATCAGATCCCGTATCTGCTGGAACCGAGCGTGATCTTGCTAACATGCCGCAGATTCAGGGTAGTGTGTGGGATTTTTCAATAGAAAAGTAGCTTCAGAGATGGCTCTTCTTGGCACCACCATCTCTTGTGTGGGCGTCCTTGCTGTGCTCATGTCTGTATGTCTTTTTGTTTATTTCTAAATAAATGAAAAATTAGAAAGTTTGCTTTCTAAATTTTATTCATGCCATACAAAATAGTATTTAGATTGTTTTTTCGAGAAAAGAGGGTATTCAAATTGGTTAGGTAGAAACATATTATTAAATTTATCCGGATTACTTTTTGTTTCTTTCATGCTTCAATCTTGAAATAGATTGTTCAATGAAGGATTCACATTGTGATCAATCTTAAAACAAATAGTATTAGTCGAGACGCGCGTTGCACGTACATGCTTACTAGTTAATCACAAGATGCTTAAATCATCTGCTAGAGCAACCGAGAGAAAATCAGGGGGTGTGTCCATCCACAAAGATGGAGGTTCCATACGTCCCTCCTGAGCTAATATATGAGCAACCATAGTCGACTCTCTTTTACAATGTTCTACTTCGACCTTCCCAAAATCTTCCATCAAGTTACGGCATTCATCAATGATTGGAGCAGCCACCATAGACTGCCCACTATTGCTTTTTAGAGACTCAACCACAATCAAATTATTAATCTGGATCAGAAGAGAATTTGTCCCAAGTTGTAGAGCTAGCTTAAGGCCTTCTACCAGCAGGGGCGGAGCTAGGCTGGAGCTGGGCCCCGGGCCTGCTTCCTTGCTACAGTGATGTACAGTGATCAAGAGTACAAATTCTGCTACAGTCAACGAAGGTTGCTCCTTCCACGACCCGTGCCCAGGCCCCCCAGGCCTGGGGTGTAGCTCCGCCACTGTCTACCAGAGCAGCTGCTTCTGCTGCTACAATATCGGCTGCATATTCAAGCTTGGCTATGGATGCAACAACGAAGGAGCCAAGGCGATCTCGAATGACAGCTCCACATGACTCTCAGTAACTTTCTTCAGTAAAGGATGCATCAGCGTTAAGTGACAACTGACCAGATAGAGGCTTCCTCCACCGATTCATATGCGGCATCGCGGTAGGCTTCCCATTTGCGCGCACATAGTTTAGTGCTAAGGCTCGGATTGCTGGACCAGTCTCGCTGGCACTTGCACCTCTTCCTTCTTCACAATTTGACGCCGCTACCACCACAGATACCAGCTGGTAGCCATGATCATCTCCAGGGTTTGAACCACGTCCAAATACTGCTTCCTATTAGCCTCATTACATAGCAGATACTCTAAGATTTCTGGTCCTGACCGGTGTGGTGTGCATGCCTATTCTATGGTTTCAATTAAGCCCAGCGTGCGCCATACTTCTTTTGCTCGACTGCACATGAATAGGGCGTGCGCTACATCCTCTATATGTATCTGACACACTAGGCATTGACCGGAAGTTAAGATATGTCGATTAGCTAGTACAGCCATACATGGAATAGCATTGTGAAGGCATCTCCATACAATATTTTCACCTTCCCTGGCATTTTAAGATTCCATATGATCTTTCATATTGGATGTGACACTGATCCTCTAATTCCTCCTGTACTTGAGTTCTGGGCCGAATATATAGGAATCCTCCCACTGCCTGTAGTAGGACGATCGAACGGTGAAGATACCAGACTTTGTGAGATGCCATGCGACAAAGTCATATATATCGTGCTGGAATAAAGGAATTTGCAGTATTCTTTCTGCATCAATGTTCCAAAAATTGTCCCTGATAAGTTGCTCATCCCATCCTCCAATGACCGGGTCTATCAATTCATTCACAGTGGTTAGAATTCCGTTGCGCGCACCGTAATTATCTTCCTAGAAGAGCTGTTTGGGATCCAACTATCCTCCCAAATGTTGTCTTCATGCCATTTCCCACTCGCCAAATACACCCTTTTTTGAAAGTCTGAATGCCAGCCCATATACTCTGCCATACATAGGAGGAACCTTTCTTGAGTTGGCAGTTTAGGATATCTCCAGATGGGTTGTACTTGGACCTTACAACCCTGGCACAAAGAGAGATTCATAATTCTCAATGAGTCTCCAACATTGTTTCATGAGCATAGCTAAATTGAAACTATGAACCTCGTGAAAGCCTAAGCCTCCTTTCTCCTTCAGAACACACATTTTCCACCAAGCGAACCAATGCATTTTTCGCTGGTTTTCTCCATCACCCCACCAGTAATGCGATATGACATCAGTGATTCCTTTGCAAAAAAATTTAGGGAATTTGAATACACTCACTGCATACATTGGTATGGCATGGCCTACTGCCTTAATCAATGCCTCTTTCCCGCCATAAGATAGTTGAGGGAGTCCTGGATTAGGGGGTGTTCGGGTAGCCGGACTATACCTTCAGCCGGACTCCAGGACTATGAAGATACAAGATTGAAGAATTTGTCCCGTGTCTGGATGGGACTTTCGTTGGCGTGGAAGGCAAGCTTGGCGATGCGGATATTCAAGATCTCCTACCATTGTAACCAACTTTGTGTAACCCTAACCCTCTCCGGTGTCTATATAAACCGGAGGGTTTTAGTCCGTAGGACAACTTCATCATACAACAATCATACCATAGGCTAGCTTCTAGGGTTTAGCCTCCTTGATCTCGTGGTAGATCCACTCTTGTACTATCCATATCATCAATATTAATCAAGCAGGACGTAGGGTTTTACCTCCATCAAGAGGGCCTGAACCTGGGTAAAACATCGTGTTCCTTGCCTCCTGTTACCATCCGGCCTAGACGCACAGTTCGGGACCCCCTACCCGAGATCCACCGGTTTTGACACCGACATTGGTGCTTTCATTGAGAGTTTCTCTGTGTCATCGCCTTTAGGCCCGATGGCTCCTTTGATCATCAACAACGATGCAGTCCAGGGTGAGACTTTTCTCCCCGGACAGATCTTCGTCTTCGGCGGCTTCGCACTGCGGGCCAAGTCGCCTGGCCACCTTGAGCAGATCGAAAGCTACGCCCCTGGCCATCAGGTCAGGTTTGGAAGCCTAAACTACACGGATGACATCCGCGGGGACTTGATCTTCAACGGATTCGAGCCACAGCCAAGCGCGCCGCACTGTCTCGATGGGCATGATATAGCTCTGCCGCCGAACAGCGCCTTGGAGGCCGCACACGCATCGGTTCCGACCATTGATTCGGAGCCTACTGCGCCGATCGAGGATCAACGGTTGGACGCTGCCTCAGGGGCTGCGATCTCAGAGGCGATCGAGTCGAACTCCAGCCCCGCACTCCGCATGGCCCGTGACTCCGAGGAGCCGGATTCCATTCCGAACTCCGAGCCCCCCACGCCCCTGCCGATCGAATCCGATTGGGCGCCGATAATGGAGTTCACCGCCGCAGACATCTTTCAGCACTCGCCCTTCGGCGACATCCTGAATTCGCTAAAGTCTCTCTCTTTATCAGGAGAGCCCTGGCCGGACTAGGGTCAGCAAGGATGGGATTCGGATGATGAAGAAATTCAAAACCCACCCACCACCCACTTCGTAGCCACTGTCGACGACTTAACCAACATGCTCGACTTCGACTCGAAAGACATCGACGGTATGGACGACGATGCAGGAGACAACCAAGAACCAACGCCTATAGGGCATTAGACAGCCACCTCATCTCACGATGTGTACATGGTGGATACCCCTAAAGGAAGCAACAACGAGGAAAACGGGGATGGAAAGAGGGATCGATCTCTCAAAAAACAATCAAAGCGTCGGCGTAAACGCGGACCCAAGCCCCGCCTAGATAAAGACCCAGCCATAGAGCAGGATGAGCCGGTAGACGACGAGCATGCCTTAGAGCAACCGTCCCAACAGGACAACCCGGATAGAGAAACCGAACATCCCTCCCTCGGCGAAAATGGCATTCCGGACGACCCTACGCCGGACAAGCCCACGAAGCAGAAGAACCTCCACAAACGGCTCGTTGCAACCGCACGCAGCCTGAAAAAGCAGAAGAGGAAGCTAAAAACTGTGGAAGATGCACTCAGGATCAGATGGAGTAAAGTAATCAATACCGCAGACAAATACGGCGACAGTCGCCGCACTAAAAGCTATCCGAAGAGAAAGCTACTGCCTGAATTCGACGAGGAGGCCTTAGAGCCCTCGCATCCCAAAAGTGAGAAAGCCACACGGTCGGATAGACGACCCCATGGCCAGCATAAAGCGGCAAGCAGCGCCGCACTTAAGCCGGCATGCGACCCACTTAAGGATTCGCATCATGGCCCAGCCAGGTCCATTTACGGGCCAAGAAAGCAAGCTCTCGTAAGCAATGCAGTAAAGCCATTATCAGAATCTGGCACACCCAAATACAGGGGTGCCGCACACCCCCTATGTTTCACCGATGAGGTCCTGGATTATGAATTTCCAGCGGGATTCAAACCCGTAAACATAGAGGCATATGATGGAACAACAGACCCTGGAGTCTGGATCGAGGATTATATCCTCCACATACATATGGCTAGAGGAGATGACCTCCACGCCATAAAATACTTACCCCTCAAGCTTAAAGGGCCAGCCCGGCATTGGCTCAAAAGCCTTCCTGAAAACACAATCGGAAGTTGGGAAGAGCTCGAGGACGCTTTCCGAGCAAATTTTCAAGGGACCTATGTCCGCCCTCCGGATGCAGACGATCTTAGTCACATAACTCAACAGCCCGGAGAGTCAGCTCGACAATTCTAGAATAGATTTCTTACTAAAAAGAATCAGATAGTCGACTGTCCGGACGCTGAAGCCTTAGCGGCTTTCAGGCATAATGTCCGAGACGAATGGCTCGCCAGACACCTCGGCCAAGAAAAGCCAAGAACAATGGCCGCACTAACAAGCCTCATGACCCGCTTTTGCGCAGGAGAGGACAGCTGGTTGGCAAGATGCAGCACCAGTGACCCAAGTACATCCGAAACTAGGGATGGAAACGGAAAACCGCGACGCAATAAGGACCGTCGCCGGACTAAGGAAAAAAGTCCGAAGAGCACGGCAGTCAACGCCGGATTCAAAAGCTCACGACAGAATCAGAAAAAGCCGCCCCTCCAAGATAACAGGGATGACCTATCCAACCTAAACAAAATCTTGGATAGGATATGTCAAATACATAGCACTCCCAGAAAGCCTGCTAACCATACCCACAGAGATTGTTGGGTTTTCAAACAATCCGGCAGACTCAACGCCGAACACAAGGGGCTCGACACACCAAGCAAAGACGAGGACGAACCCAAAAGCAGAGTACCAGGAAACAAAAGAATTTCCCACAAGAAGTAAAAACAGTAAACTTACTCCACATAACAAAACGTGCGGCGCCCATAAAGGTACGCGCCCCACGGCCTATCCCAAAGGAATCCCGCCACTGGTTGTCAAAACCAATCATCTTCGATCATCTGGATTATTCTAGATGTGTCAGGAACCCAGGCTAGACTGCCCTGGTACTCGATCCAATAATTGGCGGACTCCAGTTTTCAAATGTCCTTATGGACGGTGGCAGCGGACTCAACCTGATATATCAGGACTCAATCCGCCACATGGGGATCGACCCAAAAAGAATTCGCCACAGCAAAACCTCCTTTCAAGGAGTAACGCCAGGTACGGACACCCATTGCATGGGTTTTCTCCGGCTCGAGGTTATTTTCGGCTCTGCCGATAACTTCCGTCGCGAAAAGCTGACTTTCCACATCGTCCCATTCTCAAGTCGCTATCAAGCACTACTGGGACGTGAAGCTTTCGCCCGCTTTAACGCAATACCGCATTATGCATCTCTTACGCTTAAGATGCCCGGTCCACGCGGCATCATCTCCTTAAAGGGGAAGCAGTGAGAACACCTCCCCCAAGTGGAGGATTGTGTGGCCGCTTTAACAGCCCCACAATACAATGGCTTCACCAGCCAGAACATCGGAACAGGTCATTAAGACCACGGATACGGATAGACGAGTCCGGCACAAAAGTATCGTTGATAAAGGCTTAGTGGCCATATACCCCTGCACTAGGGGCTTCACACGTATAAAATAAGAGACAATAAAGCTCAATTTTTCATATTTTACTTTACACTTTGTTTATTTTATATAACTTTTGTTCGGCACGCCCCTTTTTCAACTTAGTTGCTCTCTTTTTACAGATGAACGTTGTCCTGCGCCCGTCCAGGATACGGCCCAACGGAGACACATGCGCAGACGTGCAGTAGGGACCCGTTCCAAGGATTCTTTTCAGATTAAGACCCTGCGTAAACCATTTTTACTGTCTCTTGTTGATACACATCCCCTGGTTCTATGACCAAGGAGGAGGCTGGCGTCTTGGCATGTGGCCACGTCAGAATTCTTGCGCATACCTGGACACTAGGGGATTATACCTCAGAGCGTTACCTCGCCCGCTCTCATAAAGACCGAATACCTTAGGGAGTGCTCGGCGTCGCGAGTTTGGCCTTATATGCATCAGCTCTGAGTCATGATTTTGGTCAAATGTTGGGTTGCCCGGCTCCTGTGTTCGGCCGCCTTATGTTCCGCTCTATCGGCTAAGGCGGCACCAGGAGAACTACTGCGATTGTGCCCTGGTTCGGCCAGGCGAGCACCTCAGTAGAGAAAGCCGAAAACCGACTGTCATGATATGGCGTGAGACTGGTCAACCACTTGATGACTCTCCGGAATCTGTAGGATTCCTCCGCATTAACGAAGGGCCGTTTCCCGGCCAGGCACATACGAGCCCCGAATTCGGGCGAGCGCAGTCGCCACCAGGGGCTACCTAAATAGTCCCATTGTCAAGTTCCTATGGCTAAGTGAAAGTGTTAAAGCATTATAGTCCGGTTGCCTAGCTCGCTGCGCTATCACCTCCTTTGTAGGACCAAGACATTGGATTAAGTGTGAAAATGCGCCTTCTGCGAGCACCCCCGCACTATGTGCGTGGGGGCTGAAGCCAACGACTGCAATCTTTCAGATTTTGTATATATATCTTAAAACGGCCGCACAAGAGGTGTTCCAAATACTTGAAGGCACAAGTATTAAAGGCTACTACAATTCATCAAAATATTGCTTTATAATTACATATGCTATCAGAACATAGCATCCTTCGAGCACTGCGTCTCTATTACACGAGCGCCTTCAAGGACTTCCTGAAAATAGTGCTTGGAGGGTACTCGGCTTTTGTCCGAATCTCGGGATGCAACAACGGTGCTATCCATCTCTGCCCAGTATGTATTGACGTGGGCAAGAGCCATCCGTGCGCCCTCTATGCATGCTGACCTCTTCATCGCATTGATACGTGGCACCGCATCAAGGAATTGCTGCACCAAGCTGAAATAACTCTTCGGCTCCGATCTCCCCGGCCATAGATGACCCATGACGTACTTCATGGCGAGTCCGGACAATCTATTCAGTTCGGCCCATTGAGCCAGACGATCGTCCACTGCCAGTGGACGCTCTGGATTCTGGAACTGCGACCAGAAAAGCCTTTCCACTTCGCGATCTTCTTGATCTCGAAAGTATTCGGTCGCATCAGCAGCACTCACTGCCAAGTTCAGATAGGTGTCCTCCGCACTCCACATCCGGTCCAACGGAGCAAACTTCGGATCGCAAAACTTCCTCCGCAGCATAAAGGGCCTTCCAGCCGCAATCTGTCCGGCCTGACGTAGCTCCTCCTTCACAGCTCTCATCGCAGAGCGAGCGTCCTTGGCATCAGCAACGGCCTTCTCTAAGTCCGTCTGTCTCGCCCGGTCTTCTTTCTCAAGAAACTTGCAATGGTCAGCAGCACTTTTTAACTTCACGTCCATCACGGCCATCTCCTTCTTGCTTCGGCAGTGAGCAGCCTGTTCGGCTCTCAGCTCTTCAAGGGCCTTCTCGGCAGCCGCATCACTTTTCCTGGCTTGTTCCTTAGCTCGGGCAAGTTCCGCCCGAAGACTCTCCATGGCGGCCACACCATCTGCGTCAAGCACACACATTGTAAGATACTGGCATAAAGCTCCTCTTACCAGATGCCGCCCGAGGAATTCCATACCTTGAGCCTCATCAAGCCGCTCATTGACGAGCACGATGTCGGCATCTGCCACGTCAAGTTGCCGCTTTAGTTCGGCAAAATCATCAGTTCGGCTCGATTCCGGACACTTCGCCACCTGTATACAAAGGCGACATTTTAGACCTGGGATTATGATCCTCTGCGCGCCGTCAATTTTGACAATGCACAGAGTCTCAGGGGCTACTATCTACACAGGGCGCATCTTGTTTATGCGCAACTGACAAAGAAGTACATTATCAAACGTACCTCAAAACCTGTCAGCAAACTTCTGACGGCCTCATGCAATCCGCTTTCTACGGACGAAATCCTTCCAATCACCGTACCCATCAATGCACGGTGCTCCTCTGAGATAGAAGCTCGGCCCAGCAGAATCATCAGCTCCTCCGACCGCGCATCGGACGGTGCCGGACTCGTCCTATGACCTCCATCGAAGGCCAGACGCGGAGAACCTTGGGAGGACATATGGCTACCTTCCACCCCTGCCGGATTCGGAGAAACCCTCCGCGACGACACCTCAGGGTCGCCCGCCTCGCCAGGCGGTACGGCAGGGGGAGGCGTTCCACTCTCCATCATCTCCGGAAGAAGATCCCCCGAAGACGAGCTATGCTGAGAAGGGCTGAGGTCCGAGCTACAAAGTAAAATTTCGGTTAATCTTCTCAGATAAAAAGCAAGGATTTCTCTCATCCCTCTAAAGGAAAATCTTTCTCTACTTACGGCTCGCTGGAGGGCTGATCCCTTTGAGGGCGTAGTTCGGCCGAGGATCTCCTCGGCGTCGGACCCTCTGACGAGGACTTTTCCCCCCGCTTTGAGGCCATGGTCTCCGGGTCGTCAGAGGCGGCCCTCTTCTTCCCCTTAGGAGAGGAATTGCCAGTTCTTCCCTTCGGAGCAGCCTTCTTCGAGGAGGCCATAGTTTCCTTGTCCTCCCCCTCACTTCCCTCCAAAGGCACGATCTTCAAGATCCTGACTAGCACGGGATCCGGCCTGGTCTCAGGAAGGGGAGCCGGACACCTGATCAGCTTTGCCTTCGCTATGCACTCCTGTTTAAAAGGATAGCTCTTTTAGGGGCGAATTTATGACAATTTAACGGATAGCGAGTCCGGGCACAAGGTTACTTACTTGAGTATCCGGGCGATTGCAGCTTAAACCTGCGTCCTCGGTCAAATCCGGACACATTGCTTGTGATCCGAAGAACATTTTATACATCTCCACGGGCGTTGCGCCCATAAAATGCTGGAGAGCTCGTGGTCCCTCCGGATTAAACTCCCACAGATGAAGGGAGCGACGTTTGCCGGGCAGTGTTCGGCGAATCAGCATGACCTGCATCACCTTGACCAGGTTGAGGTCTCTTTCTAAGAGATCCCTAATGCGGCCCTGCAACAAGGGCACGTCTTTGGATAACCCCCAATCTAATCCTTTGTTGACCCATGACACTAGCCGTGGTGGGGGACTCGAGCGAAAGGCAGGAGGCGCCACCCACTTGGTGCTCCTGGGAGCGGTGATATAGAACCACTCTCGTTGCCACAAGCCAAGCTCCTCTTGAAAGGAGCCCTCGGGCCATGGAGCATCAGCATTCTTACTTATGACAGCGCCTCCGCACTCTGCGTGCCGTCCCTTGATCATCTTCGGCTCCACTCCAAAAGTCTTGAGCCATAATCTGAAGTGAGGAGTAACACGGAGGAACACTTCGCACACAACGATGAATGAGGAAATGTGGAGCATGGACTCCGGAGCTAAGTCATGAAATTCCAGCCCATAATAGAACATCAACCCCCTCACGAAGGGATCCATCGGGAAGCCTAACCCCCGAAGGAAGTGAGACATGAACACTACGCTCTCACCGGGCTGGGGACTGGGAATAGCCTGCCTTTGAGCATGCAACCTATGCAAAATTTCGGCGGTCAAGAACTTAGCCTCTCTCAACTTTAGCACGTCCTCCTCCATGACGGAGGAGGGCATCCATCGGCCCTGAAGGTCGGAACCGGACATTGTCGAAGGTCCGAAGCGCCTGGAATCTGGAGCCTAGGGTGTTGGAACTCGAGGCGACGGGCGAACTTGTTTTGAGATTGGAGAAAAGGAGTAAGGCCTTGGTCTCTTTATAAGAGGTTGAATACCAGGAGCCCTCCCCGTAACCGTTTGGGACTCGCCTTTAATCGAGAAGACATGCTAACGGGCACCATTGGGTTACCCACGTCCGTATTGATGAGAATCCCGTAAATAAAGGGGACATGATCTCTGCTTCGACAAGACATGCCAAGGAAACCGCCTCGCAAAACACGCTGAGGTGGAAAATTGAAAACGATTCAAATAAAGGCTTGGCCGTAGTGTGATGTCACGCTGCGGAATACGTCAGCGGATTAGATTTGTGTTAATATTATTCTCTCTGTGGCAATACGTGGAAACTTATTTTGCAGAGCCAGACACTACTCTTGGTGTTTACAAACTTTTATGAAGAATTTGGAGGAGGAACCCGCCTTGCAATGCCGAAGACAATCTACGCGCCGGACTCGTCGTCATTGAAGCCTGGTTCAGGGGCTACTGAGGGAGTCCTGGATTAGGGGGTGTTCGGGTAGCCGGACTATACCTTCAGCCGGACTCCAGGACTATGAAGATACAAGATTGAAGACTTCGTCCCGTGTCCGGATGGGACTTTCCTTGGCGTGGAAGGCAAGCTTGGCGATGCAGATATTCAAGATCTCCTACCATTGTAACCGACTTTGTGTAACCCTAACCCTCTCCGGTGTTTATATAAACCGAAGGGTTTTAGTCCGTAGGACAACTTCATCATACAATAATCATACCATAGGCTAGCTTCTAGGGTTTAGCCTCCTTGATCTCGTGGTAGATCTACTCTTGTACTATCCATATCATCAATATTAATCAAGCAGGACGTAGGGTTTTACCTCCATCAAGAGGGCCCGAACCTGGGTAAAACATCGTGTTCCTTGCCTCCTGTTACCATCCGGCCTAGACGCACAGTTCGGGACCCCCTACCCGAGATCCGCCAGTTTTGACACCGACAATAGTGTTCTTTCCTTCCAATCGTTAGCCAATTTTTGGATTCTCTCTATCAAGTGTTTAAAGCAATCCACTCGATCCACACCTATCATTGAGGGTAATCCCAGATATTTATCAGAGAGAGATTCTGTCATAATATCAAGTGTCTGGCATACCTCAACTTTGTCCTCCACATATGTGTTTGGACTGAAATAAATAGATGATTTGGCCGCGCTCACCCTGCCCTGAAGCTGCACAATAGTCATCTAGAATCCCCTTCAAGGCAACATCATTCATATCATCCACCCTCATGAGAATCAAGGAATCATCGGTGAAGAGTAAAGGAGATATTACCGGGGAGTCACAACACACCTGTATTCCTTTCAAACCCCCTGCTCCTCTTCATGAGAGAGTGCCAAGAGACCTTCCACACACAGCAAAAAGAGGTATGGGGACAAAGGGTCCCCTTGTCTTAAACCCCTTGTAGGAACAAAGGGTTATGTTTCATTAGAGTTGAACCTGACCTTATAATCAACCAAGGTCACACATGACATGATTAGACCAATCTATCGCTCATCGAACCCCAACTTGCCAAGGATTGCCTTCAGAAAAACCCATTTAACATGATCATACGCTTTATGCATATCAAGCTTCAGAGCACATAGACCAATTTTACCTTTCCTTCTCTTTTTCGTCGTATGTAGACATTCATAAGCCACTATAACATTGTCTATGATTATCCTCCCTCGTACGAAGGCACTTTGAGTCTCACTAATAATCTCTGGAAGGAAAGGTTTCAACCGAGCAGCTAGCATTTTTTTAGATGACTTTGTGCACCACTTTGCAAAGAATGATCTATCTGAATTGAGGGACACTATCTAGATCATCTACTTTCGGTATTAGGACAATAGTGGTCAGGTTCCATCCTATAGGAATAACTCTCGCCGGTTTACACGCAATCTTCCTTATGATCTTAACCTTGTAAAAAGAAAAGATGCATTTATTAAATCAATCTAATCATTCTAGCACAACAAGTACATCCTTAAAATAAAGAAACAACTCACAGTGGAGTTGAGAGATGCAACACACACTATCAAGTTTAGGATATTTTGGATGAACTGTCGTACCCTCTAGGGGTGGGTTTTGTATTATATTTGTAAGAGAATACATGTACAATTACAAGGCAATACAATATAAGAGAACGTGTATAACTAAAATTCTTACACCCGTCCTCAATCTCAACCGTGTTCTGCTTGTTGAGATTGTGCCGACAGTTCTCAAACAAAGGTAACGACAACGGCTTGACGAAGATGTCTGCAAGTTGATCTTTAGAGGAGATCAACTTCATCTGGAGTAGTTTTGTGCCACACATTCTTTGACAAAGTGGTAATCAACCTCGATGTGTGTGGTTTTGTTCGCGCATGAAATACTGGATTAGAAGAAAGGTATGTAGCACCAATATTATCACACCAGAGAACAGGTGGCTATCGCTGAGGTACTCGCAGCTCAGAAGAAAAGACTGTACCCAAATAATTTCTGCGGTTACATTAGCCACAGCCTTATACTCAGCCTCTGTACTGCTGTGAGATACCGTGGCCTGCTTGTGGGCACTCCAAGCAATCAAGTTAGGGCCAAAAAAGACTGCATATCCCCCCATGGATCGCCGATCATCAGGATTGCCTGCCCAGTTTGCATCTAAAAAGCAGAAAGAACGTTAGAGGTAGCAGGCCGAAGATGCAATCCATAAGATGTTGTCAGGCAAACATAATGAAGTATGCGCTTGAACATTGTACGATGCAAGTCCTGAGGTGCATGCAGATATTGGCAAACACGATTGACCGCAAAGGCAATATTTGGTCTAGTGATAGTGAGATACTGCATGCCACCAACAAGACTACGATATTAATAGCATCATCAGGAGATAGAAGATCACCATGAACAGCAGAAAGCTTTTCAATAGCAGACATGGGTGTGGAGGAGGGGTTGCACTTGAGCATACCAGCACGACGTAAGAGATCCAAGGAATACTTATTCTAAGTGAGATAAAGTCCATCAGAAGTGTGAGCAACCTCCAGTCCTAGAAAATAATTAGGCTTCCAAGGTCCTTAATAGCAAAAATCAGAACGAAAAGCTGAGAGAAGACGATCAACAGCAGGCACTGAGGAACTGACAAGAATGATGTCATCAACATAAACCAAAAGATAGATGGTGACATCGGAGTGCTGTAAAAGGAACAGTGATGTATCAGCTATCGATGGAACAAAACCATGAGCATGGAGAGTAGTCGCAAGACGAGCATGCCAATCACGGGGAGCCTGCTTCAGACCATAGAGTGCTTTGTCCAAGCGACAAAGGTGATGAGGATGATCAAAATCAACAAAACCTAGGTGCTGCCTCATATAAACTTCCTCCTCTAACACACCATGAAGAAAAGCATTCTGGACATCCAACTGTCGGAGAGACCAGCCGCATGTAACTGCTAAAGATAACAAGAGACGGATCGTAGTGGGCTTGACAACTAGACTGAAAGTATCCTCATAGTCAAGACCATGGCATTATTTGAAACCTTTAGCAACCATATGTGCCTTGTAGCGCTCAATGGATCCGTCAGAATGCTTCATCACTTTAAACAACCATTTAGAATCAATGATATTAACACCAGGAGGAGGAGGAACTACATGCCATGTTTTATTGTGTAGTAGAGCATGGTACTATTGTTCCATGGCAGTCCGCCAGTGTGGAATACTCATAGAAGCTTGATAATGTCGGGGTTCAAACATGAGATCCGAGACTACATGAGCCATGTAGGTCTTTGCTTTGAGTGTCGTGTATTATAATGCTCTTTGCTTTGTTTTCTTTTTAGTTTGCCACAATCATCTTGTTGTAACGCCCCGAGACCGATGTGCCAGGTGTCCTCTAGTTATTCGCTGTTGTTGCCTTGTCATTGCTTGCGTGTCATGCATCTCATATCATGTCATCATGTGCATTTCTTTTGCATACATGTTCGTCTCATGCATCCAAGCATTTTTCCCGTTGTCCGTTTTGCAATCCGGTGCTCCGTTCTCCTCCGGTGGTCATTTCTACCTTTCTTTCAGGTGTGGGGATTAAACATTTCCGGATTGGACCGAGATTTGCCAAGTGGCCTTGGTTTACCACCGATAGACCGCCTGTCAAGTTTCGTATCATTTGGACTTCGTTTGATACTCCAACAGTTAACCGAGGGACCGAAAAGGCCTCATGTGTGTTGCAGCCCAACACCCCTCCAATTTGGCCCAAAACCCACTTAAGTCTTCTCCATCATCTAGAGCGTTCGATCACGATCGTGTGGCCAAAAACCACACCTCATTTGGACTCTCCTAGCTCCCTCTACCTATATATATGTGATCCCCTCCGATTTATTCACGGATGATCCGCGCCGGACGTGTCCACCGCCCGCCGCCACCTCACTCCCACCAATGGGGAGCCGCCACGTCACCCCGCAGCCGCTCTCCGCCAACCGCGGCTCGCCACCTCAGCACCATCCTCCCTCTCTCTCATCCGCACCCCGCCGCCGGCCCACGGGGCCCGCAGCCGGCCGCGTCGCCCGCCGCCGCCCGCGTGCCCGGCCGCCACCGGACGCCGCCTCCCCGCCTCTTCGCCGTGCGCCGCCTCCATCCGCCCGCCGCCATCGCCGGCCGCCGCCACCTACCTCCGCCTGGCGCCGCCCTTCGCCGCCATCGCCGGCCACCGTCGTCCGGCGCTGCGAGCCGCCGCCCTCGCCGCTTCACCGCCGACCCACGCCACTCCTCTCCATCTCGCCGCGCTGCCGCACTTGCTCCGCCGCCGCCGCACCTGCGCCGCCTCCACCGCGTAGCACCTCCGCCGGTCGCCTTGCCTCCACCGGCGCCGGATCCGGCCGGAACCGGCCTCCGCGCCGCCTTCTTCCTCCTCTCCGGCCTCACCTCCGTCATCCCCGTGAACTCCGGCCGTCTCCCCCGTCTCCGGCGAGCTTCTCCGGCGAGATACACGAAGCGGGATCATATCCACCACTCCCCCGATCCAAACGCCCCGTCCAGATCTGGATCCCTCCGTCCCGTACCACTTCGTCCCGGTTTGACTTTTTCCGGAGGTATAATTTTCACTAAGTCCCAGAAATTCCCAGATCCAAGTGCCTCATGTTCATCGGCCGTAACTTTGCATCCGTAGCTCCGATTCATGCATATAGCATATCAAAATGTTCATCTCAGAGAGTACATCATTCATTCCATTGCATCATTTTCATTTGAGTTCATCTTGATGCCCGAAATGCTGTTAGAAGAGGGCTACTTGAGTTAATTGTCAGATCTGCTACTCCATTTAGGTTTTTGTCATTTTTGCCATGATTAATGTGTGCATGATATGCCCTAATGCTCTACATATGTTTTGTTAAGGGTTTTGTCATCTTTCTAGAGGTGCAACCCATGTATTTTTGTGATGTGTGTGGTGACTAGTGCAAGCTTGCAAAGTGGTGCACTTGCTAATTCTGTTTTTCTAGAGGTGCAACCCATGTATTTTTGTGATGTGTGTGGTGACTTGTACGAGCTTGCAAAGTGGTGCACTTAGTAATTCTGTTTTCAGGGACTTAGCAATTCCACTAAGTCCTTGAGCTGTTTATCTCATGTTTCCATATGTTCTTGTTGTTTCCTAGTGATCCGTGCCTCTTTTGAGGATGATCAGTAAGGGAGTTTTGTTAATCTTGTAGTGCTCTATCCATCCATGTCTTTTTTTGTAATTATGGAGCACCCTAGCTTGAGTCAATCGAGCTCTACTTTTGCTACTTTGTGAATCTGGGCAGGTTGTCAACTTGTTTGCAATTTTGCCGGTGATGTAGTAGTTGATCCATGCATGCTATGCTATTGTTCTTGCCATGTCTAGCTTGCATTTTGTGCCTTCTTCATGGATGTATGCTTAGCTTGTCATGCCTTGCACCGTAGTGAGTGCATCGAGCTCATAAACATGCCTACTTGAGTTATATTTCAGCATGTGTCAGTTTTCCACTAAGTATAAAAACTGATTATGTTTTTGCTATGTTCACATGCTTGCAATTGTATTTTCTGATCCCTTTTGGCTCAAGGTCACTAAGGGACTTTTGTTAAGATCTTTGAGTAGCTCCATTCCATGCTTTACTTTGCCATGATCAGGTCCTGTAGCATGTAGTTTTTTTGCTCCGAAGTGGGCTACCTGATCTGAAATTCCACACAAGTGTTAATTTCACTAAGTCTGAGATCTGTTTGTCATATGCATTTTTGCATTGCTTGTTTGAACCTGTTAATGGATGAATTGGCCGTAGCTCAGTGCTAGACTTTTGTTAAGCATCTTGAATGCATCCCTGCCATGTATTTTGTTGTCATGTTTGGGTGCTGTAGCATGTTCATCTCATTGCATTTAGATGGCTACTTGCTGTAAATCGCAGACCGGTGTCATTTTTGAATCACTTGCCATTGCCAAACCATAACTCCGATTCCGGTGTTCTTTATATCGTTTTCAAGCGATTTAATCTCACCTTTCCAGTGGCACACTTGGATTTCCAAGTTGAGGCCAGGTTCTTTCATCTCTTGTCAAATCATGCATATGCATCGCATACCGCATCCCGCATATCATATCATGTTCATGTGTTGGTTGTTTACTATGTTGTGTGCTTCTTTTCCGGTGTTGCTTCTTCGGGTTGGTTACGATAACGTCGTGTTGTGAGAATTCGTTCGACTACGTCCGTTTGTCTTCGTCATGGACGCGTTCTTCTTCCTTGCGGGATTTCAGGCAAGATGATCATACCCTCGAAATCACTTCTATCTTTGCTTGCTTAGTTGCTCGCTCTTTTGCTATGCCTATGCCGCGATACCCACCACTTGCTTATCATGCCTCCCATATTGTCGAACCAAGCCTCTAACCCACCTTTTCCTAGCAAACCGTTGATTAGCTATGTTACCGCTTCGCTCAGCCCCTCTTATAGCGTTGTTAGTTGCAGGTGAAGATTGAAGTTTGTTCCTTGTTGGAACGTGGAGATGTTGTTCTTTGTTGGACCATGTTTACTTGTTGGGATATCACTATATATATCTTATTTAATTAATGCATCTATATACTTGGTAAAGGGTGGAAGGCTCGGCCTTATGCCTGGTGTTTTGTTCCACTCTTGCCACCCTAGTTTCCGTCATATCGGTGTTATGTTCCCGGATTTTGCGTCCCTTACGCGGTTGGGCTATTATGGGAACCCCTTGACAGTTCGCCTTAAGTAAAGCTCTTCCAGCAATGCCCAACACTGGTTTTACCATTCGCCACCTAGCCTTTTTCTTTCCCTTGGGTCGGCCAGCCCAGGGGTCATCTTTATTTTACCCCCCCGGGCCAGTGCTCCTCTGAGTGTTGGTCCAACTGAGCGATGTCCGAGGCTACCAGGGGCAACTCTGGGCTGGCTTACCCGACGTCTGGCTCATCTGAGTGTGCCCTGAGAAAGAGATATGTGCAGCTCCTATCGGGATTTGTCGGCACATTCGGGCGGTGTTGCTAGTTTAGTTTTACCCTGTCGAAATGTCTTGTTGTACCGGGATACCGAGTCTGATCGGAATGTCTCGGGTGGAGGTCTATTCCTTTGTTGACCGTGAGAGCTTGTCATGGGCTAAGTTGGGACACCCCTGCAGGGATTTGAACTTTTGAAAGCCGTGCCCGCGGTTATGGGCAGATGGGAATTTGTTAACGTCCGGTTGTAGAAAACCTAAAGTCGACCTTAATTAAAATGAATCAACCGCGTGTGTAACTGTGATGGTCTTTTTTCGGTGGGGGCCGGGAAGTGAACACGGTTGTTGGAGTTATGCTTGACGTAGGTTGTTCTAGGATCACTTCTTGATCATAGATTCTCGACCGTGCTTTGCTTTCTCTTCTCGCTCTCTTTTGCGTATGTTAGCCACCATATATGCTAGTCGCTTGCTGCAGCTCCACCTCATACCTTTAACTTACCCATAAGCTTAAATAGTCTTGATCACAAGGGTGCGAGATTGCTGAGTCCCCGTGGCTCACAGATACTTCCAAAACCAGCTTGCAGGTGCCGATGAGACCGTGCAGTTGACGCAACCAAGCTCAGGAGGAGCTCGATGAAGATCTTGTCCTTTGTGTTGTTCCGTTCTAGTTGATCAGTAGTGGAGCCCAGTTGGGGTCGATCGAGGACCTTTGTCGCATTTGGGGTTCTTCTTTTATTTTGGTTCCGTAGTCGGACCTTGATTGTATTTTGATGATGTAATGCTTTATTCATGTAATTGTGTGAAGTGGCGATTGTAAGCCAACTATGTATCTTCTTCCCCTATTGTATTACATGGGTATGTGTGAAGATTACCTCACTTGCGACATTGCTTTCAATGCAGTTATGCCTCTGAGTCGTGCTTCGACACGTGGGAGATATAGCCTCATCGAGGGCGTTACAAGTTGGTATCAGAGCCTTCCCCGACCTTAGGAGCCCCATTGCTTGATCGTATTTAGCGACCGAGTTGTGTCTAGAAAAAATGTTTTGAGTCTTTTAGGAATTATATATCGGAGAGATTAGGAATTCTTTTTACTTCCCAGTCTCCTCATCGCTCTGGTAAGGCATCCTGACGTAGAGTTTTGACTATTTTCTTCTCAAATTTCTCTAAAAAAAAATTTAGGATCACGCGGGTATCTTGGAATCTTTTCGATGGTTCTATGATGAGAACATTGTCTTGGTGCCTCCTGTCAGGGGTTTTGTGGAAGTGTTCCGGGAAGTTGAGCTCTGAGGTGTTGCCATCATAATTTTATCGTTGTAGTTCTGGAATACCTGAGTTTAGTACGCCGACATCGAAAATCTCTTTTATGCAGTTCGTTGGTGAGATAACCTCGACGCCACCCAGTACTGGGGCGGGAGTTCGGGAGTATTGCCATAACTTGTATAACGGATGCTTTTCGAAGGTTGAGGTAGATGATTTCCGAAGGTTTCTTGGTTATGTGTTGAAGGATGGATACAACTGGATGTAGGATTTGTTAGTTTTGGGTGAGATATTATGCTTCCCCTGTATCCCCAACACCTGATTGCATAACCGGAAAGGTTTGGGAGTTTCATAGGTGGGAATTCAAGTAGCTCGTAGGATATCTTTCCGACAGATGTATGATACGAAATTGGGGTTCGACGTCTAGTGGTCCGCCTATTCACGGTCGGTTTTACAGCGGTCTCGTTATGTCTTAAAGAGTCCTTGGCTATGCCGACTCGGGGACGCTTCGTATGTCATGTGCACTGCCTTGTACATGATCGTGCTGTACGATCGAGCCCGTGTAGGCCCCACCACGAAAACTTCGGACGAAATCTCTATCATATGTTTGTTCCGGCTTATTCTGCAAGCCAATCCCTTTGTTTTTGTTTTGAGTTGTGGTATTCGAGTTGCTTCGAAGTCAAATGTTGATTCCATACCTTCCCCAAATGGTGTTCTCATATTCCTATGTGAATACTAATCCTTCTCGATCATCGAGTTTCTCATTTCAATTTCTTTTCAACCGGTGTGTCTCTCCTCAAGTGGATCCGATCATTTCAACATCTGCAAGATCAAGTATCAGCTCTCTCAACGGCATTCGTTTCATCCATCTCCAAGTTGTCTTTCTTTTTCCCACCCTCCCTCCCTTTTTGTTTCTTCGAGGACCCAGATTTCTTCATCGGGTATCCACTCAACTCATGTGAAGTCACTCCATTCTTTTTTGTCAATATTCTTACCCGGTGGTTCTCAAGGAGATGTTCTACTAGTTCGTCATTCTTCATTCTTTTCTTCCCCGGTGGAACCAATTCAAGCTTTCGGTGTTGATCATATCTTTTTCCTTGTTTCAAATATCTTCTCATGCCGGTGCACCTCATATTCATTCACTTCTCGCCATTTAATTGTTCCGGAGTGCTCAAGATATCTCGAAGATTCATGTTTCCACTCTGCATTCGTTCAAGCTCTTTCGAGGTTGTTATCTCATTCAAGTCATTTAATTCAACCGGTGCAACCTCTCTTTTAAATCATTTCAACGGTGCTTCTTTTGAGTGGGCCCTAACCCACAGGTCTTTTCCCAGGATCTTACCTGACTCTTCTTATTTCCCGGAGCTATCCTAAATTACTTTTAAAGTTTGACGTAAGAATGAGTTATCATCAGTCAAATGTCTTATCCAAGATCTTCCAAATTATTTTCATCGTTGGTTCAACCTCTTCGTTTTGATTCTTCCGGTGTGCCTCAATAATTCTTGGTGGTGTTTCTCGTCGTCATTTGAAGACCGAAGAAGATTTTTCTCTCAATCTTTCTCCATTCTCTTCAAGATTCGCGATTCTATCTTGTTGTCATCCTCTCATAATTATTTGCGATTGTGAGATATTCTTTTCAAACAACGGAGTAATTCAGGAGCCTTTTCAGTTTGTTTATCCAGAGTCCATCAATTCAGGTTTATTCATTCTCAGCTGTCAGTTATCATTCTCCTATCTTGCCGGTGCATCATTCAAATATCCTCTATTAAACTCGCGATTTTTCGTTCACTTGCATCTATATTCTCTCAAGCTTCTTCATTCATTTGCTAATTCTTACCCGGTGTTTCTTTTTCTTCTCATCGTCCTTTTCAACTTTTACGGTGGTTCGCTCAAGATCTCTTCCTTGGTTGTCATACTAATTCTTTCGTTGTTTTTCTATCCTACCGGTGACTTGCTGAAGACTTTCTCAAGTTGGCGCTATATCTATCATAATCCTTTCTACGAGAATAAGTAGTATGCCAATTCCATTGCTTGTCATCAATTTTAATTGGTGAAGGATACGCATAGTGTAATTCTTATTCTTGTTTCATCGAGTTTATTTAATTCCTGTTTTCCGGAGTGGCTCATTATTCTTATTCTTGGTTCCAATAGCTCATCTTTCTTTCCCGGAGTTCCAAGCTCTAATTATCACGGAGATCCATCTAAATCATTACAAGGTTTCACTTTGTGTTTTCAACTTCTTTTTCTTTTCGTTTGATACTCCTTCTTGAAGTGTTCATCGAGATTCTTTTCTAAGGAGCTCAAGCATTCTTCATCTTGCAATCCGGAGTTCAATTCTTTCTACCGTATCATTTGAGGTGGTATTATGTCATTCTTGATGATTTCCCTATATGGTTCATGATTCACATGTTGTCAAGATTGAGAAATCTTAAATCCATCAAGTTCGTCATGGGAATTATCTTGGGTTATATTTCACCTAAAGCCTTCCCTAAGGATTGTTGCTATCTATGGTGCTTATAAATGATCCAAGCTCTTCTTTATCCTCTCGGTGAAATACTTTCTCGTCTCCTTGTTCAAATAAATACAATTCTTTCCCGTGAGTGGCAGATTGTCACCTCATAATTTTGAGATGTATTTCATAAGACCATATCAAGATTATTCTTTTCGTTGTTGGTTTTCAACAACTCCATTCTAGCATTTGTTGTAACTGTGCTCTCTCAAGATCTTGTTTCCCTTTGTTCCGGAGTCATTGTGATGTTGCTCTTTTCAACCCATCATCTCGTTTGTCAAAGATCATGTTCTTTTCGTGCTTATCCATTTAACCGGAGTGTCGTGTCCACTGCTCAAGTTCTTTTCATCTTATCTAGTCTTGTATCACTTTTCAACCGGAGTGCTGTTCGAATTTGGTCTTCCTTGATCCCCTTCCTTAACCGGCGTGTTTTCAATATATATCTTCCCTTCAACCTCAAGGTTTTTCGCAAATGTTCTTTGTCCCTCTTTGCTAACGGAGTGTTTTCGACCTTGTTCACCTTCGTTGTATTCTTTTCTCGAATTTGTGTAACCTTTTCAAGGTTCTTTGGTTTCACTCGTTTGTCAAAGAAGCAACTTAGTCTTACCTCTTCTCTTTCTCTTCTGTTGTCCCTCCGGTGCCATTCTAGATCTCGGGACGAGATCCTCTCGTAGTGGTGGAGTGTTGTAACGCCCCGAGACCGATGTGCCAGGTGTCCTCTAGTTATTCGCTATTGTTACCTTGTCATTGCTTGTGTGTCATGCATCTCATATCATGTCATCATGTGCATTTCTTTTGCATACATGTTTGTCTCATGCATCCGAGCATTTTCCCCGTTGTCCGTTTTGCAATCCGGTGCTCCGTTCTCCTCCGGTGGTCATTTCTACCTTTCTTTCAGTTGTGGGGATTAAACATTTCCGGATTGGACCAAGATTTGCCAAGCGGCCTTGGTTTACCACCGGTAGACCGCCTGTCAAGTTTCGTATCATTTGGACTTCGTTTGATACTCCAACGGTTAACCGAGGGACCGAAAAGGCCTTGTGTGTGTTGCAGCCCAACACCCCTCCAATTTGGCCCAAAACCCACTTAAGTCTTCTCCATCATCTAGAGCGTTCGATCACGATCGCGTGGCCGAAAACCGCACCTCATTTGGACTCTCCTAGCTCCCTCTACCTATATATATGTGATCCCCTCCGATTTATTCACGGATGAAACCCTAAAATCACTCTCCTCGCGCCGCCGGACGCGTCCACGCCGCGCCGGACGTGTCCACCGCCCGCCGCCACCTCACTCCCACCAATGGGGAGCCGCCACGTCACCCCGCAGCCGCTCTCCGCCAACCGCGGCTCGCCACCTCAGCACCATCCTCCCTCTCTCTCATCCGCACCCCGCCGCCGGCCCACGGGGCCCGCAGCCGGCCCGCGCGTCGCCCGCCGCCGCCCGCGTGCCCGGCCGCCACCGGACGCCGCCTCCCCGCCTCTTCGCCGTGCGCCGCCTCCATCCGCCCGCCGCCATCCCCGGCCGCCGCCACCTACCTCTGCCCGGCGCCGCCCTTCGCCGCCATCGCCGGCCACCGTCGTCCGGCGCTGCGAGCCGCCGCCCTCGCCGCTTCACCGCCGACCCACGCCACTCCTCTCCATCTCGCCGCGCCGCCGCACTTGCTCCGCCGCCATCGCACTTGCTCCGCCGCCGCCGCACCTGCGCCGCCTCCACCGCGTAGCACCTCCGCCGGTCGCCTTCCGCCGTCCCGCCGCGCCTTGCCTCCACCGGCGCCGGATCCGGCCGGAACCGGCCTCCGCGCCGCCTTCTTCCTCCTCTCCGGCCTCACCTCCGTCATCCCCGCGAACTCCGGCCGTCTCCCCCGTCTCCGGCGAACTTCTCCGGCGAGATCCACGAAGCGGGATCAGATCCACCACTCCCCTGATCCAAACACCCCGTCCAGATCCGGATCCCTCCGTCCCATACCACTTCGTCCCGGTTTGACTTTTTCCGGAGGTATAATTTTCACTAAGTCCCGAAATTCTCAGATCCAAGTGCCTCTGTTCATGGCCTCGTAACTTTGCATCCGTAGCTCCGATTCATGCATATAGCATATCAAAATGTTCATCTCAGAGAGTACATCATTTCATTACATTGCATCATTTTCATTTGAGTTCATCTTGATGCCCGAAATGCTGTTAGAAGAGGGCTACTTGAGTTAATTGTCAGATCTGCTACTCCGTTTAGCACTTTTGTCATTTTTGCCATGATTAATGTGTGCATGCTTTGCCCTGATGCTCTACATGTGTTTTGTTAAGGGTTTTTTCATCTTTCTAGAGGTGCAACCCATGTATTTTTGTGATGTGTGTGGTGACTTGTACGAGCTTGCAAAGTGGTGCACTTAGTAATTCTGTTTTCAGGGACTTAGCAATTCCACTAAGTCCTTGAGCTGTTTATCTCATGTTTCCATATGTTCTTGTTGTTTCCTAGTGATCCGTGCCTCTTTTGAGGATGATCAGTAAGGGAGTTTTGTTAATCTTGTAGTGCTCTATCCATCCATGTCTTTTTTTGTAATTATGGAGCACCCTAGCTTGAGTCAATCGAGCTCTACTTTTGCTACTTTGTGAATCACTTTGTGAATCTGGGCAGGTTGTCAACTTGTTTGCAATTTTGCCGTGATGTAGTAGTTGATCCATGCATGCTATGCTATTGTTCTTGCATTGTCTAGCTTGCATTTTGTGCCTTCTTGATGGATGTATGCTTAGCTTGTCATGCCTTGCACCGTAGTGAGTGCATCGAGCTCGTAAACATGCCTACTTGAGTTATATTTCAGCATGTGTTAGTTTTCCACTAAGTATAAAAACTGATTATGTTTTTGCTATGTTCACATGCTTGCAATTGTATTTTCTGATCCCTTTTGGCTCAAGGTCACTAAGGGACTTTTGTTAAGCTCTTTGAGTAGCTCCATGCCATGCTTTACTTTGCCATGATCAGGTCCTGTAGCATGTAGTTTTTTGCTCCGAAGTGGGCTACCTGATCTGAAATTCCACACAAGTGTTAATTTCACTAAGTCTGAGATCTGTTTGTCATATGCATTTTTGCATTGCTTGTTTGAACCTGTTAATGGATGAATTGGCCGTAGCTCAGTGCTAGACTTTTGTTAAGCATCTTGAATGCATCCTGCCATGTATTTTGTTGTCATGTTTGGGTGCTGTAGCATGTTCATCTCATTGCATTTAGATGGCTACTTGCTGTAAATCGCAGACCGGTGTCATTTTTGAATCACTTGGCCATTTCCAAACCGTAACTCCGATTCCGTGTTCTTTATATCGTTTTCAAGCGATTTCATCTCACCTTTCAGTGGCACACTTGGATTTCCAAGTTGAGGCCAGGTTCTTCATCTCTTGTCAAATCATGCATATGCATCGCATACCGCATCCCGCATATCATATCATGTTCATGTGTTGGTTGTTTACTATGTTGTGTGCTTCTTTTCCGGTGTTGCTTCTTCGGGTTGGTTACGATAACGTCGTGTTGTGAGAATTCGTTCGACTACGTCCGTTTGTCTTCGTCATGGACGCGTTCTTCTTCCTTGCGGGATTTCAGGCAAGATGATCATACCCTCGAAATCACTTCTATCTTTGCTTGCTTAGTTGCTCGCTCTTTTGCTATGCCTATGCCTGCGATACCACCACTTGCTTATCATGCCTCCCATATTGTCGAACCAAGCCTCTAACCCACCTTGTTCCTAGCAAACCGTTGATTGCTATGTTACCGCTTCGCTCAGCCCCTCTTATAGCGTTGTTAGTTGCAGGTGAAGATTGAAGTTTGTTCCTTGTTGGAACATGGAGATGTTGTTCTTTGTTGGACCATGTTTACTTGTTGGGATATCACATATATATCTTATTTAATTAATGCATCTATATACTTGGTAAAGGGTGGAAGGCTCGGCCTTATGCCTGGTGTTTTGTTCCACTCTTGCCACCCTAGTTTCCGTTATATCGGTGTTATGTTCCCGGATTTTGCGTCCCTTACGCGGTTGGGCTATTATGGGAACCCCTTGACAGTTCGCCTTAAGTAAAGCTCTTCCAGCAATGCCCAACATTGGTTTTACCATTCGCCACCTAGCCTTTTTCTTTCCCTTGGGTCGGCCAGCCCAGGTCATCTTTATTTTACCCCCCGGGCCAGTGCTCCTCTGAGTGTTGGTCCAACTGAGCGATGTCCGAGGCTACCAGGGGCAACTCTGGGCTGGCTTACCCGACGTCTGGCTCATCTTGAGTGTGCCCTGAGAAAGAGATATGTGCAGCTCCTATCGGGATTGTCGGCACATTCGGCGGTGTTGCTGTTTAGTTTACCCTGTCGAAATGTCTTGTTGTTACCGGGATACCGAGTCTGATCGGAATGTCTCGGGTGGAGGTCTATTCCTTCGTGACCGTGAGAGCTTTGTCATGGGCTAAGTTGGGACCCCTGCAGGGATTTGAACTTTCGAAAGCCGTGCCCGCGGTTATGGGCAGATGGGAATTTGTTAACGTCCGGTTGTAGAAAACCTAAAGTTGACCTTAATTAAAACGAATCAACCGCGTGTGTAACCGTGATGGTCCCTTTCCGGCAGGGTCCGGGAAGTGAACACGGTTGTTGGAGTTATGCTTGACATAGGTTATTATAGGATCACTTCTTGATCATACTTCTATCGACCGTGCTTTGCCCTCTCTTCTCGCTCTCATTTGCGTATGTTAGCCACCATATATGCTAGTCGCTTGCTGCAGCTCCACCTCATACCTTTACCTTACCCATAAGCTTAAATAGTCTTGATCGCGAGGGTGCGAGATTGCTGAGTCCCGTGGCTCACAGATACTTCCAAAACCAGTTTGCAGGTGCCGATGAGACCGTGCAGTTGACGCAACCAAGACGCAACCAAGCTCAGGAGGAGCTCGATGAAGATCTTGTCCTTTGTGTTGTTCCGTTCTAGTTGATCAGTAGTGGAGCCCAGTTGGGATCGATCGGGGACCTTTGTCGCATTTGGGGTTCTTCTTTTATTTTGGTTCCGTAGTCGGACCTTGATTGTATTTGGATGATGTAATGCTTTATTCATGTAATTGTGTGAAGTGGCGATTGTAAGCCAACTATGTATCTTCTTCCCCTATTGTATTACATGGGTTTGTGTGAAGATTACCTCACTTGTGACATTGCTTTCAATGCGGTTATGCCTCTGAGTCGTGCTTCGACACGTGGGAGATATAGCCGCATCGAGGGCGTTACACATCTTTTGCTGGACGCACCTTTTGAGAAGGACACACATTTATTCGCGAGTTATCAGAATACTCTATGTGCTTCACATTTATTTGAGAGTTTGATAATTAGTAATGGCGATATGCACGGGTTATGTAATTGGTCCTAATATGATAGGTATTCAAGAGGGATATAATAAAAACTTCCACGTAGATCACTGAATATGATAAGTTTGATTCCTTGCAATAGTTTTGCAATATTAAGATGGTAATATGTGGGAGGTACTAGTGAGTAATTGTGGTTAGTAAGAATATTGGTGTTACGGTTTGTGATTCCCGAAGCATGCACGTATGGTCTCTAGTTATGCTAAGAAGTTGGAGCATGATTTATTATTGATTGTCCCCCTTGTGAGTGGCAGTCGGGGACAAGCGATGGTCTTTTCCTACCAATCTATCCCCCTAAGGGCATGCGTAGTAGTATTTTGCTTTGAGGGCTAATAAACTTTCACAATAAGTGTGTGAGTTCTTTATGACTAATGTGAGTCTATGGATTATACCCACTCTCACCTTTCCGCAATTTGCTAGCCTCTAGTAAGGCTCTTTTTGGCCTCTTATATATATATCCTCACTGGGACTAACCTATTAACCCAGTGTTAAGTGCGAGTTTTTGTTTTTTTGCTTGTTTTTGGTTTTCTAGGAAATCAGTACCAAACAGAGTCCAAACGCTACGAAACTTTTTGAAGATTTTTTTCTTGACAAGAGGCACCCTAGAAGCTTCGGGAGGAGACCAGAAGGCAAACGAGGAGATGGCAAGGCAACCCAGCACAACCAGATGGGTAGGCGTGCCGGGATACCTTGTGGGCCCCTCGTGGCTCCACCTGACTTAATCCCACTTCTATTACCTTGTGGGCACCTCATGGCTCCGTCTGACCTAATCCCACTTCTATAAATTCTCAACTGTTAGGAAACCACCCAAGAGCCACCCAAAACACTGTTTCCGCCACTTCGAGTCTCTGTCCTTTCATGATCCCATATGGAGGCCTTTTCTAGTATTCTACTGAAGGGGGAATCAATCAAGAAGGGCTTCTATATCAACCTTACTACCCTTCTAATGATGCGTGAGTAGTTCACCATAGACCTATGAGTCCATATCTAGTAGCTAGATGGCTTCCTCTCTCTCTCTCTCTCTCTCTCTTTGATCTTCAATACCATGTTCTCCTCGATCTTCTTGGAGTTCTATTCGATGTAATTATCTATTGCGGTGTGTTTGTTGGGGTCCGATAAATTGTGGGTTTATGATATGAATATTTATGTATACTAATGAATTCTTTTCCGAACTTTATTATGCATGATTGTTATAGCTTTGTATTTCTCTCTGGTCTATCCGCTTGGTTTGGCCAACTAGATTGATTTTATTTTGCAATGGGAGAGGTGCTTTGTAACGGGTTCAGTCTTGCGGTGCTCTATACCCTAGTGGCAAAGTAGGGAAAAGACACGTATTGTTGCCCTTAAGGGTAAAACAACATGTTTTATTCATACTAGGAAACATGCCCGTGCGTTGCAACGGGAGAAAATAATAATTGATTGACCCTTTTTTCATACGTCAATTCAAAAATCTGGATCGTCATTTATCTGATTCCAAAACACTCAATTCCGGTGGTGCTCTACCTCACCATTAATGATTAAAAAATACATCGTGATCCATTTTTTGCAACACAATAAATAGTTAAACCTCCCACAGTTGTATACAAACACATCATTCCAAGAGCCTTTTCAATGGTTCTAGGTTAAAACAAAGAATCATTGAAAGAATTGTCCTATAGTCTAATAATACCATCGGTTGTCTGAATATCTAAAATTACTTTCATGGAAGAAAGAAAGAAATATTCACCACTTACTCGAATTTAATTTTTCTTTTTCACATTGAAACTTCCAAGTATATCAAAATCTGTTAATATGAAAAAAATACACCGAATGATCTTGAAGTTAAATAGGTTTTCTATTAAATCATTAGAAAAAAACAATTATTTCACTTGAGTATCACCATATGTAGATTCAATGTGAGAAGCATTTGGCCAATAATAAACAACAAATACATGACAATTGCATCATAGTAATATAAGTAGGAACCACTTACGCTAACAGTCAGGGCACTATGCCGATCTTGTTTCGGATGCATGTATTTCTTTGCCTATATATATCACGGAATTATTTAGATTGATTATTCTGCTATCTCCATGTCATTAGTACTTCCCCAAGCATTATTTATTGGAACATATGACATGCATCTGATACATAAACTTGAAGCAAGAAAGGAGAAGGATAGGAGATTAAGGTGAGACTGATTGCTATATTGTTCCACAACTTGGAATTGCTGCTAATCCGCAATGAAAGTCAAGCAAAAAAATGAAAGAAGATGAGGAATATCACCTGCTGGTTGCAAACTTCTTTCTCTCGATTTATTTATGCTGAGGGGACTCGATGTGCGTTGGCTGACAGACACCGCGTGCGACATTTGCACAATGAGAGCACGAACCATTGTTGAACAGGTTCAACTGTAACCTTGTATTTGCTTCTTCCATCTATGATGTGCAGCGCGCCACCGGCCCTATTTAGCTGCTTCTACACCACAAATCTTAGGAGATCAGTCTGCGTGAGAACAAACATAGCAGCCACCATGGCCAGAATTTGCACAGGTTGAGAGAAAGTGCCAGGAACAAAAATCATAAAAATAGTGGAAAAACAAAACGCTGCCTCTATGCGCCTTCAGTGTCGGCTAACTCCACTGAATTAGTAGATGAAAAGATGAGTGTCCCTTCACACAAACTATGGACGCATCAACCGGCGCTCGTCGATATTCTGTTGCTCCACCACCCATTGTCCAACTTATTCTCCTGTTCTTGTATCCGGCCACATACGCATGTCACCCTGTACCACCCCAACACCTCCGCTCGGGCGACCATACCTGGAATTGTTGTCCGGGGGCTCGGGCTGTGTCGTCTGCACTGGATTCGTTGCTGTAGCCATACTACTTGTTCGTTTCCACGTCATAGACTCGTAGCAGTATCGGCATCTCATGGTCTGCACTGGAGACTGGACTCGTTGCCGCCGTGACTAATGTACGCCATCGGCATCCCCTGCCATTAACGTTCTCACGGAACACCGGTTCTCCTCGCTCGAGGATTCTTCGTGCACCGGGGTGGCCGTCGCGGCATGGGTGGTCATCGGCTTCTTGGCATGGCAGTGCACGCCGCAGCAGAGGTAGGCCAACCGGCAGTTCTTCTCCACCTGGCGACTGTAGCGGCTGTACCTAAAGTCCTAAACATGGAGTCGATTGCAGTTTCCTCGGGTGCCACCACCAGATTTAACCGAGGGTAAGACCTGCCATGATGGTTGATTGCGGCTTCCTCCCCGTAGAAAATAAAACCAGGTCGGAGTGGACGTGGCACATGCAGGCGGGCGAGCAACTCGACGAAGCGATCTCCCACCAGCCATCCACGGGTAGACACTACAGAGATGACATGCAAGGTAAGGTAGACCCACCACAGCCGGCCGCAGAGATAGCGCCCAAGGTTGGGTTGATGGAGGGATGATGATGCTCGATGAACCGCCCGGTGGGATCGGTCGTCCCTCTGTACGCCTCCTGTCCGACGTCTTCGTTTGCTGCATGTCGGCCTTCGCAGAATCCAACCTTCCCCTGAGCCCAGCTGGTCGATCCTGAGGCGTCGTCCATGGACGGAAAGTGAGAGCGAAGAGTTCTTCGGCGGGTCAGTCATGGAGGACCGATAGCGAGCGAAGATTTCTTTCTTTCGATGGATTTGATTTTATAGAAAAAGATCAGAGAAGAGTTTGAATCGAAGGGGAGAGGGCAGCAGAAGACAAACGTGGACTCAGTAAAGAAAACACGATCGATCCGTGTTTTATTAGGGATAGATGAAAAAAACTGAAAGCATAAATTCACGGAAAAAAGCGTATTGTAATGGTGAACCCACGGAGTCAATCCATGCTTTATTATTAGGGATAGATTGATTGGATTTACTTTGTCTATATCATGCCATCTTGCTAAAGGTGTTACTGTGTTTTATACTTAATACAATAGATGCATGTTGGATAGCGGTCAATTGGTGGAGTAATAGTAGTAGATGTAGGCAGGAGTCAGTATACTTGTCTCAGACGTGATGCCTATATACATGATCATTGCCTTGAATATCGTCATAACTATGCGCTTTTCTATCAATTGCCAGCAGTAATTTGTTCACCCACCATATGCTATGTGTTCGAGAGAGAAGTCTCTAGTGAAAACTATGGCCCCCGGGTATACTTTTATCATATATAAAATCCAAAAGTACCTTTCTGCAATTTTATTTCCTTTGTTTTATTTTATAATTTATTTTATCTATCTATCACTATCAGAATTAATCCTTGCAAATAACCACCAAGGGGATTGACAACCCTCTTGTTTGCGTTGGGTGCAAGTATTTGTTTTGTGTATGTGTAGGTGTTGCTAATGAGGTTCTATGTGGTTCTCCTACTGGATTGATAACCTTGGTTCTTAACTGAGGGAAATACTTATCTCTATAGTACTGCATCGTCATCTTCTCTTCGAGGAAATCGCAACGCAGCTTGATACGACTCCAACGTATCTATAATTTTTGATTGTTCCATGTTGTTATATTATCAATATTGGATGTTTTATAATCATTTTATAGTCATTTTCTATCATTTTTTGGTACTAACCTATTGACATAGTGCCAATTCCTGTTTTTTCGTGTTTTTTACATCGCAGAAAATCAATATCAGACGGAGTCCAAATGCCATGGAACTTTACGGAGAATTTTTATGAGCCAAAAGGAATACAACGGGCCCTGGCTACGACTGGGGGTGCCCCGAGGGGGGCACAACCCACCAAGGTGCGCCAGGAGGCACAAGCGTGCCCTGGTGGGTTGTGCCCACCTCGGGTGCCCCCCAGACCGCCCTTTGCTCTATAAATACCCCAAAAATCCCAGAACCCTAGAAGCATCGACGAAATATTCATCCAGCCGCCGTAGAGTCCAGAACCACCAGATCCAATCTAGACACCATCTCGGATGGGGTTCACCACCTCCATTGGTGCCTCCCCGATGTTGCGTGAGTAGTTCTTTGTAGACCTTCGGGTCCATAGTTAGTAGCTAGATGGCTTCATCTATCTCTCTTGATTCTCAATACAATGGTCTCTTGGAGATCCATATGATGTAACTCTTTTGTGGTGTGTTTGTTGGGATGTGATGAACTTTGAGTTTATGATTAGATCTATATTTTTATATCCATGAAAGTATTTGAGTTTCTTTGATCTCTTTTATACATGATTGCTTGTAGTCTCGTATTTCTTCTCTGATATTTGGGTTTTGTTTGGCCAACTTGATCTATTTATCTTGCAATGGGAAGAGGTGCCCGGTAGTGGGTTCGATCTTACGGTGCTTGATCGCAGTGACAGAAGGGGAACCGACACGTATGTATCATTGCTAATAAGGATAAAACGATGGGGTCTATCTCTATATAGATAGATCTTGTCTACATCATGTCATCGTTCTTATTGCATTACTCCGTTTCTCCGTGAACATAATACACTAGATGCATGCTGGATAGCGGTCGATGTGTGGAGTAATAGTAGTAGATGCAGGCAGGAGTTGGTCATTGCCTGGATATCGTCATGAGTATTTGAAATTCTATCAATTGCCCAACAGTAATTTTTTCACCCACCGTTTGCTATTTTTCTCGAGAGAAGCCACTAGTGAAACCTACGCCCCTCGGGTCTTGTTTCTCATATATTTGCCTTTGCGATCTACTTTTTCCTTGCTTTTATTCTCATATCTATTAAACCAAAAATACAAAAATACGTTGCTGCACTTTATTTTATTTGCGATCTATTTATCCAATCAATTACAACCTTTTTACCGTCACGCACCAATTTATGGCGCCGTTACCCGAAAGGGATTGACAACCCCTTTAACATGTCGGGTTGCGAGGTGTTGTTATTTGTGTGCAGGGGCTGTTTACGTTGTGTTGCTTGGTTCTCCTACTGGTTCGATAACCTTGGTTTCATATCTGAGGGAAATACATACCGCCTTTGTGCTGCATCATCCCTTCCTCTTTGGGGAAATACCGACGTAGCTTCCAGCAACATCAAAAGGAATCTCTGGCGCCGTTGCCGGGGAGTATCTTCAACATATACCAGGTTCCTAATCACAAATCTCATCTCCTCGCAATTTACATTATTTGCCATTTGCCTCTCATTTTCCTCTCCCCCACTTCACAAAAGTTTGCCGTTTTATTCGCCCCTCTTTTCCGTTCGCCGTTTTCTTGCCGGATTTATTTTTAAGTGTAATCTTGGTGTGTGGTCATCATGACTCAAGAGAACACCAAATTATATGATTTCTCAAATACCAACAAAAATGATTTTATTGGCACTCCGCTTGCTCCTCCCGCCGCTAGTGCGGAGACTTGTGATATTAATACTACTTTGCTGAATCTTGTTATGAAAGACCAATTTTCCAGTACTCCTAATGAGGATGCCGCGTCCCATCTTAATACCTTCGTGGAATTATGCGATATGCAAAATAAAAAAGATGTGGACAATGATGTTGTCAAGATGAAATTATTTCCGTTTTCTTTGCTTGATTCTGCAAAAAATTGGTTCTCTTCTTTGCCTCGCAATAGTATCGATTCTTAGAATAAGTGCAAAGATGCTTTTATGACTAAGTATTTTCCTCCTACCAAAATTATTTCCCTTAGAACCCAGATCATGAATTTCAAGCAACTTGAACATGAGCATGTTGCACAATCTTGGGAAAGGATGAAAATGATGCTAAGGGATTGCCCAACTCATGGGTTACATCTTTGGATGATTGATAACCTACAAGTATAGGGATCGCAACAGTTTTTGATAAGAAAGAATGTCGAACCCAACGAGGAGCTAAAGGTAGAACAAATATTCCCTCAAGTTCTATCGACCACCGATACAATTCTACGCACGCTTGACGTTCGCTTTACTTAGAACAAGTATGAAACTAGAAGTACTTTGTAGGTGTTTTTGGATAGGTTTGCAAGAATATAAAGAGCATGTAAATAAAAAGTAGGGGTTGTTTAGATAAAGACACAACTAAGTTGGTTTTAGTAAAGAGCTTTTTGTTACGAGAAAGTTATTTGTCCCCAGGCAATCGATAACTAGACCGGTAATCATTATTGCAATTTTATTTGAGGGAGAGGCATAAGCTAACATACTTTCTCTACTTGGATCATATGCACTTATGATTGGAACTCTAGCAAGCATCCGCAACTACTAAAGATCATTAAGGTAAAACCCAATCATAGCACTAAAGTATCAAGTCCTCTTTATCCCATACGCAAACAACCTACTTACTCGGGTCTGTGCTTCTGTCACTCACGCCACCCACCATAAGCAAATCATGAACATATTGCAAACCCTACAGCGGGAATCGCTCACTCTTGCGCGACATGGAGAGCACCATAGGACAGCACCAATAATAAAACATGCAACCCAAACCAATCACAATCATCAAATAACCCATAGGACAAAACGGATCTACTCAAACATCAAAGGATAGCCATACATCATTGGGAAATAATATATAGCGTTGAGCATCATGTTTAAGTACATATTACAGCGGGTAAGAGAGAGGTTACACCGCTGCATAGAGGGGGGAAGAGTTGGTGATGATGGCAGTGAAGTTGTTGGTGAAGATTGCGGTGATGATGATGGCCCCGGCGGTGTTCCGGCGCCACCGAAAGAGAGGGGGAGAGGGCCCTTCTTCTTCTTATTCTTCTTCTTCTTCCTTGACCTCCTCCCTAGATGGGAGAAGGGTTTCACCTCTGGTCCTTGGTCTCCATGGCATGGGGGGGCGAGAGCCCCTCCGGGATTGGATCTGTCTCTCTGTCTCTCTCTATTTCCGCGTTCCCTGATTCTGCCCTTTCACCGCTTCTTATATTCCCGGAGATCCGTAACTCCAATTGGGCTGGAATTTTAACACGATCTCTATCCGGATATTAGCTTTCTTGCGGCGAAAGAAGGGCATCAACCGCCTTACGGGGTGGCCACGAGGGCCCAGGGCGCGCCCCCTGCCTCGTGGCCCCCTCGGGCATCGTCTCGCGTGGATTTTTCTTCCCAAAAATCACATATATTCCAAAAAAAAATCTCCGTCAGTTTGTATCCCGTTTGGACTCCGTTTGATATGGATATTCTGCGAAATAAAAAATATGCAACAAACATGAACTGACACTGGGCACTGGATCAATATGTTGGTCCCAAAAATAGTATAAAAATTTGCCAAAAGTATATGAAAGTTGTAGAATATTGGCATGGAGCAATAAAAAATTATAGATATGACGGAGACGTATCAGCATCCCCAAGCTTAATTCCTGCTCGTCCTTGAGTAGGTAAATGATAAAAAAGATATTTTTTGATGTCGAATGCTACCTAGCATAATCTTGATCACATAATCTAATCATGACATGAATATTAAGATACAAGTGATTCAAAGCAATAGTCTATCATTTGACATAAAAACAATAATACTTCAAGCCTACTAATAAAGCAATCATGTCTTTTCAAAATAACATGGCCAAAGAAAGTTATCCCTACAAAATCATATAGTCTGGCTATGCTCCATCTTCACCACACAAAATATTCACATCATGCACAACCCCGATGACAAGCCAAGCAATTGTTTCATACTTTTGATGTTCTCAGACCTTTTCAACTTTCAAGCAATACATGAGCGTGAGCCATGGACATAGCACTATAGGTGGAATAGAATGGTGGTTGTGGAGAAGACAAAAAGGAGAAGATAGTCTCACATCAACTAGGCGTATCAACGGGCTATGGAGATGCCCATCAATAGATATTAATGTGAGTGAGTAGGGATTACCATGCAACGGATGCACTAAGAGCTATAAGTGTATGAAAGCTCAGACTGAAAACTAAGTGGGTGTGCATCCAACTTTCTTGCTCATGAAGACCTCGGGCATTTGAGGAAGCCCATCATCGGAATATACAATCCATGTTCTATAATGAAAATTCCCACTAGTATATGAAAGTGATAACTCAAGAGTCTCTCTATATGAAGAACATGGTGCTACTTTGAAGCACAAGTGTGGTAAAAGGATAGTAACATTGCCCCTTCTCTCTTTTTCTCTCATTTTTTGGGCCTTCTCTATTTTTTTGGCCTTTCTCTTTTTTTTCTTTTTTTTCTTTTTTTGCCCGGAGTCTCATCCCTATTTGTGGGAATCATAGTCTCCATCATCCTTTCCTCACTGGGACAATGCTCTAATAATGATGATCATCACACTTTTATTTACTTACAACTCAATATTACAACTCGATACTATAACAAAGATATGACTCTATATGAATGCCTCCGGCGGTGTACCAGGATGTGCAATGATCTAGCGTAGCAATGACATAAAAAAGGACAAGCCATGAAAACATCATGCTAGCTATCTTACGATCATGCAAAGCAATATGACAATGAATGCTCAAGTCATGTATATGATGATGATGGAAGTTGCATGGCAATATATCTCGGAATGGCTATGGAAATGCCATGATAGGTAGGTATGGTGGCTGTTTTGAGGAAGGTATATGGCGGGTTTAAGGTACTAGCAAAAGTTGCGCGATTCTAGAGAGGCTAGCAATGATGAAGGGTGAGAGTGCGTATAATTCATGGACTCAACATTAGTCATAAAGAACTCACATACTTATTGCAAAAATCTATTAGTTATCGAAACAAAGTACTACGCGCATGCTCCTAGGGGGATAGATTGGTAGGAAAAGACTATCGCTCGTCCCCGATCGCCACTCATAAGGAAGACAATCAATAAATAAATCATGCTCCGACTTCATCACATAACGGTTCACCATACGTGCATGCTACGGGAATCACAAACCTCAACACGAGTATTTCTACTAATCCACAACTACCCACTAGCATGACTCTAATATCACCATCTTTATATCGCAAAACTATTGCAAGGAATCAAACATATCATATTCAGTGATCTACAAGTTTTATGTAGGATTTTATGACTAACCATGTGAATGACCAATTCCTGTCATCTCTCTAAATAGATATAAGTGAATAAAGAGAGTTTAATTATTTCTACAAAAGATATGCCCACGCTCTAACAAATAGAAGTGAAGCAAAAGAGCATTCTACAAATGGCGGTTTTCTATGTAAAGAGAAACAGGCAATCCAAACTTCAAATGATATAAGCGAAGCACATGAAGCATTCTATAAAGCCATACTCAAAAGATATAAGTGAAGTGCATAGAGCATTCTATAAATCAACCAAGGACCATCTCATAACAGCATGGTGCATAAAAGAAAAATGAAAACTAAATGCAAAAGACGCTCCAAGATTGCACATATCGCATGAACAAAACAAATCCGAAATCATACCAATACTTGTTGAAGAAAGAGGGGATGCCTTCCGGGGCATCCCCAAGCTTAGACGCTTGAGTCTCCTTGAATATTTACTTGGGGTGCCTCGGGCATCCCCAAGCTTAAGCTCTTGCCTCTCTCCCTTCTTCACATATCGAGACCTTCTCGATCATCGGACACTTCATCCACACAAAACTCAACAGAAAGCTCGGTAAGATCCATTAGTATAATAAAGCAAATCACTACTCTAAGTACTGTTGCAAACCAATTCATATTTTGTTTTTGCATTTTAGCTACTGTAGTATAACTTTTCCATGGCTTAATCCACTGATATAAATCAATAGTTTCATCAATATAAGCAAACTATGCATCAAAAACCGAATCTGTCTAAAACAGAACAGTCTGTAATAATCTGAACATTCACCATACCTCTGGTACTCCAAAAATTCTACCAAAAGTAGGAAAAATAAAAAATTTGTATAGAAAGACAGTGAAAAAGGAATCAAAACCATTTTACGTTCTAGTAAAAATTGTAAAATCGCGCACTACAGCCAAAGTTTCTGTCCTGCACCGTACAAACCAACAAGCAAAGTAAACATCCGAAAGGCAAACCTTGGCACATTAGTTTTATAATACAATGGAATTGTACAAGGGGATAATTATTTTTGTTGAAAATTTTCTGTAATTAAGATTCACAAAGTTTCCATGGGCATGAACAAAGTTCAAGGACGTCCCCCACTTTCACAATGCTTATCTATCTCACTTTCACTTTTCTTTTTGAAAAGTTTTGGGTTCCCCTCTTTATTTTTTTGTTTTAAAACTATATAAAAGCACACATAATAAATAAATGACTCTCTAAAACTTCCGGGTTGTCTCCCTGGCAGCGCTTTCTTAAAAGCCATTAAGCTAGGCATATAGTGCTCAAGTAATGAATCCACTCGGATCCCAAGGTATATCAAAACCAATTTTAATTAACAATGATTTGTAATTTTGTAGTGAGCACAAAGTAACATATATCATGCAACAACTAAGTCTAACTCTCTTCCTATGCATCGGCATGTCATAAAATAACAATTCATGCACACATAGTAAAGGCCAATGCATAGTATAAACAGGTTCTTGCAATTTTACCATGTTGGAAACATAAAGAGGCGGACATATAGTTCCTCTATCATAATAATTGCAAGTAGGAGCAGCAAGCACATGAATATTATATTCATCAAAATCATCATGTGTAATAGTAAAACGCAACCCATCAATATAATCCTTAATAAGTGCAAACTTCTCCGATATAGTGTGGTCGGGAGAATTCAAAAAGATAATAGGACTATCATGCGTGGGTACAATAGCAACAATTTCATGTTTAACATAAGGAACTATAGCAAGTTCATCTCCATAAGCATAATTCATATTGGCATCTTGGCCACAAGCATAGCAAGCATCATCAAGAAGGGATATTTCAAGAAAATCAACGAGATCATGACAATCATCATAGCAATCATCCTTCTTTAAGCACGAAGGGAAATTAAACAATGTATGAGTTGAAGAGTTACTCTCATTAGAAGGTGGGCACGGGTAGCTAATCCGTTCTTCCTCCTTTTGTTCTTCGCCCTCCTCATCATCTTTTTCATCCAATGAGCTCACAGTTTCATCAATTTCTTCTTCCATAGACTCCTACAAAATATTAGTCTCTTCTTGGACAGCGGAGGAGTCCTCAATATATGGTTTAACAAAGGCATTAGAAGCATAATTATCATAACAATATTCAAGTATGGCAATATTTTCATACTTGTAAAGAGTAGCATCATACTTTAAATCAAAGAAGCAATTTCATAAGCACCCTTAAAATCAACAAATTCTTCAATTTGTTGAACATCATAGTAATTATAAACACCCTTATCATAAGAAGATACGATTCCATTATCACTAAACAAACATTGGTAGAGAAGGTGTTTCTTAGGGTCTTCAGAACAACAAGTATAATCATATATTTCGCATAAATTCCAAGCATAGCATTGCAAACGATGAATTTGATCCAGTAAACGTTTCCCTTTTTCAGATATACGGTGTCGCACATAACAAGCATGCTCATCTAAAGATTTTCCCTCAACTAAGCTAGTTGGGGTTTCAGCACGAGCACATAGGGATCGAAGATGATCCAAGTAATAAGCTTCAGGAGTGTGATAGATTTTGAGTGGTTCTTCAACCATTGGTTCAGTAGGCACAACAATTTTTTTGGGTATTTTGCGTTTCCTACCCATAACTAAAGATAGAAAACAACTAAGAACAACAAATAAAAATTACTTAGTGATAAAGCAAACAAGCACACACGATAATATTCATCCCACGCTATGACTCCCCGGCAATGGCACCAGAAAAATGTCTTGATAACCCACAAGTATAGGGGGTCGCAACAGTTTTCGGTAAGTAAGAGTGTCGAACCCAATGAGGAGCTAAAGGTAGAACAAATATTCCCTCAAGTTCTATTGACCACCGATACAATTCTACGCACGCTTGACGTTCGCTTTACCTAGAACAAGTATGAAACTAGAAGTACTTTGTAGGTGTCTTTGGATAGGTTTGCAATAATATAAAAAGCATGTAAATAAAAAGTAGGGGCTGTTTAGATAAAGACACAACTAAGTTAGTTTTAGTAAAGAGCTTTTTGTTACGAGAAAGTTATTTGTCCCTAGGCAAGATAACTAGACCGGTAATCATTATTGCAATTTTATTTGAGGGAGAGGCATAAGCTAACATACTTTCTCTACTTGGATCATATGCACTTATGATTGGAACTCTAGCAAGCATCCGCAACTACTAAAGATCATTAAGGTAAAACCCAACCATAGCATTAAAGTATCAAGTCCTCTTTATCCCATACGCAAACAACCTACTTACTCGGGTCTGTGCTTCTGTCACTCACGCCACCCACCATAAGCAAATCATGAACATATTGCAAACCCTACAACGGGAATCCCTCATGCTTGCGTGACACGGAGAGCACCATAGGACATCACCAATAATAAAACATGCAACTCAAACCAATCATGATCATCAAATAACCATAGGACAAAACAGATCTACTCAAACATCAAAGGATAGCCATACATCATTGGGAAATAATATATATAGCATTGAGCACCATGTTTAAGTAGAGATTACAGAGGGTAATATAGAGGTTACACCGCTGCATAGAGGGGGGAGAGTTGGTGATGATGGTGGTGAAGTTGTTGGTGAAGATTGCGGTGATGATGATGGCCCCGACGGTGTTCCGGCGCCACCGGAAGAGAGGGGGAGAGGGCCCCCTTCTTCTTCTTCTTCTTCTTCTTCCTTGACCTCCTCATAGATGGCAGAAGGGTTTCCCCTCTGGTCCTTGGTCTCCATGGCATGGGAGGGGCGAGAGCCCCTCCGAGATTGGATCTGTCTATCTGTCTCTCTCTGTTTCTGCGTTCCTTGATTCTGCCCTTTCACCGTTTCTTATATTCCCGAAGATCCGTAACTCCGATTGGGCTAGAATTTTAACACGATCTCTATCCGGATATTAGCTTTCTTGCGGCAAAAGAAGGGCATCAACCGCCTTACGGGGTGGCCATGAGGGCCCAGGCACGCCTGCCCCCTGGGACACGCCCCCTGCCTCGTGGCCCCCTCGGGCATCGTATCGCGTGGATTTTTATTCCCAAAAATCACATATATTCCAAAAGAATTCTCCGGCAGTTTTTATCCCGTTTGGACTCCGTTTGATATGGATATTCTGTGAAACAAAAAAGCATGCAACAAACAAGAACTGGCACTGGGCACTGGATCAATATGTTTGTCCCAAAAATAGTGTAAAAAGTTGCCAAAAGTATATGAAAGTTGTAGAATATTGGCATGGAACAATTAAAAATTATAGATACGACGGAGACGTATCAATGATCATACAAAATTTTTATGCGAGGTTGAATTTTGTTTCTCGTAATATTTTAGATTCTGCCGCTGGTGGTACTTTTATGGATATTACTTTGGGAGAAGCCACCAAATTGCTTGATAATATCAACGCAAATTATTCACAATGGCATATCGAAAGGGTTCCTACTAGTAAAAAAGTTAATTCGGTTGAAGAAATTTCTTCTTTGAGTGAAAAAGTTGATGCTATTGTGAAATTGGTTGCTAGTAAAAGTGATCCTATTGATTTTAATGATATGCCTTTGTCTACTTTGATTGAGCAAAATAGTGATGCCATAGATGTGAATTTTATCTCTCGAAATAATTTCAATAACAATGCTTATAGAGGTAGTTTTAATCCCAAGCCTTTTCCTAGCAATTCCTCTGATAATTATGATAATTCCTATGGAAATCAATCTTATAATAATAGGAATACCTCTGATCTTGAGAATAATATTAAAGAGTTTATCAACACACAAAAAGTTTTCAACGCTTCCATAGAAGAAAAGTTGAGTAAGATTGATGATTTTTCTAGAAGTGTTGATAAAATTGCTCATGATGTGGAAAATCTCAAGATGAAATTTTTTGTGCCTAAAGTATATGAATCAATTAAAGATCTTTATGTTTCTATGGATGAAAGTAAGAATAGAACCGCTATGCTTAGAGCTAAAAGAGAATTTTTAGAAAAAAGCATTTTCTAGTGATTTCTCTCGCAAAAGTGATGAAGATCTTAAAATGATTGGTGTTTCCACTATTGATTCTTTTGTTTAGTAAAGTTGATATTGATTAAAAGGGTACTGAAGAAGAGTCAACTTTAGGTAGAAGGCGTCCCAATGATTCGGAGGGTGAAAATCTTGTTGAGAAAATTGATGAAAGTGGGTTTGGAGAGGTCAAAACTTTAGCTAATGATGTGCCCAGTCTTTTGGATTACAAAGACTTTAATTGTGATAGTTGCTCTTTGATTGATTGTATTTCTTTGTTGCAATCCATGATAAATTCACCCCATGCTTATGAACATAATAAAGCTTTTACTAAACATATTGTCGATGCTATGATGAAAGCTTTAGAAGAAAAATTGGAATTAGAAGTTTCAATTCCTAGAAAATTGCATGATGAGTGGGAACCTACTATCAAAGTCAAGATTAAAAATTATGAGTGTTTTGCTTTGTGTGACTTGGGTGCTAGTGTTTCCACAATTTCGAAATCTTTATGTGATGTGCTTGGTCTTACCGATCTTGAAGAATGTTCTTTGAATTTGCATTTGGCAAACTCTACTATTAAAAAGCCTATGGGAAGAATTAATGATGTTCCTATTCTTGAAAATAGGAATTATGTGCCCATAGATTTTATTGTTCTTGATATTGATTGCAATTCGTCTTGTCCAATTATTCTTGGTAGACCGTTTTTACGCACTATTGGTGCCACGATTGATATGAAAGAAGGCAATATTAAGTTCCAATTTCCTTTGAGGAAGGGTATGGAACACTTTCCAAGAACAAGAATTAGGCCACCATATGAATCAATCATGAGGGCATCTTATGGATCTCGAACCAAGGATGACAAAATTTAGATCCTTGCTTTATGCCTAGCTAAGGGCATAAAACTATAGCACTTGTTGGGAGGCAACCCAATGAATAAAATTTATTTATGCTTTTTGTTTTCTGTTCTTGAGTGTTAGCACAATGATTCTACTGTTATGATTGTGTTTTTTATGTTTTAATTAGATTTTGTGCCAAGTAAAGCCTTTAGGATCTTCTTGGGTGATAGTTGTTTGATCTTGCTGAAAAAACAGAAAAGTTTTGCACTCACGAAAATAATTATTATATTTTACTAGAGAGCGATAAAATACCCATTCCAATTGCAGTAGATCAATATACAAATTTCCAGGCCTTCCTAATTGTTCAGAATTTTTGGAGTTATAGAAGTATTCAAAATAGTCAGATTGCTACAGACTGTTCTGTTTTGACAGATTCTATTTTCTTTGTGTTGTGTGCTTATTTTGATGGCTCTATGGTTTTCTTTGATAATTTTTTGCCATAGAAAAGTTGGAAAACAATAGATATAATACAAAAACAAAATATGAATTGGTTTGATACAACACTTATAGTAGTGATTTATTATTCTTATACTAACGGATCTCACGAAGGTTTTGTTGAGTTTTGTGTGATTGAAGTTTTCAAGTTTTGGGTTATGTTACGATGGACGAAGGAAGGATGGAAGAGCCTAAGCTTGGGGATGCACCGGCATCCCAAGCTATTATCCAAAAATGAGCAACCAACTAAGCTTGGGGATGCCACCGAGTGGCATCCCCGCTTTCTTCCAACAACTATCGGTATTTTACTCGAAACTATATTTTTATTCGTCACATGATATGTGTTTTGCTTGGAGCGTCTTGTATGATATGATTCTTTGCTTGTTTTATTTTGTGTTTTAAGCCATCAATCCTTGTTGGACACACCTATTTGAGAGAGCCAAAATTATGTCATGACTTGTTAGAATTGCTCTCTACGCTTCACTTAAATTTTTATGAGCTATGGACTTGCTCTAGTGCTTCACTTATATATTTTTTGAGCACGGTGTGCTTATTATTTTTGAAGAAATGCTCTCTTGCTTCACTTAGATTTATTTGAGAGTTAGTATTTTTCAATAAATTCTCTCTTGCTCCACTTAAAATTATTTTGAGAGAAAGAAAAAGAATTATGCTCATGATCTTCACTTATATTTGTTTGAGCTTATGAAAGCAACACATGAAAATTAGTACCAAAGTGATAGATATCCAAGAAGGATATAATAAAAAATTCCATGAAGATCATTGGACAAAATAAACTTGATTCTTAGTAATAGTTTTGAGATATGATGATGTGATATGTGAGTTATGTTGATGAGTAATTATGCTTTAGTAAGAATATTGGTTTTAAGGTTTGTGATTCCCTATGCAAGTACAAAAGTCAATAGTCATGCAATGAAATTATATCCTACTTGTGGTGCATTATCCGGTGTTAGTTATGCTTAATGCTTGCTTATGAGATTATCTGTTTCTTGGTTGGTCGCTTCCCAATCTTTTGCTAGCCTTTATTTTACATCAAGTATGATCTCTACTTGTGCATCCAAAATCCTTTAAACCAGTTTTGCCACATGAGTCCACTATATCTACCTATATGTGGTATTCTTTTGCCATTCTAAGCAAATTTGCATGTGTCATCTCTGATTTTCAAAATAAACTTCTCTTTTGTGTGTTTGTTTCGCTCGCAGAGCGGTGATGGGTGGCTAATATTTTCCATGCTGGATGTGTTATTCTCAAGATGAATGTTTATTCACTTGTCATCGCACAAGAGTAAGGCAAAGGTCTTAGGGATGCCCAGTCCCGAAATGCAAAAATGAATTTACTTTATGTTGTCAAATAATAAATTCCTTGGAAAGTGTTGGTATGGAGGGCACTCGTGGATACGGCTAGCCATGGAAAGTGAAAGTATGGTGGAAAAAGGAATAAACTTTATTTTGTGTTTGGGAACCGCCTATGGCATATCTAGCATGGAAAGTGTTCGGAACTCTAAACCATTTTCGTTGGTGGGATGGATACACCTCTCAAAATATTTTTATCTCTAAGTTTTTCGCTTTGAGCTCTGGCACCTCTATAAATCCCTACTTCCCTCTGCGAAGGGCCTTTCTTTTACTTTAAGCAATTTTTATTTTGAGTGTCCATCTTATCTTATAAAAAGCACCAACTAGGAGGTAATATGATTGTACCAAAGTATTGGGTGTATCTAATATTCGAGTATGTTTCATGAATGGATCAATGTTTGAGCATGATGGGCTAGGGATAACTTATTTTAGCATTGATATTTTGAAAGACTTGGTTGCTTGTTGATATGCTTGAGTATCTAAATTATTATGTCAAAAATAGACTATTGCTTTGAATCACATAAAAGTCCAATTGTACATGCTATAAAGAAAATAATATGATATGACATGATAGGAAGCATTTCACATCAAAAATTCTGTTTTTATCACTTACCTACTTGAGGACGAGCAGGATTTAATCTTGGGGATGCTGATACGTCTCCAACGTATCTATAATTTTTTATTGTTCCATGCTATTATATTATCAATCTTGGATGTTTTATAATCATTTTATAGTCACTTTATATCATTTTTGGTACTAACCTATTGACATAGTGCCAAGTGCCGGTTCCTGTATTTTTCCGTGTTTTCACATCGCAAAAAATCAATATCAGACGGAGTCCAAATGCCACGAAACATTACAGAGAATTTTTATGGGACAAAAGGAACACAATGGCCCTGGTTGCGCCCGGGGGTGCTCCGAGGGGGCACAACCCACCAGGGCGCGCCAGGAGGCCCAAGCGCGCCCTGGTGGGTTATGCCCACCTCGGGTGCCCCCCGGACTGCCTCTTTTCTCTATAAATACCCCAAAAATCCCAGAACCCTAGATTCATCGACAAAATATTCATCCAGCCGCCGCAGAGTCTAGAACCACCAGATCCAATCTAGACACCATCTCGGATGGGGTTCACCACCTTCGTTGGTGCCTCCCCGATGATGCGTGAGTAGTTCTTTGTAGACCTTCGGTTCTGTATTTAGTAGCTAGATGGCTTCATCTCTCTCTCTCTCTCTTGATTCTCAATACAATGGTCTCTTGGAAATCCATATGATGTAACTCTTTTGCGGTGTGTTTGTTGGGATCCGATGAACTTTGAGTTTATGATCAGATCTATCTTTTTATATCCATGAAAGTATTTGAGTTTCTTTGATCTCTTTTATGCATGATTGCTTGTAGCTTCGTATTTCTTCTCCGATATTTGGGTTTTGTTTGGCCAACTTGATCTATTTATCTTGCAATGAGAAGAGGTGCCCGGTAGTGGGTTCGATCTTACGGTGCTTGATCCCAGTGACAGAAGGGGAACCGACACGTATGTATCGTTGCTACTATGGATAAAATGATGGGGTCTATCTCTACATAGATAGATCTTGTGTACATCATGTCATTGTTCTTATTGCATTACTCCATTTCTCCGTGAACTTAATACACTAGATGCATGCTGGATAACGGTCGATGTGTGGAGTAATAGTAGTAGATGCAGGCAGGAGTCGGTGTACTAATCTTGGATGTGATGCCTATATAATGATCATTGCCTGGATATCGTCATGAGTATTTGAAGTTCTATCAATTTCCCAATAGTAATTTGTTCACCCACCGTTTGCTATTTTTCTCGAGAGATGCCACTAGTGAAACCTACGGCCCCCGAGTCTTATTTCTCATATATTTGCCTTTGCGATCTACTTTTTCCTTGCTTTTATTTTTAGATCTATTAAACCAAAAATACAGAAATACGTTGCTGCACTTTATTTTATTTGCGATCTATTTATCCAATCTATTACAACCTTTTTACCGTCATGCACCAATTTATGGCGCCGTTACCCGAAAGGGATTGACAACCCATTTAACACGTCGGGTTGCGAGGTGTTTTTATTTGTGTGTAGGGGTTGTTTATGTTGTGTTGCTTTGTTCTCCTACTGGTTCGATAAACTTGGTTTCATATCTAAGGAAATACCTACCGCTGCTGTGCTGCATCATCCCTTCCTCTTTGGGGAAATACCGACGTAGCTTCAAGCGACATCATAGCTCACAAGTAGCAGCAGGGCTAACAAACAAATAGCGCAGGTCACTGCTATGACAAAGCCAAAAAGAAACAACATATAAAACAAGCAAGGAAGAAAAGGAGACCACAAAATCTAAGTAGGGAATAGTACTCATTGCCTTTACCAATAAGAAGGCAATAAACGGATTCACTCATTACCCAACTTGCAGACCAACATGAACGATAAGCACAAATAGACTAAATCTAACAGTAGCTCCGAACGCAAGACAAGGAAAAGACACCGCTATATGAACGCAAGCCTAGGTCTGGAAGGAAGAGGAGCAGAGAGGAGTAGGAGAAAAAGGGTGGACCTACAAATTCTTGGACGAATAATAGGCTGGCTGACACAAATCGAACAAAGAATCGAGGGGATCTACCAAATAACGAGCATCTATAGTCAACAGACCAATCTGTAGGAAAACAAAAGTCAAAATACGTAGAAGTAGGACGAGTGAGAGTGTGGGGAGATGGAGAGAGACCACCTCGCCTCGCCGGGGCTGTGGAGCCGTTGTGAAGGCAGAGACTGTGAGCCTCGCTCCCGCTGCGGGCCTTCTTTTGTTGCCCGTGTATGAGAAATAAAGGCACGGCCAGACAAGGCAGCACCCCATCTACTGCTGGCAAGTAAGGATGGATGCGGAGGAGCTCGGGGAGGGGATGGATGCGGCAGAGCTCCGGGACAAGGACTGGAGAGAGGAGGAGTGCGACGGGGAAGGGAGTGAGAGCTCGAGGAGGTGGTCATGTTTTCTACAGTGTGGACTGGGTTGCATGAAAAGCCTATATAGCTACGGTGAATTGGTTGGTGAAAAGACGAAAATTCCCCTCTAGCGGGACGAAATAATGTGTGATGCCACCGCCTCGATCCTGGCCATGTAGCGAAGCAATCGGATGACCACCGTTCCAATCGACCTGAGAGGCCACATATTTGAAGGAAATATTCCCTAGAGGCAATAATAAAGTTGTTATTTTATATTTCCTTATATCATGATAAATGTTTATTATTCATGCTAGAATTGTATTAACAAAAAACTTGATACACGTGTGGATACATAGACAAAACACCGTGTCCCTAGTAAGCCTCTACTAGACTAGCTCGTTAATCAAAGATGGTTAAGTTTCCTAACCATAGACATGTGTTGTCATTTGATGAATGGGATCACATCATTAGGAGAATGATGTGATGGACAAAACCCATCCGCTAGCTTAGCATAATGATCATTCAATTTTATTGCTAAGCTTTCTTCATGTCATATACATATTCCTTTGACTATGAGATTATGCAACTCCCAGATACCGGAGGAATGCCTTGCGTGCAATCAAACGTCACAACATAACTGGGTGATTATAAAGATGCTCTACAGGTATCTCTGAAGGTGTTTGTTGGGTTGGCATATATCAAGAATAGGATTTGTGACTCCAAGTACCGGAGAGGTATCTCTGGGCCCTCTCGGTAATGCACATCATAATAAGCCTGGCAAGCATTGTGACTAATGAGTTAGTTGCACGATGATGCATTATGAAATGAGTACAGAGACTTGCTGGTAACGAGATTGAACTAGGTATGAAGATACCGACGATTGAATCTCGGGCAAGTAACATATCGATGACAAAGGGAATAACGTATGTTGTCATTATGGTACGATCGATAAAGACCTTCGTAGAATATGTGGGAACCAATATGAGAATCTAGGTTCCACTGTTGGTTATTGACCAGAGAAGTGTCTTGGTCATGTCTACATAATTCTTGAACCCGTAGGGTCCGCACGCTTAACGTTCGATGACGATTTTGTATTATATGAATTATGTGATTTGGTGACTGAATGTTGTTTGGATTCCTGGATGAGATCACGGACATGACAAGGAGTCTCAAAATGGTCGAGAGGTAAAGATCCATATATAGGACGATGATATTCGGACACCGGAAGTGTTCTAAGGGTACTGGGTACATATCGGGTCACCGGAAGGGGTTCCGGGCATCCCCCGGCAACTACATGGGCGTAATGGGCCAAGAAGGGGACAGACCAGCTCCTAGGGTGTTGGTGCGCCCCATGTAAGCCAAATAAGGGGGAAGGAAAGAGGGGAAGAGAGAAAGGAAGGGAGCAATTCGGCCTCCCCCTTCCTTCTCTCCTCCCTCCTCCTTCCTTCCCCCTCCGGATGGATATGGAAGGGGGGAGGCCGAATAGGGAGGGTCCCAAGTAGGATTCCTCCTACTTGGGGTGCCCCCTTGGCTACCTCTCCTCCCTCCAACCTATATATATGAGGGGGGTGATGTCTACTACACAACCTTCTTCTTGCAGACGTTGTTGGGCCTCCAAGTACAGAGGTTTGTAGGACAGTAGCAAATTTCCCTCAAGTGGATGACCTAAGGTTTATCAATCCGTGGGAGGCGTAGGATGAAGATGGTCTCTCTCAAACAACCCTGCAACCAAATAACAAAGAGTCTCTTGTGTCCCCGACACCCAATACAATGGTAAATTGTATAGGTGCACTAGTTCGACGAAGAGATGGTGATACAAGTGCAATATGGATGGTAGATATAGGTTTTTATAATCTGAAATTATAAAATCAGCAAGGTAACTAATGATAAAAGTGAGCAAAAACGGTAATGCAATGCATTGAAAAAAGGCCTAGGGATCATACTTTCACTAGTGCAAGTTCTCTCAACAAGGATAACAAAATTAGATCATATAACTATCCCTCAACATGCAACAAAGAGTCACTCCAAAGTCACTAATAGCGGAGAACAAACAAAGAGATTATTGTAGGGTACGAAACCACCTCAAAGTTATTCTTTCCGATCAATCCATTGGGCTATTCCTATAAGTGTCACAAACAGCCCTAGAGTTCGTATTAAAATAACACCTTAAGACACAAATCAACCAAAACCCAAATGTCACCTAGATACTCCAATGTCACCTCAAGTATCCGCGGGTATGATTATATGATATGCATCACACAATCTCAGATTCATCTATTCAACCAACACAAAGAACTTCAAAGAGTGTCCCAAAGTCTACCTGAGAGTCAAGACGAAAACGTGTGCCAACCCCTATGCATAGATTCTCAAGGTCACGGAACCCGCAAGTTGATCACCAAAACATACATCAAGTGAATCAATAGAATACCCCATTGTCACCGCGGGTATCCCACACAAGACATACATCAAGTGTTCTCAAATCCTTAAAGACTCAATTCGATAAGATAACTTCAAAGGGAAAACTCAATCCATTACAAGAAGGTAGAGGGGGAGAAACATCATAAGACCCAACTATAGTAGCAAAGCTCACGGTACATCAAGAACACGAGAGAGAGAGAGAGATGGAGATCAAACACATAGCTACTGGTACATACCTCGGCCCCGAGGGTGAACTACTCCCTCCTCGTCATATGGAGAGCGTCGGGATGATGAAGATGGCCATCGGTGATGATTCCCCCCTCCGGCAGGGTGCCGGAACAAGGTCCCGATTGGTTTTTGGTGGCTATAGAGGCTTGCGGCGGCAGAACTCCCGATCTAGGTTTCTTTTTGGGGGTTTCTATACTTATAGGAATTTTTGGCGTCGATCTCACATTAGGGGGGTCTCCGAGTCATCCACGAGGCAGGGGGCGCGCCCAGGGGGTAGGGCATGCCCTCCACCCTCGTGGATGGCTCGGGACTCTTCTGTCCCAACTATTTTACTCCGAGGGCTTCTTTTGGTCCATAAAAAATCATCAAAAATTGACACGTCAATTGGACTCTGTTTGGTATTCCTTTTCTGTAAAACTCAAAAACAAGGAAAAACAGAAACTGGCACTGGGCTCTAGGTTAATAGGTTAGTCCCAAAAGTAATATAAAATAGCATATAAATGCATATAAAACATCCTAGATAGATAATATAATAGCATGGAACAATCAAAAATTATAGATACGTTGGAGACGTATCAGGGGGCACCGCTAGAACACACACCAACAGTTGTTAGCCATGTGCGGCGCCCCCCTCCACAGTTTACACCTCAGATCATATTAACGTAGTGCTTAGGCGAAGCCCTGCGTGAATCACTTCACCATCACCGTCACCACGCCGTCGTGCTGACGGAACTCTCCCTTGACACTTTGCTGGATCCAGAGTTTGAGGGATGTCATCGAGCTGAAGGTGTGCAGAACTCGGAGGTGCCATACGTTCGGTGCTTGATCGGTCAGAACGAGAAGAAATTCGACTACATCAACTGCGTTGTCAAACGCTTCCGTTTTTGGTCTATGAGGGTACGTGGACACACTCTCCCCCTCTGGTTGCTATGCATATCCTAGATAGATCTTGCGTGAGCGTAGGAAATTGTTTGAAATTGCATGCTACGTTTCCCAACAGTGGCATCCGAGCCAGGTCTATGTGTTGATGATATGCACGAGTAGAACACAAAGAGTTGTGGACAGTGATAGTAATATTACTTACCACCAATGTCCTATTTTGATTCGGCGGTATTGTTGGATGAAGCGTCCTGGACCAACCTTACATGACCACGTTCATGAGACCGGTTCCACCAACAGACATGCAACTAGTTTTGCAAGGTGGCTGGCGGGTGTCTGTTTCTCCAAGTTTAGTTGAATCAAATTTAACTACAGTCGGTCCTTGTTGAAGGTTAAAATAGAAAACTTGATGAAACACCATTGTGGTTTTGATGCGTAGGTAAGAACGGTTCTTACTAGAAGCCCGTAGCAGCCACGTAAAACTGACAACAACAAAGTAGAGGACGTATAACTTGTTTTTGCAGGGCATGTTGTGATGTGATATGGTCAAGACATGATGTGATATACGTTGTTGTATGAGATGATCATGTTTTGTAGAAGTTATCGGCAACTGGCAGGAGCCTTATGGTTCTCGCTTTATTGTATGAAATGCAAACGCCATGTAATTGCTTTACTTTATCACTATGCATTAGCAATAGTTGTAGAAGCAATAGTTGGTGAGACGACCACGATGCTACGATGGAGATCAAGGTGTCAAGCCGGTGACGATGGAGATCATGACGGTGCTTTGGAGATGGAGATCAAAGGCACAAGATGATGATGGCCATATCATGTCACATATTTTGATTGCATGTGATCTTTATCTTTTGTGCATCTTATTTTGCTTAGTACGACGGTAGCATTATAAGATGATCCCTTAACTAAATTTCAAGGTATAAGTGTTCTCCCTGAGTATGCACCGTTGCGAAAGTTCTTCATGCTGAGACACCACGTGATGATCGGGTGTGATAGGCTCTATGTTCACATACAACGGGTGCAAGAAAGTTTTGCACATGCGGAATACTCGGGTTAAACTTGACGAGTCTAACATGTACATGCACGGCCTCGAAACACTGGAGACCGAAAGGTCGAATGTGAATCATATAGTAGATATGATCAACATATAGATGTTCACCATTGATGACTACTCCATCTCACGTGATGATCGTACATAGTTTAATTGATTTGGATCATATGTCATTTAGATGACTTGAGGGATGTCTAAGTGGGACTTCTTAAGTAATATGATTAATTGCACTTCATTTTTCATGAACTTAGTCTTGATAGTATTTGCATATCTATGTTGTAGATCAATAGCTTGTGATGTAGCTCCCCGTTTATTTTTGATATGTTCCTAGAGAATAATAAGTTGAAAGATGATAGTAGCAATGATGTGGACTGGGTCCATGATCTGAGGATTATCCTCATTGCTGCACAGAAGAATTATGTCCTTGATGCACCGCTAGGTGACCGACCTATTGCAGGAGCAGATGCAGAAGTTAGAATGTTTGGCAAGCTCAGTATGATGACTACTTGATAGTTTAGTGTGCCATGCTTTACAGCTTAGAACCGGGACTTCAAAAATGTTTTTAATGCCACGGAGCATATAAGATGTTCCAAGAGCTAAAATTGGTATTTCAGACTCATGCCCGAGTCGAGAGGTATGAGACCTCTGACAAGTACTTTGCCTACAAGATGAAGGAGAATAGCTCAACCAGTGACCATGTGCTGAGAATGTCTGAGTACTACAATCTCTTGAATCAAGTGGGAGTTAATCTTCCAGATAAGATAGTGATTGACAGAGTTCTCTACTATCACCAAGTTACCGGAACTTCGTGATGAACTATAATATGCAAGGGATGACGAAAATGATTCCCGAGCTCTTCGCGATGCTAACATCAGCGAAGGTAGAAATCAAGAAAGAGCATCAAGTGTTGATGGTTAACAAGACTACTAGTTTCAAGAAATGGGGCAAAGGAAAAGAAAGGGAACTTTAAGAAAGAATGGCAAGCAAGTTTCCACTCTCGTGAAGAAACCCAAAGCTATACCTAAGCCTGAAACGGAGTGCTTCTACTGCAAAGGGAATGGTCACTGGAAGCAGAACTACCCCAAATACTTCGCGGATAAGAAGGATGGCAAAGTGAACAAAGGTATATTTGATATACATGTTATTTATGTATACTTTACTAGTGTTCATAGTAACCCTGGGGTATTTGATAGCGGTTCAGTTGCTAACATTAGTAACTCAAAACAAGAATAGCATAATGAACAAAGACTAGTTAAGGGCGAGGTGACGATGTGTGTTGGAAGTGATTCCAAGGTTGATAAGATCACCATCGCACACTCCCTCTACCATCGAGATTAGTGTTGGATCAAAATAAATGTTATTTGGTGTTTGTGTTGAGCATGAATATGATTGGATTATGTTTATTGCGATATGATTATTCATTTAAGTCAGAGAATAATTGTTGTTCTATTTACATGAATAAAACCTTCTATGGTCATACACCCAATGTAAATGGTTTATTGAATCTCGATCGTAATGATACACATCTATAATACCTAAATAGTTCATCCCTACTATTGTATTTATCTTGGCATGCAGCCTATCCACATCAGCAACACTGCCACATAGACGTTTAGTAGGCTTACATGCAAGACCCACCATAATAGAAAATAGCTACATTAGCTTTCAGTTACTGTTGGTAGAACCCACGAGAGAGGCTGCCCACAAACGCCTCTTTGGGTCATCTCGCCTCAACCCAACACTCTAAAGTCAAGCTACAATTGCAGCTCTGCAGCCTGACCATCTCCTCAATTACTCCCGAATCGATTGATTTCATGGCCTCCTTCATGTTTTGCGCCTGATCCTCTCCCTCCACTAAAAACTAATTAATGCAAGAGTAAAAGGGATGGATCTATTCTCTCCTTAAAACATCAGATTCGTTCTTTACCCGTAGTGTCCAGCCCGGGTCCTTGACTGACATGGCCGCTGCCGCCGGTTCCTTCATCGCCTCCCTCCCGGCTCCACTCTCCCTCAATGACAAGATGGGTACTCCTTAGATCTTCTTGATTGTATCTACTCCTTCGCTGGGTATATGGTGATCTAATCTGGTTTCGCTTCTATGTTCCTATCAGGAGCGGCCATGGGCAGTGGGGTAGACGGCAGCCGAGAGGCAAGGGGGGCTGCAGGGTGTATGCAATCTGCCTCGACAAGATCGCACTCGAGGAGATGGCGTTCCCACCCTCCACCACAAATACCAAGCCCGAAGGCAAGTGAGCGACCAAATTGCTTTGCGTTTATATATTTATTAAATCGGCTATGAATTTCCCCTCATGTGTTCATCTGTCCCCTTCCCAGCCCATCTCCTCCCGTCCTGATTCCAGCTGACCTTGACGCCTCCACCAACGTACTGATGCCTTGTCGTCGCCACATCGAGGTGAGAGCGCCAAGGACCCTTGATGCCCATGTCAAGGAGGTAGATGGTGATTTCATCGAGTAAGCAGATGGTATATGCCCACAACCTTGATTTAATTTGGTATGCTTACCATCAGTATTTCTAATTAACATGCAACTTCTTTTTGGGGTTGGACTTTTTGGTGCAGGGATTTACTACTTGAAATGCCTTTCATAGATTGCTCTATCCATTACTGCTAGCTTCTAACCATGATGGTAAGATCCCATGAGAATGCAACAATTTATTTCCTAGCACTATCTTCTCTTGGTATTTTTGTTGTGTGCCTACGTATTTTGTTTTGCCTTTCAATTCCTCCTATCCTCGATTTGCTCATAAAAAGGTCACAATGAAGCATGCCAAATCAATTTGTTTATATTATACTTTTTGTATGTGGCTCTAACTATTACTATGTGATCTGAATTACTCATCAGCTTTACGACATGGTTTGGAGACCGAAAGATCATTGTTGCATCTCTGATTCAAGTTGGCTTCTATATTGAAAAGAAAAAGGCTGAGGGTAACTTAGATTTTGAGATCTGTTTTTCCTATTGATTTTTTAATCTTTTGCTGCTATTTTTCAACTGTTGCTAGGCTGCATATGCCTTTCATATATTATTTTGGCAGTAACTTAGTATCTTGATTTTTCTTTTCATTAACGGTTGCCTGGATATTTAGTTTGGCTCAGATTGTGTAATACATTAAGATAAAATGATTCTGTGTAAGCCTCTAAGATGGGATCCAAATATCAAATTCTTTTAAGGAAAAAGAATAAAACATTTCATCTCATGCACTCTATTTCCTAACCCCACTCACATGCTGGTGGATGGCACTAGTTCAAAAGCTACATGGTAGCATGCCACTTTTGTAATTTGAGGTAGGCCTAGAAGCACATATGTCTTTGATGAACACAATGTATAGATTGTAAATGCTCACAATGCAATATATTATAATAATCTGAGTAATGTTTCATTTACTTAACGTTGAGTGAGCATTAACCGAGCATCAGAGTTCTTATTATTTCTTTAAACCCTACACTGAAATGTGTTGTTTCAATAGTTTATATTTTTTATATATTTTCCCCATCGTGTGATCATCTCCATCTCTATATGTAATATCTGATTTTGAATAAATGTGCCGCAGCAATGTGCGGGGAATCATCTAGTATTCATAATATTGATGCCAAAAGATGCAAAGTTGATAATGATAGTGCAACATATTTGTGGCACTGTCGTTTAGGTCATATTGGTGTAAAGCACATGAAGAAACTCCATACAGATGGATTTTTGGAATCACTTGATTATGAATCATTTGATACTTGCAAACCATGCCTCATGGGCAAGATGACTAAAACTCCATTCTCTAGAACAATGGAGTGAGTCACTGACTTATTGGAAATAATACATACCGATGTATGCGGTCCGATGAGTGTTGAGGCTCGCGACAGGTATCGTTATTTTCTGACCTTCACAGATGATTTGAGCAGATATGGGTTTATCTACTCGATGAAACACAAGTCTGAAACATTTGAAAAGTTCAAAGAATTTCAGAGTGAAGTGGAGAATCATTGTAACAAGAAAATAAAGTTTCTACGATCTAATCGCGGAGGCGAATATTTGAGTTACGAGTTTGGCCTTCATTTAAAACAATGTGGAATAGTTTCACAACTCACGCCACCTGGAACACCACGGCATAATGGCGTGTCCAAACATCGTAATCATACTTTATTAGATATGGTGCGATCTATGATGTCTCTTACCGATTTACCACTATCATTTTGGGGTTATGAATTAGAGACAACTGCATTCACGTTAAATGGGGCACCGTCTAAATCCGTTGAGATGACACCGTATGAACTATGGTTTAGCAAGAAACCTAAGATGTTGTTTCTTATAGTTTGGGGTTGTGATGCTTATGTGAAAAGGCTTCATCCTGATAAGCTCAAACCCAAATCGGAGAAGTGCATCTTCATAGGATACCCAAAAGAAACTGTTGGGGTACACCTTCTATCACAGATCCGAAGGCAAGATCTTTGTTGCTAAGAATGGATCCTTTCTAGAGAAGGAGTTTCTCTCGAAAGAAGCGAGTGGGAGGAAAGTAGAACTTGATGAGGTAATTGTACCTTCTCTCGAATTGGAAAGTAGCTCATCACAGAAAACCGTTCCTGTGATGCCTGCACCAACTAGTGAGGAAGCTAATGATAATGATCATGAAACTTCGGATCAAGTTACTACCGAACCTCATAGGTCAACCAGAGCATGTTCCGCACCAGAGTGGTACGGTAATCTTGTTCTGGAAGTCATGTTAGTAGACCATGACGAACCTACGAACTATGAGGAAGCGATGATGAGCCCAGGTTCCTATAAATGGCTTGAGGCCATGAAATCTGAGATAGGATCCATGTATGAGAACAAAGTATGGACTTTGATTGACTTGCCCGATGATGGGCGAGCCATTGAGAATAAATGGATCTTCAAGAGGAAGACGGACGCTGATAGTAGTGTTACTATCTACAAAGCTCGAATTCTCGCAAAAGGTTTTCGACAAGTTCAAGGTGTTGACTACGATGAGATTTTCTCACTCGTATTGATGCTTAAAGTCTGCCCGAATCATGTTAGCAATTGCCGCATTTTATGAAATCTGGCAAATGGTGGATGTCAAAACTACATTCTTTAATGGATTTATTAAAGAAGAGTTGTATATGATGCAACCAGAAGGTTTTCTCAATCATAAAGGTGCTAACAAAGTGTGCAAGCTCTAGCGATCCATCTATGGGCTGGTGCAAGCATCTCGGAGTTGGAATATATGCTTTGATGAGTTGGTCAAAGCATATAGTTTTACAGACTTGCGGTGAAGCTTGTATTTACAAGAAAGTGAGTGGGAGCACTACAGCCTTTCTGATAAGTATATGTGAACGACATATTGTTGATCGGAAATGATGTAGAATTTTCTGGAAAGCATAAAGGAGTGTTTGAAAGGAGGCTTTCAAAGAAAGACCTCAGTGAAGCTACTTACATATTGGGCATCAAGATCTATAAAGATAGATCAAGATGCTTGATAAGAATTTCGATGAGTACATACCTTCACTGGTAGAAAAAGGGCCTGTTGTCCCGGTTCGTAAGGGCCTTTTGTCCTGGTTCTGGAACCGGGACTAAAGGGTCGGTACTAATGCCCTGTCCCTTTAGTCCCGGTTCAATCCAGAACCGGGACAGATGGGCCTCCACGTGGCCTGTGCGCGGAGCCCAGGCAGGAGACCCTTTGGTCCCGGTTGGTGGCACCAACCGGGACCAATAGGCATCCACGCGTCAGCATTTCTGTGGTTGGGGTTTTTGTTTTTTTTGAAGGGGGGGGGGGGTTTGGGGGGTTAATTTAGGTGTTTCATATATTGTGTTAGCTAGCTATAATTAATAGAGAGAAGTGTCCTCTCTTATGTCCGTGCTTGGTCGACGCTATGTACTATACATACGTATAGAGAGGACTAGACACGCTAGCTAGCTAGTAAGCAAACAAAGGAAACAGAAGATCTTCATGAACATATATGCATACAGAGAGAAGTGATATCGACCACCTCTCCTTCTCCGAGAGATTGGTCGAACAACAAGTTCTTGTATATCTATCCGACACTACCGGCTACATATATACAATAATTATCTCTTACAAATATAATCATACGGACTTAGGGTCCACATAGTATTCTCCGTCTTCAGGGATCACGTGGTCAAGAAAGAATGCCGCCAATTCCTCTTGAATTGCTCGCATGCGAGCTGGTGCTAGGAGTTCATCCCGCTTCCGAAACATCTAATTTAAAGAAGGGGGTCAATACATATATATATGAATGAATGAAACTCAACACAAATGATGGTAATAAAATAAAATTGTGAATGTTGTTATTTACGTACTTCATATTGTTCGTGAGTGTAGCCCCGCTCACAGGTCGTGTGGCGGATGGACTCGCAAACATAGTATCCACAGAAATCATTCCCTTGTTCCTACCACAACCACTTTACAAGAAATAGAGGTCAATCAAACTGATAAGCAAGAATGTCAAATGGTATTGATGAAACTAGCGCTTGAATGACTAGTAGATGCGCGGAACATGCTACTATAGTACTTACTTTCGGGTGTCTAAATTGCAGCTCCTTCGGCAGTCCCGGAGCTTTTCTAGTGAATTTTCTCCAAACCCTGCCGAACAAAGAAAACAATTACTTGATATATCAGGAAATGAACAAAGTTGCTGATATGGTGGATAATGATCGATTTAACTTACTTCTCGAGTATTTGAGTCATGTCTGCATAGTCCTAGGGATCTTTTCGTCTTGAGTCTAAGACGGTTACTAGTCCCTGCTCAAGCTTAATCTGTAGGAGAATATAGTGGAAACTGCACAGGCATGCATAACTCATCAATTACATTACTATAACCTTGACTAATATATAAGGGAAACCGAATACGCACAAGACAGTAACACTCACTTGAAGTTGTAAGGAAAGAGTATTATATCTTTGTTTTCATTTGTTACCAACGATCGTAGCAAGTTGGCCTCGGTAGCTGCGGCATGAAATTTAACCTGAGTTGCATCTATGAGATATGTGTTAATGAACCCAATATCACCGACTTGTCTTTTCTTCAATTCGGCGATCTTCAATCTGCATAATAAAGTGAGGATGATTATAAATACATGCAATGAAAGAGCTGAGCTATATAGAGAGACTTAATGATAGAAGTAGTACTACTTACAGACAGTAGCAGGCGACTGTTGTTTTATCGAGGGCCAATTGATTGAAAAACTGATAGAACTCCTCAAATGGAACAGGCAACAGTTCAATTCCAACGAGGTCATGCTCCTTTTTAACTTTCACATACAAAGTACTCCTCCCCCCAGAGTCTCTGTAGATTTTCAAGTACCAATCATCCAATCTTCGCATCATCGTTGATAGAGATCTTTCATCTTTGACGAGAGGCTTCCCGTACTCGTATCTTTGTATCTGCACCTCCATGGGTTCATAATGTACATCGTCGGGCAAGTAATCTGCAAGATTGCTATAACCGGGCACCATCCTCGGATCATTAGCGACGTTGTGGCCAGGCACCTTGAGCGGGGGGCACGATTGCTTCGCTTGTTCGCCGAGCTGGGCAATTTGTTTCCCAGCTCGTCATTCTTTCAGCCTTTGATCACTAACAGTACTTCCCGACCGCTCCGCTTTGGCAAATTCCTTTCCAATAATGCGCTCATAGTTTCCTTTCGATGGAGACTTGGGTGGTTTTGTCAGGGCAGCCAGAGTGCGCTTCGCTTTCACCGGATCTACCTTCTCCTCCGGAAGTGGACGTCTCTTTGCTTTCAACCCTTGAAACCAGTCATCCACTTCGGTTCGTGTGATCTCGGCGTTCTCCTCCGGGGTCCTCTCGTATGGTAACATCTCTGGAGTCTTCAGAGAAGGACCGAATCTGTATGTCCTCCCGCCTCTGGTTGTACTGCTAGATGCCGGCCGAGCAGACGGAGCGGTTGTCTTCTTTACTTGCTTACGAGGCGGAGGAGAAGGACTACGACGTGCCGGAGCAGCCGGAGCGGCGACAGGTCTCTTCCGCCCTTGCTGACGAGGCGGAGAAGGAGGAGGCTGGCTGCTCGGGCGTGTCGGCGCAAGCGGAGAAGGAGCCGGTCGAGTGCCCTGATCGTCACTCGCCGGAGGAGGAGGCGGTGGAGGAGGCGGAGTGCCCTGACTCGCCGGAGGAGGAGGCGGAGTGCCCTGACTTGCCGGAGGAGGAGGCGGAGGCGTCTAGTTCGGAAGGTTGATGAGCTCCTTCTGCCATAGGCATGGAGTCTTCAGAGCAGACCCCAGCCTAGTCTCCCCTTCCCCGGTAGGGTGGTCAAGTTGGAGGTCCTCAAATCCCTCCGTTATTTCATCCACCATCACCCTAGCATATCCTTCTAGAATCGGCCGACAGTGAAAAGTTGCGCCGGTTCAGTAGGATAAACAGTGCCAACAGCCGCCTTGAACTTCAAATTCATCCATTGCATCATAAGGTGGCAATTTTGAGACTCCGTGATAGCATCCGCAGGATAGCTGGCAGGAGCCGTCAAGGCATGCTCCGGCTGAAGCAGCTCGGTGGAAGCCACGCTGCTTCTCTGCTAAGATGGCGGGGTAGCTTCGGGGGAAGCTTCGGCAGTACGTTTGCTACGATTTGCTTCTCCTTCCTCTATCGCTTGTACCCTTGCTTGCAGCGCCTGCATTTGGGTCTGCTGCACTTTTTTCCTCCTCTCATGGGATTTGTAACCGCCTGCGTCCGGAAACTCAACCTTCCATGGAATGGAGCCTGGCGTGCCTCGTGTCCGTCCAGGGTGCTCAGGATTCCCGAGGGCCATTGTGAGCTCGTCGTTCTCTCTGTCTGGAAAGAACGTCCCTTGCTGCGCTGCTTCGATATAGTGCTGAAGCTTCCTGACTGGTATGTCCATTTGATCGTTCGTTCAAATGCACTTCCCTGTTACAGGGTCCAAGGTTCCGCCAGCCCCGAAGAACCAAGTCCGGCAATGGTCTGGCCAGTTAATTGTCTCTGGTTCGATCCCTTTATCAACTAGATCATTCTCAGTCTTGGCCCACTTAGGCCGGGCTACGAGGTAGCCACCTGACCCCGTGCGATGGTGATGCTTCTTCTTCGCAGCATTTTGCTTGTTTGTCGCCGACATCTTCTTACTCTTTTCTGATGTCTTGTGGGCCACAAATGCGGGCTAGTGATCTCTGATCTTCTCATATCTGCCCTTGAATTCTGGTGTCTCATTATTTTCGACAAACTTATTCATCTCTTTCTTCCACCTCCTGAATAGTTCTGCCATCCTCTTAAGAGCAAAAGACTTGATTAATTGCTCTTTAACTGGCTTCTCTGGATTATCCTCTGGCGGTAGGGTGAAATTTGACTTCAGCTCAGTCCAAAGATCATTTTTCTGCATATCATTGACATAAGACACCTCAGGGTCTTCTGTAGCCGGCTTAAACCATTGCTGGATGCTGATTGGGATCTTGTCCCTAACCAAAACCCCGCACTGAGCAACAAATGCGCTCTTTGTCCGGAGGGGTTCAATCGGTTGGCCGTCGGGCGCGATTTCTATGATCTCAAACTTTTCATCCAAGCTCAACTTTTTCTTCGGGCCTCGTCTCTTTACCGAAGTTGTGCTCGATCCGGAGGGCTAGAAAAAAAACAAAGACTTAATTAATATGTGTACATACCAAAACAATGAATGCATCAATTAGCTAGTCAGCAGAAGCTAAACTAATATATATACCTGGCCGGATTCGGTTCGGTCATCGGAGACGTCATCACGGTCTCCTTCTTGCACCGGCATTGGGTCACCGGAGCCGTCCTCACGGTCTCCTTCTTGCACCGGCATTAGGTCACCGGAGCCATCATAATCAGCTGCTTCCAGACCATCGGTCTCGTTGAGAAACAACGAGCAGATGGCATCACTTCCTCGTGCGATTATGTCCCCCAACAACTCTTCTTGTACTTCGTCTCGGGCGGTGTCCATAGTTTCTACAAATATTGACAATATGGCAATTATTATTCAAATATGAGAGATGGATATATTAGTGGCAAAAACGTAGAACTAATATTAATTAGTGGCCTCGATGCTGCTTCTCTAGGGTTTGGGGTGGCCTCGACAATGCTTCAAGGATAAAAAAAGAAGAGGAAGAAGAAAAAAAAAGAGGAGAAGAAAGAATAGAGGAGTAAGAACTCCTCTATTCTTTCTTCTCCTCTTTTTTTTCTTCTTCCTCTTCTTTTTTATCCTCTTCTTCCTCTCATGTTCGAGAGGATCGCCGAGGGGTCGGGAGGTTGCCTAGTGTCAAAGAATTCAACAAAACCATGTCTTCATCATTAAGCGAAAGTAACAGGTGCATGATGGTACGAAGCTCTCCAAAGTTATTTTGGAACGGAGTCCCAGATAAGATAATTCACTTTTTGGTACAAAGTTCAGCAAGAACCTTCCAAATATCGTTATTTGGAAGGCATTTGCTGAAATTCATACAAAAAGGCAAATTATCCTATCCGGGACACCATTCCAAAATAACTTTGGAGGACTTCGTCATGCCCTGGTTACTTCCGGCTAATGATGAAGCCATGGACTTCTTCAATACTTTGACACTAGGAAACCTCTCTTGACCCCTCGGTGATCCTCGAACCCTCGACGACCCTGGACCCCTCGACCCCTCGAACCCTCGACGACCCTAGACCCCCTCTCGACACCCTCATGTCGAAGTTATCGGGTAGGGGGTATATCGACAACGACATACCCAATACATGCATACATACATACATATCACATGCATCCATACATATATGAACAAAATTAATATCTACTAATTAACAACCTAAATAAAAAAACTAATACATATAGGAAGAAGAAGAAAAAAGAAGAGAAGAAAGAATAGAGGAGAAGACTTCCTCTTCTTCCTCTCCTCTTCTTCTCCCTCTTCTTCTCCCTCTTCTTCCCCTTCTTCCCTCGACCCCCTAAACTAGTTCTCAACCCTCGACCCCCTAAACTAGTTCTCAACCCTTGACCCCCTAAACTAGTTCGAGACCCCCCTCATGTCGAAGTTATCAGGGAGGGGGTATATCGACCCCCCCTCATGTCGAAGTTATCGGGGAGGGTTATATCGACCCCCCCTCCTGTCGAAGTTAACGGGGAGGGGGTATATCGACAATGACATGCATACATGGAAAAAATGCTATCCATCTATACATACATAGCCACATACATATATACATGGAAATAATGCTATGAAAAAAAATATGAACAAAAAATGCTATGAACAAAAAAAACAATACACATAAACAAAAAATACATATATGAACAAAAAATGGTCTGAACAAAAAAATAATAATACACATATATGAACATCTATACATACATATAGCCACATACATATATACATAATATATACGTACAAAAAAATGAAAAAAATGATAAACAGGTGGCGGCGGCTCACAGCAGCGAGGTTGACTGGCGAGGGCGACAGCGGGGGCGTCGAGGGCGTCGGCGAGGGCATCGGCGAGGGCGGCGGATGGCTCGGGGAGGAGGGCGGCATGGGCTCTGGGAGGAGGGCTCAGGGACGACGGCGAGATCGGGGGCGGCGCGGGCTTGGGGACGACGGCGAGCTCGAGGGGCGGCGTGAGCTCGGGGAGGAGGGCTTGGGGACGACGGCGAGCTCCGTGACGGCGTGGGCTCGAGGGAAGCATGGGCTCGGGGGTGGCGCGGGCTCGAGGAGCGGGCGGCGGCGGTGACGAGGAGCGGTCGGTGACGGCGACGGCGACCTCGGTGCGGCGACGGCGAGCACGGGCAGCCTGGGGGTGTCGTCGGGGCGGGATCGAAGAAACTGAACCAAAATTTTCACAAGTGTGGCTTATAGAGACGGAGCATTGGTCACGGTTCGTGGCACAAACCGTGACCAATGCCCCCTTTAGTCCCGGTTGGTGGCACCTACCGGGACTAAAGGGGGTCATTGGTCACAGTTTGTGCCACGAACCGTGACCAATGCCACCCTTTAGTCCAGGTTGGTGCCACCAACCGGGACCAAAGCCCTTGTGCGGCTGCTGCGTCGAAAGTTTAGTCCCACCTCGCTAGTTGAGAGGGGTGCATAGTGGTTTATAAGGCCCACTGCCGCACCCCTCTCGAGCTCCTCTCCATTGCAGGCTTACGGGCCTAATTGTCACTGCTATGCCTGTGGGCCTACTAGGCCTCCTGCGGGCCTGAATCCTGGCCCTTGGATGGGTTTCTAGTCGTATTCAGGCCATGGGGGTCCAGTAGGTGGCATTTTTTTGTTTTTTTGTTGCTTTATTTATTTTCTTTTGTTTTTTGCTTTATTTTTTAATTCTTTATGCTTTTAGTTTTAGAAAAATTATAAACTTTTTGTTAATGCCATTAGTTTTCAAATTTGGAAACACTTTTTTGTTTTTTTGTTTTCTTTGTTGCTTTATTTATTTTATTTTGTTTCTACTTACAACAAAATACTTATTGTTGCTATTTTTTCCAGTTTTTTTGTTTTGTTTTCTGCATTATTTATTTTCTTTTGTTTTTTCTTTATTTTTTTATTCTTTTTTCTTTTATTTTTAGAAAAATTATAAACTTTCTGTTAGTGCCATTAGTTTTCAAATTTGAAAACACTTTTTTAGTTTTTTTGTTTTCTTTGTTGCTTTATTTATTTTATTTTGTGATTAACTTTACTATAAAAATAGTTTTTTCCTGTTTTTTTGATTTGTTTTTTGCATTATTTATTTTCTTTTGTTTTTTGCTTTAATTTTTAATTCTGTTTGCTTTTAGGTTAGCAAAATTATAAACTTTCTGTTAGTGCCATTAGTTTTAGAAAAATTATAAACTTTCTGTTAGTGCCATTAGTTTTCAAATTTGAATAGTTAAAATTTGAATTCTTTGAAAATTGTTTGAATCATAAGTTTGTGATTAACTTACTAAAAATGAGAATAGATGCGCTTATAGAGAAAATTCAACCTAAATTCCTAGTAAATTTCTATGAATTTCAGAGAAATTCACTATGAATTTAGGTTAAACTTTTCTCTATTAGGGCATCTATTTTCACTTTGAGAGGAGCTCAACAAGGCAGAGAGGGAAGGGCTTATAAACCGGTGTGAGCCCCCTTCGGTTGGCGAGGTGGGACTAAACTCTGCCCACAACGAGGACCAACCCTTTAGTCCCGGTTTGTGGCACAAACCGGGACTAATGGTCATGGGCCAGGGGTGTGGAGCAAAATTATAAACTTCCTGTTAGTGCCATTAGTTTTAGAAAGTTGAAAGTTGGCATGGGCCAGGGACTAATGGTCATGGTATTACGAGGGCGGAACCATAAGACATGAAAGCATTTCAAATGAACTCTGAAAAAGTTGAAAGTTGGCATGGTATCATAATTTCACCCACATAGCATGTGCATGTACAAAACGGACAATGGTAGCATGTTCGTGTGTTACAAAGTTGGCATGGTATCATCATAATAGTTGCGGGAGAAAGTCTTCACTTTTTCTTCGCTTGTGTCATTTGCTTATTGCGCCGTAACCATGGATAATCTTCATTGTTTATCAGGATGCTTGGGTCAGCCTTGACATTGAAGGGAGGAATTTCATGAAACTTTTCATAATCTTCAGACATGTCTGTCTTGCCGTCCACTCCCAGGATGTCCCTTTTTCCTGAAAGAACTATGTGGCGCTTTGGCTCATCGTATGATGTATTCACTTCCTTATCTTTTCTTTTTCTCGGTTTGGTAGACATGTCCTTCACATAGATAACCTGTGCCACATCATTGGCTAGGACGAACGGTTCGTCAGTGTACCCAAGATTTTTCAGATCCACTGTTGTCATTCCGTACTAATGGTCTACCTGTACCCCGCCGCCTAACAGATTGACCCATTTGCACTCAAAACAAAGGGACCTTAAAATCAGGTCCGTAGTCAAGTTCCCATATGTCCACTATGTAACCATAATATGTGTCCTTTCCGCTCTCGGTTGCTGCATCAAAGCGGACACCGCTGTTTTGGTTGGTGCTCTTTTGATCTTGGGCAATCGTGTAAAATGTATTCCCATTTATCCCGTATCCTTTGTAAGTCAATACAGTCAAAGATGGTCCCCTGGACAACAAGTACAACTCATCACAAACAGTGTTGTCACCTCTGAGACGTGTTTCCAACCAACTGCTGAAAGTCCTGATGTGTTCACATGTAATCCAGTCGTCGCACTGCTCCGGGTGTTTGGAGCGCAGACTGTTCTTGTGTTCATCGACATACGGGGTCACCAAGGTAGAGTTCTATAGAACTGTGTAGTTTTCTTGAGACCAAGAATATCCATCCCTACATATTATTGAGTCTCTTCCAAGAGTGCCTTTTCCAGTCAGTCTCCCCTCATACCGCGATTTAGGGAGACCTATCTTCTTAAGGCCAGGAATGAAGTCAACACAAAACCTGATAACATCCTCTGTTTGATGGCCCATGGAGATGCTTCCTTCTGGCCTAGCGCGGTTACGGACGTATTTCTTTAGGACTCCCATGAACCTCTCAAAGGGGAACATATTGTGTAGAAATACGGGCCCCAGGATGACAATCTCGTCGACTAGATGAACTAGGACGTGCGTCATGATATTGAAGAAGGATGGTGGGAACACCAGCTCGAAACTGAAAAGACATTGCCGCACATCACTCCTTAGCCTTGGTACGATTTTTGGATCGATCACCTTCTGAGAGATTGCATTGAGGAATGCACATAGCTTCACAATGGCTAATCGGACGTTTTCCAGTAGAAGCCCCCTCAATGCAACCGGAAGCAGTTGCGTCATAATCACGTGGCAGTCATGAGACTTTAGGTTCTGAAACTTTTTCTCTGGCATATTTATTATTTCCTTTATATTCGATGAGAAGCCAGTCGTGACCTTCATACTGAGCAGGCATTCAAAGAAGATTTCTTTCTCTTCTTTCGTAAGAGCGTAGCTGGCAGGACCTTTATACTGCTTCGGAGGCATGCCGTCTTTTTCGTGCAAACGTTGCAGGTCCTCCCGTGCCTCAGGTGTATCTTTTGTCTTCCCATACACGCCCAAGAAGCCTAGCAGGTTCACGCAAAGGTTCTTCGTCACGTGCATCACATCGATTGAGGAGCGGACCTCTAGGTCTTTCCAGTAGGGTAGGTCCCAAAATATAGATTTCTTCTTCCACATGGGTGCGTGTCCCTCAGCGTCATTCGGAACAGCTAGTCCACCGGGACCCTTTCCAAAGATTACGTAGTGTAAATCATTGACCATAGCAAGCACGTGATCACCGGTGCGCATGGCGGGCTTCTTCCGGTGATCTACCTCGCCTTTGAAATGCTTGCCTTTCTTTCGACATTGATGGTTGGTCGGAAGAAATCGACAATGGCCCAGGTACACATTCTTCCTGCATTTGTCCAGGTATATACTTTTAGTGTCATCTAAACAGTGCGTGCATGCATGGTATCCTTTGTTTGTCTATCCTGAAAGGTTACTGAGAGCGAGCCAATCGTTGATGGTCACGAACAGCAACGCCTTAAGGTTAAATTCCTCCTGTCTGTGCTCATCCCACGTACATACACCGTTTCCATTCCACAGCTGTAAAAGTTCTTCAACTAATGGCCTTAGGTACACATCAATTTCGTTGCCGGGTTGCTTAGGGCCTTGGATGAGAACTGGCATCATAATGAACTTCCGCTTCATGCACATCCAAGGAGGAAGGTTATACATACATAGAGTCACGGGCCAGGTGCTGTGATTGCTGCTCTGCTCCCCAAAAGGATTAATTCCATCCGCTCTTAAAGCAAACCATACATTCCTTGGGTCCTTTGCAAACTCATCCCAGTACTTTCTCTCGATTTTTCTCCATTGCGACCCGTCAGCGGGTGCTCTCAACTTCCCATCTTTCTTTCGGTTCTCACTGTGCCATCGCATCAACTTGGCATGCTCTTCGTTTCTGAACAGACGTTTCAACCGTGGTATTATAGGAGCATACCACATCAGCTTCGCAGGAACCCTCTTCCTGGGGGGCTCGCCATCAACATCACCAGGGTCATCTCGTCTGATCTTATACCGCAATGCACCGCATATCGGGCATGCGTTCAGATCCTTGTATGCACCGTGGTAGAGGATGCAGTCATTAGGGCATGCATGTATCTTCTCCACCTCCAATCGTAGAGGGCATACGACCTTCTTTGCTGCGTATGTACTATCGGGCAATTCGTTATCCTTTGGAAGCTTCTTCTTCAATATTTTCAGTAGCTTCTCAAATCCTTTGTCAGCCACAGCATTCTCTGCCTTCCACTTCAGCAATTCCAGTACGGTACCAAGCTTTGTGTTGCCATCTTCGCAATTGGGGTATAACCCTTTTTTGTGATCCTCTAACATGCGATCAAACTTCAGCTTCTCCTTTTGACTTTCGCATTGCGTCCTTGCATCGACAATGACCAAGCGGAGATCATCATCATCGGGCACATCGTCTGGTTCCTCTTGATCTTCAGCAGCTTCACCCGTTGCAGCATCATTGGGCACATCGTCTGGTTCCTCTTGATCTTCACCAGCTCCCCCCGTTGCAGCATCACCGTATTCAGGGGGCACATAGTTGTCATCGTACTCTTCTTCTTCGCCGTCTTCGATCATAACCCCTATTTCTCCGTGCCTCGTCCAAACATTATAGTGTGGCATGAAACCCTTGTAAAGCAGGTGGGAGTGAAGGATTTTCCGGTTAGAGTAAGACCTCGCATTCCCACATTCAGTGCATGGACAACACATAAAACCATTCTGCTTGTTTGCCTCAGCCGCATCGAGAAACTCATGCACGCCCTTAATGTACTCGCGGGTGTGTCTGTCACCGTACATCCATTGCCGGTTCATCTGCGTGCATTATATATAATTAAGTGTCCAAATTAATAGAAGTTCATCATCACATTAAAACCAAAGTGCATACATAGTTCTCATCTAACAACATATAGCTCTCCAGAGCATCTAATTAATTAAACCATACATTGAAACTATGTAAAACATTTCAATGCGAAAACAAATGCGATCATAATCACAACCAAGGTAACAATTGATCCAACGGCATAATGATACCAAGCCTTGGTATGAATGGCATATTTTCTAATCTTTCTAATCTTCAAGCACATTGCATCCATCTTGATCTTGTGATCATCGACGACATCCGCAACATGCAACTCCAATATCATCTTCTCCTCCTCAATTTTTTTATTTTTTCCTTCAACAAATTGTTTTCTTCTTCAACTAAATTTAACCTCTCGACAATAGGGTCGGTTGGCATTTCCGATTCACATACATCCTACATAAATAAAATCTATGTCACGTTGGTCGGCATAATTTTCATAAACAATAAATGAACCAATAGTTATAAAGATAATATATATACCACATCCGAATCATATACAAGACGAGGGCCGACGGGGGCGGATACCAAAACCATCGCACTATATAAGATGCAATAATAAAAGTAAGAAAATAATACAAGTATCTATGTAAACATACAAGTAAGAATATTTTTCCTTTCAGAAAGAAGATAAAACAAGAGGCTCACCACGGTGGTGCCGGCGATGAGCTCGGCGCGAGTGATCGACGGCGGTGAAGACGGGGACGGGGCGTGATGGACCGCTAAACCTAGACAAATATTATGGAAAATGGAGCTTGGAGGTCGAGCTTGGAGAGGAGAAAGCTTAAGTAGTGTGGCTCGGGCATTCCATCGAACACCTTGTGTGCATAGGAGGTGAGCTAGAGCACCACCAAGCGCTCTCCCCCTCGGCCAGAGAAAAATAGAGCACTAGGGTGCTCTGCTCGTGAGCGAGGGGTATATATAGGCACCTCATTGGTCCCGGTTGGTGACATGAGCCAGGACTAAAGGGGAGCCTTTGGTCCCGGTTCAAGCCACCAAACGGGACCAATGGTGGTGGGCCAGGAGCGATTGGTCCCGGTTCATCCCACCAACTGGGACCAAAAGGTCCATATGAACCGGGACCAATGGCCCACGTGGCCCGGCCGGCCCCCCGGGCTCACGAACCGGGACCAATGCCCACATTGGTCCCGGTTCTGGACTGAACTGGGACTAATGGGCTGACCCGGCCTGGACCAAAGCCCTGTTTTCTACAAGTGCTTGATAAGATTTTGAAGGAGTTCAAAATGGATCAGTCAAAGAAGGAGTTCTTGCCTGAGTTTTAATGTATGAAGTTGAGTAAGACTCAAAACCCGACCATGGTAGAAGATCGAGAGAGAATGGAAGTCATTCCCTATGCCTCAGCCATAGGTTCTATAAAGTATGCCATGCTGTATACCAGACCTATTATGTACCTTGCCATGAGTTTGGCAAAGGGGTACAATAGTGATCCAGGAGTAGATCACTGGACAGCGGTCAAAATTATCCTTAGAGGACTAAAGAAATATTTCTCAGTTATGGAGGTGATAAAGAGTTCATTGTAAAGAGTTACGTCAATGCAAGCTTTAACACCGATCTGGATGACTCTGAGTACCAATCTGGATACATATTGAAAGTGGGAGAAATTAGCTAGAGTATCTCCACGCAGAGCATTGTAGACATAGAAATTTGCAAAATACATATGAATCTGAATGTGGCAGACCCGTTGACTAAACTTCTTTCCCAAGCAAAACATGATCACACCTTAGTACTCTTTGGATGTTAATCACATGGCGATGTGAACTACATTATTGACTCTAGTAAACCCTTTGGATGTTGGTCACATGGTGATGTAAACTATGGGTGTTAATCACATGGTGAGGTGAACTCTTGGTGTTAAATCACATGGCGAAGTGAACTAGATTATTGAGTCTAGTGCAAGTGGGAGACTGAAGGAAATATGCCCTACCGGCAATAATAAAGTTGTTATTTTATATTTCCTTATATCATGATAAATCTTTATTATTCATGCTAGAATTGTATTAACCAGAAACTTGATACATTTGTGGATACATAGACAAAACACTGTGTCCCTAGTAAGCCTCTACTAGACTAGGTCGTTAATCAAAGATGGTTAAGTTTCCTAACCATAGACATGTGTTGTCATTTGATGAATGGGATCACATCAATAGGAGAATGCTGTGATGGACAAGACCCATCTGTTAGCTTAGCATAATGATCGTTAAGTTTTATTGCTATAGAGCTTCCTTCATGTCATATACATACTCCTTTGACTATGTGATTATGCAACTCCCGGATATCGGAGGAATGCCTTGTGTGCTATCAAACTTCACAACATAACTAGGTGATTACAAAGATGCTCTACAGGTATCTCTGAAGGTGTTTGTTGGGTTGGCATATATCAATATTAGGATTTGTCCCTCCGATATCGGAGAGGTATCTCTGGGCCCTCTCGGTAATGCACATCATAATAAGCCTTGCAAGCAATGTGACTAATGAGTTAGTTGCGGGATGATGCATTACGAAACGAGTAAAGAGACTTGCCGATAACGAGATTGAACTAGGTATGAAGATACCGACGATCGAATCTCGGGCAAGTAACATACCGATGACAAAGGGAATAACGCATGTTGTCATTACGGTACGACCGATAAGGATCTTCGTAGAATATGTGGGGACCAATATGAGCATACAGGTTCCGCTGTTGGTTATTGACCGGAGAAGTGTCTTGGTCATGTCTACATAGTTCTCGAACCCATAGGGTCCGCAACGTTCGATGACGATTTTGTATTATATGAGTTATGTGATTTTGTGACCGAATGTTGTTCGGAGTCCCGGATGATATCACAGACATGAAGAGGAGTCTCGAAATGGTCGAGAGGTAAAGATTAATATATAGGACGATGATATTCGGACAACAAAAGTGTTATGGGGGTACCGGGTACATATCGGGTCACCGGAAGGGGTTCTGGGCATCCCCCGGCAACTACATGGGCCTAATGGGCCAAGAAGGCGACAGACCAGCCCCTAGGGGGCTGGTGCGCCCCATGTAAGCTAAATAAAGGGGGAAGGAAATAGGGGAAGAGCGAAAGGAATGGGAGCAATTTGGCCTCACCCTTCCTTCTCTCCTCCCTCCTCCTTCCTTCCCCCTCTGGATGGATATGGAAGGGGGGAGGCCGAATAGGGAGGTGCCCAAGTAGGATTCCTCCTACTTGGGGCGCCCCCTTGGATGCCTCTCCTCCCCTCCAACCTATATATATGAGGGGGGCATCGCTAGAACACACATCAATAGTTGTTAGCCGTGTGCGGCGCCCCCTCCACAGTTTACGCCTCCGGTCATATTCAAATAGTGCTTAGGCGAAGCCCTGCGCGGATCACTCCACCATCACCGTCACCACGCCGTCGTGCTAATGGAACTCTCCCTTGACACTTTGCTGGATCAAGAGTTCGAGGTAAGTCATCGAGCTGAACGTGTGGAGAACTTGGAGGTGTCATACATTCGGTGCTTGATCAGTCGAAACGAGAATAAGTTCGACTACATCGACCGCATTGTCGAACGCTTCCACTTTCAGTTTACAAGGGTACGTGGACACACTCTCCCCCTCTCGTTGCTATGCATCTCCTAGATAGATCTTGCGTGAGCGTAGGAATTTTTCTGAAATTGCATGCTATGTTTCCCAACAATCACTACAAAAAAAGACACATGTGTGACATTTTGGGCCGAACGAAAAAAATTTCTGTCATGCTTAGGGAACTTCTATGACGATAATTGTGACAAAACCTGGTATCATCATAAATGTGGCGGGATCCTACTTCTATGACAAAAAATCATGATAGAAAATGGGCTTTTCGTCCTGGGCGGGCCAGAGACGCAGCTGCATGACATTCTTTAGGCCGTCCATGACGGAAAAAACCGTGGTAAAAGCAAGGGCGAGGAAAATATCGGGGGGGGGGGGGGGTTCCCGGTTATGGTGGGTGGTCGGGGCCGAGCGATGCACGGAGGTTTGCGCGTTTCCCTTGTACACGTACGCGCGTGTGTGCGAGGCGTTGCGCTCTAATTGAACCCGAGCGATTGCACTAGCTACATTACTGAACCCCGATCGATCCCTTGCTATTAACTAAACTCGAGTGATTCCTTCGCTATTGCTGCTAACTAAAGCCGATCGATGCTGCCTCTTGATGAACAGTGAGTACTGTTGGGGGTGGGATGAACAGTTCCCGGTGGGGGGTTGTCTGAACAGGATCCCGTGGTGTTGCCGCTGGATGAACAAGACCCCGATTGATCGAGCCGATTGGGGGTGGATGAATAGGACCCCGTGGAGGGCTGGATGAACAGTAGCCTGTGGAGGGGTGGTTGAACAGGACCCCGTGGAGAGGGCTAGTTGAACAGTAGCCGGTGGAGGGCTGGATGAACAGTAGCCCATGGAGGGGTGGTTGAATAGGACCCCGTGAAGGGGCCTGGTTGAACAGTAGCCGGTGGAGGAGCGGTGGAGGCTGGATGAACAGGATCCCATGGATGAACAGTGGCCGGTGGAGGCAGGAGGGGAGACGTCGTGGATGAACAGTCGGAGGTGGAGGCTAGAGGAGGTCAACGGTGGATGAACAGTAGCCCGTGGAGGCAGTCGATGGTGGAGATGAACAATATCCCGTGGAGTCCCGTTTTGCGGTACGCCACACCCCTCCCATGAACAGGACCCCCATTTCGACTGTAGCGCTCCAACAAAAGTCTATTTCCTCCGTTTTGTGGTATGCCACACCCCTCCCGATCAACAGGACCCCGTTTCGACCGTAGGAGGTCCAAGAGAAGTCTGTTTCCTACGTTTTGCGGTACGCCAGACCCCTCTTGATGAACAGGATCCCATTTCAACCGTGGCCAGTTGAACATAAGGTTGTTTCCTCCGTTCTGCAGTACGCCATGCCTCATTTCGATTGGTTGTTCCGTCCAAGTCGGCTGGCTCCTGATGAACACGACGACGCAGTTTCTCCATTCCGACCCATCCATGTACATGAGCCATGTCCGTACGTATGCATGAGTAGGCATTCGAGACCCCGCCCGTATGCACGTACGTGGCCATATTTACTTTCTTGCACCCTGGCTGTACGTATGTGTACATGCTACGTGTGCACCTCTACTACGACATGTGCCCTTCCTTACTCGGGCACAGTTCAATGCTGCAGTGTAGCAACCCGACCTCAAACGATCATGTCTCTGTGCTTCAGTGCCATCCCAGGATCGGTAATGCTGACACACACAGTACTCAAAGGATATATAACAAAGTAACAATCACACACTTATTACATAAAATGTCTCAAAAGAGAACTTATTATAATAAATATGGCTTAAGGCCATCTAATAAGAAAACATCGGAAGGCTTGGAAGATAAAGTGAGTCCATCAAATCCAACGACATAGCTGAGATGCATGGCAACGACCTAACGAACCTTACTCCTCATCTGAAAAGTCTGCAACATAATACGTTGCAGCCCAAAAATGGGTCAGCACATGGAATATGCTAGCAAAATAACACAGTAGAGCAAGAACTGACTAATGCTATCACTACATGCATATTTGGCTGGTGGAAAGCTCTATGGTTATAGTTTTGCGAAAAGCCAATTTTTCCCTACAACAAAGGAGTAGATTTTATTTAACTATCATGGTAGTTGAAACATCATTGAGAAGGTTCCTCCAACTCAATCCCAATTAAAAGTAATTATCAACCCAACAATATTAATTTAGAGTGATGAGATACATATGATAATCCAAGTACTAGATACTCAAGATGTCCATAACCGGGTACGCAGCTAACCATGATTAGTTTGTACACTCTGTAGAGGTTTGCGCACTTTTCCCCACAAGACCTGATCTCCTCCGTTGGATTTCTCGCACTACCTGGTGTTTGAGAAACGGATGACTAAGACACAGTCTTTCAGAAGCATTAGCTCTAACCCTGGGTAGACAGTACCAACCTACATCCCTCTACATCTACTAGGTTACCACTAGAAGAGGTCATGCAACTTACTCAACTATTCTAGAGCCCATAATAGCTTGTGGCTGCACACAGAAGTTTCTAGCATGAAATATCTTAGTTCCCTTTGAGCCTGGGTGGCGGACCTTAGGATTATCACATGGGTACTCCGGGATATCCTAGGACAACACTGGATTCTCCAGGTGCCCGACAAGCAATCCACCCAGATGTGTATTAAAGTGTCCACCTTAAGTTGAACCATTAATTAACAATCTCACATCTGTCATGGATTCACTCACCCAGACCACGTCTACGAGCATAGCTTGGCAATATAAGCAACACGTAGAAGTAACTCCCGAGGGTTTGATAATAACAGGGCAATTGGTTCTACCTCATCAACTACTTCCCATTCCCACATGTTATCAAGTCCTAGCCATGCAATGTTTGAGGGTTGAAACTAATGCATAAAAACTGGGTGATAAAGGGATATGATCAAAGTGTTACTTTCCTTGTGTCGGGGGTTTGGTGCGACATATGCCAACGGATGGCTTATCATGGTGGGGGCGAGTAGAACGTCGCCGATGCCTAGAAACGGGTTGAGGCGAAGACATGCACACCGGCAAATCTTACCCAGCTTCGGGGCTCTCCGGGGAGATAATACCCCTACTGCTGCTCTGCGGGGTCTCCGCACGATCACTATGGTCAAGTGTTTACATGGTTGCTCCTTGAGCTATGTCTGGTGGTAGGAGAGGGCAAGGCTAGCTCTCTCCTTCTATCTGGTATGGTATAGAACTACTGGGATCCAACCCTTTGCATGGGTGCCCTGGGGGTTTATATAGGCCTACCCCCAGGGGTACAATGGTAATTCGACTGGGCGCGGGCCCAGCCGTTAGTGCCTCCGACCTCCGACTTCTCCGCAGACTGCTGGCCCCCGCCGACTGGTGGGCCCCCGTCGACTGGTCTGGTACGGAGCCGACAGGCCGCGTCCGCTGCGGGCGGGTCTTGCCAGCTGCTGATTACTGTAGCCGTGCTCCTGATGACGCAAGCTTGGTCATGGGGTCGTGGCAACAGCCCCGCCGCCTGGCGGGCGATGACCGTGGCCACTCCCCATCTCTTCTTGATTAATGGCGCGTGGGCCCCGGGGGAGGGCTCGGCCGACTCCCCCGGGCCGACTCCCGACGGGTCCGACTGGCGGTTCTCCCACCGTCTCCCGAGGTCTTGCTGACTGGTGGGCCCCGCTGCCTCCAGGCCGTACAGACAAGCCGTCGTGGGCGCAGGACCCGGTACAGTGGTGCTGATGTTAGGGCCGACCGGGCAACAGTGCCATGCCGCAGGGAGATCTTCCCAAGTACGGCGTGCTGTAGCCATGCCTACCCTTGGTAAGGGGCGGGGAGTGGGCTTCATTGTAGCCACGCCCCTGCCCCGTCCGCTTCGATGAGGTCACGGTTTGTTGGAGTCGCCGGCCGACTCCCCAAAGCCGGCTTCTCTGGAAGTCGCCCCTGGGACTCGGCCGTGAGCGGGCAGTCGGCCGCCTTGCCGTAGACTCCCCAGGAGGCGGCTCTTCGCCCTGTGGTCTTGAGGGGCGCAGCCTGCCCCGATGTCTTGAAAGGTTATGGGGCTCGGGTTGGCCTACCCGTGGCCCATTACTCCGACAGTAGTCCCCGAAGCTGTTGAGGCGCCGCGGACGATCGGCCGAGAAGCCTCAGCAGTTTCTCTTTCCGGGTGCTCAACACATGGTCTTGATTGACTTCTGCCGGGCTAACTAGAAGGAGTCGGACTCGCCCAACTCGGACTCACTCAATTCCGACTTGCTCAGTAGTTCGAACGTCGCGGCGGGATTTCAAGTGGCGTGCTAGCTAAGCTTCCAGGCCGCCGCCCGTTCTTGGCCTGTCACGCGAGGGCACGTGGCCAGGCCATTCTGCCAGCCCACACGCGCGACGGGGCAAGCCCGTAGGCGGGGCCCGCCACTACCGCACCTCGGCGCCCGAGCGGATCCGCTGCGGCCCCGGTGGACGGTTGGAATTCCCGTGAAGTTACTGCGCGCAGTAACTTTACGTGGATCGTGGGGTTCGTGGGGTTGCGGGTGCAGTAAATCCCCACGTCCGCCCCCTCGGCTTCGCAGCCCACGGGGCTATAAGTAGGGGGAAGAGGGGGGCACGCGCGCCCCTCCTTCCCACTACCCCTTGCTTTCTTCCTCCTCGCAGCTCCTCGCTCTCCTGCTTCCTCTTCTCTTCTTCGCTCCGCCGCACGCCCAGGCTCCGGCGAACGCTGCGGTGACAGCCCGCGATGAGTTCTTCCTCCGCTGCCATGCCTCCCCCAATGCGCTCCGGCACCTGGGACGGCTCCGAAGTCCACGAAGACCATATCGAGTTCCTTCGCCGGACCCGTCGGCTTCCCGGCGAAGATCGTGTGCAGGTGCGCCTTGCGCCGGCGGGGGAGATTTCCCCCGCCCCGCAGGAGGGCGAGCGGGTCATCTTCCGCTCACACTGCCTGCGCAGGCTGGGGCTGCCGGCGAGCAGCTTTTTCCGGTCGTTCATGGAGTTCTACGGCCTCCAGCCGCACCACCTCACCACCAACACAGTGGTGCTGCTGTCCGCCTTCGTGGCTCTGTGCGAAGGCTTCCTCGGAGTCCTCCCCACCCTCGAGCTCTGGGGGGAGTTCTTCTTCTCCAAGCTCGGCACCCAGGCCGCGGGCGTGCCGGCTCAGTGCGGCGCCTTCATCGCCGTGCAAAGGATAGGAGCCGACAAGCACTTCCCCTCCATCTCACTGTTGAAGTCGGTGAAGATGTGGCAGAGGTCCTACTTCTACGTCAGGAACGATGCCACGAGGGGCGACTGGGTCAATATGCCGGCGTTCGAAGCCGGCCCGCCGGCTGGCAGACTGCCCAACTGGTCGTAACCGGCCAGGTCGCTGACGCTTGCGGGAGCCGGCGCCATCACGCGACTCCGAGTGCTGACGCAGCCAGAGGGTCTGACTGGTCCGGACCTGCTGGCCGCCTTCGTCTCACGCCGAGTTCTCCCACTCCAAGGCCGCCCTCACATGATATGCCAGATGAGCGGGGGCCGCGACCCGAGTCGGATGTGCACCAAGGACATGCCTCACGAAGAGGTGGCCCTTATGGTGAACTACCTCTCGGACAGCAGGCTCTCGCAGGACTGGCGATTCGGCAAGGAGCCATACTCCCGCGCCAACCCCCCGCCCGTGGTGAGTCGCCTTTCTTTTCTTTCTTTGGATTGTCTTCTTCTTGCTGAGTTTTGTTCTGATCAGTCGGCTTTGGTTAGAATCCCCTTCTTCACCCACCAACCGGCACCTCGGGGCCGGCCTTTGAGTTCGTCGCCGACCGGGCGGAGAGCGACATCGACGACCCCGATCTGGGGGCAGCGGCCCTAGAAGACGACGCCGAGGGAGGAGGAGGGACGACATGCGACTTCAGGCCCTCGGTTACCTTCGCCGACTGGCCTGAAGACGACGCCGAGGGAGGAGTCGCCCCTCGCCATCGGCCAGGAGCCAGCCAGCCGGGCGCGGGCTCTTCTGCCGCGTCGGGCGCTCCAGGCGGCGGGAAGAAGCGCCGGGCTGTGCCGACTTTGTTCGGCAGCCGGCCGAAGAAGCCCAAGGGCTCGGCTGCGGCGACCCGACGGGACGAGGCAGCCGCGAAGGCCATCCGCTTCCGTAAGGAAGTGAAGAAGCCGCCGTTGGTCTCTGCATAAGTATTCTGTCTTCAAAGTTTATTCTTTCTTCATGTTTTGTCTGAGTCTCTGCTCGGCCCTCTTTCTTCAGGGCTCCCCTCTCTCTTGAGCGGGTCGCCGCCGCCTCCGTCATGGGGTCAGCGGAGACGCCCGCCACCACTCGGCGGATAGACCCCGCTGCCGACCTCCGGGAGGCGACAGAGCGGAATGCGCAGGAGAAGCGCAACGAAGAAGAAGCCCTCCGCCTGGAGAAGGCGGAGGCCGACAGGGCGGAGGCCTCCGCTAAGAAAAAACTAGCAAAGGCCGAAGCCGCCACCGTGGCGAAGCAGCAGGCTGAGGAAGCCGCACGCCGCCAGTCGGCCTTGCTTGTTACCCCGCTGAACTCTGCGCCGCCGCCCTCGGAGTTCACGGGGCAGACTGGAGAAGCCGGCGGGGAGAACCTCGTCGAGGAGAGGGAAGGCGGCGAGCCCTCTACTCCGGGCGCGAAAGTTCCGCCGCCGCCTCCGCCACCATCTGAAGGCGTGCAAGGTGAGCAGCCAGCGGACCCTCCGGTGCCGCCGACCGAAGACGAGGCCGTGGCGAGGCTACTCCTCTAGGTCGGCTCGCCAGCGCGCCGTCGTCTGGAGAAAGCGACTTCGGCACCCCGCCCCCTAGAAGCCGGCACCGCCAGCTCGGCGGCTCCAGACGCCGAAGCGGCGAGCACCGCACCTGTTGGGTGGGTGCGAGGAGGCGGCACAGGGCCGTTGAACTGGGCGCTCCTGGACGTCCAGGCGAAGCTCCGCGCTGAGGGCGACGCCCTCCAGAGTTGCACCAAGGCGTTCCTAGCGTCGCGGGCAGCCTTCCGGGTATGTTTTTTCTTTGGGCCTTTGTTTTTCTTGTTCCTCTCTATGGGGGCGCGCCAGCGCACCCACTGGGTGTAGTCCCCGAGTTTTGGGCCAGCTGCTGAGCAGGCGGCCCGGAACTCCAATTGATGAACTTCTGGGTACTAACTTTGTCTGAAATGCTTGTTGCAGGATTACCACAACCTCCGCGTCACTGCCTTCAACCGTAATGTTGAAGAGCTGGGCAAGCGGACCGCCGACTTGGCGGAGAGCCGGAGTAAGTCCTTCCCTCTTTTTTCTTCGCTGCGGGGGCGCGCTAGCGCACCTGCGGGCTGTAGTCCCCGAGATTCGGGCCGACTGCTGAGCAGTCGGGCCGGATCTCCCCGGCGACCTACTTTATTGACGACTGTTGTCTTTCTTCCTTTCCTTCAGGAGCCAACGCTGCTCTTCAACAGCACCTGAGCGAAGCCAACTCCGCCCAGCTCGCCAAAGGGGAGGAGTGCAGCAGGCTCGCCACAGAGCGCGATCTGCTGGCCACTCAGTTGGCAGAGCAGAAGGAGCTGCGTGCGAAGTTGTAGAGGGAGCCGGAGGAGACGGAAACCGCCCTCTTGGCCGAGTTCGCGAACGAGCGCTCCTCCTGGTCTGACAAGGAGGCGCTGCTGTCCTCCGGCTTCCACGAGATTGAAGACATCGTTGATGGTGAGTCTCTTTATTTTCTTTCTTCGAGCTGCCGACTTAGATCGTGCCGACTCCTGGTTTTGACTTGCTTTTTCGTTTCTTCGTGTCTTTTGCAGACTTCTTCCCTAGGCAGTCGCAGGCCCCTATCCAAGCCATCGAGGCCGATCGTGAAAGTCGGAGGGCGGAGGGCGCGGAGATCGCCGCCGATGCCCCCCGAACTCTTGATGAGCACATATTGAGCATCGAGGCTCGCCTCCGGCCGGCTCACTGGATGCTGCGCCGGCTTTAGCGCGTCGGTGCCCAGGCGATTTCCGCCCTTTGGCCGGATATGCAGGCTCCGCGCACCCCCAGCCTGACAGCCAACTGGTTGGAGGTCGCGGCTGGTCGCCTCGAGGCCTGGAAGGGCTCTTCGGCCCGGTCTAGAGCGTGCCGGGCCTTGGAGTTCGTCAAGCCGTGGTACCCGGGGCTGGATCTAGACCGGTTGGCCACGCTTTGGTCGGAGGCCCAGCCAGAGCTGGCGGCTGCGGAAGACGCCCTCGTCAAGCGTGCTGCGGCGATCGCCGAGTACACCGACACGAGCATCTTCATCCCCGAGCGATCTGAAGACGGCGAGGAGGTACTGCCGGAGTGGTTTGGGATGAACCCAGACTACGACGAAGACTCGGCGGACGTGATTGGCTCCAACATCGAGGAGGAGGACGAGGCGGAGGATGAGGGCGAGGCGGAGGCACCAGAAGACGGAGCAGACGGCCAGCCTCAGCCCGACCACGCCTCCAGCAACGAGCCGCGTGCGACCGACCCGACTGCTGCCGAAGGCGATCAAGCCGAGACTAGCCGGCCGACCGCCCCGACGCCTGACGCTGGCACCTCCTGCGACCCCCCGAATCCATCTGCCACCTCCTAAGCTGCCGCTGTGTCTTTTGTTTTATCTGCTTCAGTAGTCTTTTGAAGAACTTGTTAATTCGCACAATGCCACCCGCGGGTGTATTTTGAACCTCTACTTGACAATTCTGCCAAGGGCCTATGTTATATATATATATATCTATCTTTTCTTGCTCATTGTTCTTTTGGCTGTTTTCCTTTGCCGCTTTCTCTTAGTTGCCCGCCTTGCCAATCGGACAACCGCTCTGCGGACTGTTGCTGGATCAAGTGCTAGGATACTTTGGGAAAGCAAGTACTTAGCGGATTTCAAGATTGTTTGAGCAAGTTGGATAGAAAACGACAATCCGACTGTCCAAGAGTCGGTTCGCGAGAAAGGCTGGAAGCCGTCTTGAGCTATGTTTTACGCTTTGAGTCTTTAGACATTTTTCGTGCGAGCACCCATTCTACCTTACCTCTGCCCACCGTACAGTCACTCTGCGAGCTGCGGCTTTTGACATAAGACGGCTTAGGTGTTACACACTACTTGTCCGGCTGCAGGAAGCATTTCATAGTGCATGGCAGCAAGTCCCCGGGCCAATTTGTCGAGCCCGGTGCCAAGCGGCATGACAAAGAGTAACATACTTGTAGGCATAATTTTTATCATACAGACAAAAGAGGGCAGTCCCCGAGCTCGTCTCGGGGGGCCCGAAGTCTTGGTACTTTAATACAAAAGGTAGCGTGGTACATACTGCACCAACTGTAAAATCTTCGAAGAAGATTTGCATTCCATGGCCGCTCTGTCTCCTTGCCGGAGTCGTCCCTCTTGCGTGCTCGGGGCTTCTGAGCGTCGATCAGGTAGTAGGAATCGTTTCCTAGTACTTTGCTAATGATGAAAGGGCCTTCCCAAGGCGGCGATAGCTTGTGCTGGCCGGCTGTTCGCTGGATCAGCCGGAGCACAAGGTCGCCTTCTTGGAAAGATCTTGGCCTGACCTTCGTGTTGTGGTATCGGCGCAGGCTCTGCTGGTAGATGCTGGACCGGCTGAGTGCCAACAACCGGCCCTCTTCCAGCAAATCGACGCCGTCTTGTCGTGCTTCTTCTGCTTCCTCCTCGGTGTACATGGTGACTCGTGGGGAGTCGACCTCTATGTCCATTGGGATGACGGCTTCGGCACCATAGACGAGGAAGAAGGGCGTGAAGCCGGTTGACTTGTTTGGAGTCGTGCGCAGACTCCAGAGGATGGCTGGCAGCGCGTCGAGCCAGCAGCCAGCCGAGCGCTCCAGAGGCTCGATCAACCGAGGCTTGATGCCGGACAGGATGAGGCCGTTTGCTCGCTCCACTTGGCCGTTTGACTGCGGGTGGGTGACGGATGCTAGGTCCAGTCGGATGCCCTGTGTTGCGCAGAAACGGGCCAAGGCGCCTTTGGCAAAATTTGTGCCGTTGTCGGTGATGATGCTGTGTGGTATGCCATACCGAATTGTGATATCAGTGATCAAGGTCACGGCAGTCGGACCGTTCAGTTTCTTAATTGGCTTCACTTCCACCCACTTGGTGAACTTGTCCACTGCGACAAGTAGGTGAGTTAGACCACCTCGTGCTGTCTTGAATGGTCCCACCATGTCTAGACCCCAAACTGTGAAAGGCCAAGCAATGGGGATGGTCTTGAGCGCGGAAGCCGGCTGGTGCGGCTTGGAGCTGAACTTCTGGCACCCTTTGCATTTTTGGACCAACTCCTTGGCCTCTTCCAAGGCAGTCGGCCAAAAGAAACCGTGCCGAAAAGCTTTGGCGACGAGTGCTCTTGAAGCCGCATGGTGGCCGCATTCGCCTTGATGGATGTCTTTGAGGATCGCCTGGCCTTGCTCTGGCTCTACGCAGCGCTGGTAGACACCAGTGACGCTGCACCTGACCAGCTCTCTGTTGATTATGGTCACGGATGTCTCTGACGCAGGCCTTGTTGAGGCTCATGTAGTCAATACACATTCGCCATTGCTTGTTCTTCTTAAGCACTAGGACCAGATTTGCCAGCCACTCCGGGAAGAAAACTTCCATAATGAAGCCGGCTGCTAGGAGTTGGGCTATCTCTTCTCCGACAACTCTTCTCTTCTCTTTTGATAAGCGGCGCAGGGGCTGCCTGACCGGCTTTGCATCAGATCGGACGTGTAACTTGTGCTCGGCAAAATCCGTCGGTACACCTGGCATGTCCTTGGGAGACCATGCGAAGATGTCTCGATTCTCACGGAGGAAAACGACGAGCTCGCCTTGCTATTTGCTGTCGAGGTTTGCACCTATGACGGCGTACCTCTCTGGGCGCTCCGGATCCAAGGGTATCCTCTTTGTCTCTTTGGCCGGCTTGAACGAACCTTCGGCTTCCGACTCCTTCGGGTCGGGCGATATCTCCGGCTGCTTGCCGGCCATCGCCACAACTCGCTCAAGGAGTCGCTTCTCGGCTGCAATCACCAGGGACTCGGCCAGCCGACTGCTCTCGGCCGCGCAAGCGGACGACTTCCGGTACTCGCCGGCCACAGTCAGAATTCCCCTGGAACTGGGCATCTTCATCTTGAGGTAGGCGTAGTGGGGGACCGCCATGAACTTGGCCAAGGCGGGCCGGCCAAGTAGCGCATGGTATGGGCTCTCAAGGTCCACTACCTCAAACCAAACAGACTCTCTTCGGAAGTGACCTTTGTCCCCAAAGAGGACGTCAATCAGGATCTTGGCGATTGGTGAGCAGGAAAGCCCAGGAACAATGCCGTGGAACACAGTCCGGCTGTTCTGAAGCTGTCTCTGCTTGATTCCTAACTTCTCCATGGTGTCCTTGTACAGGATATTGATGCTACTGCCCCCATCTATCAGAACTCGCGAGAAACGCGCGGCCCGTTTGTCCATGGCAAAGGTGGCGTCCAGGACCAAGGCGTAGGAGCCCGGACTAGGCATCACTTCTGGGTGGTCAGCCCTGCTCCAGCTGATGGGCCTCTCAGACCAGTGCATGAACTCTGGCGTCTCTGAGGCTATTGCGTTCACCTCTTGTCACTGTAGCCGCCTGCTGCGTCAATCATCAGCCACACTGGTGAACACCACGTAGGCTCCATGCTCTTCAGGGTATTCGTCTTGTACTGCGCCGACTGGCCTGACTGCCGGCTGCTGGGGTGGAGGCGGAGGCGGCTGCCCAGCATGCGGGGGTGGCAGGAGGCCGTCTCCCTTGGCGATCCTGGTGAGCCAGTGGCACTTCCAGGTGGTGTGATTCGACGGCTTCGCGCCGCTGTGGAACTTGCAAGGTCCATCCAAGGTCTGCTCGTAGGAGAAGGCCGGAAACCAGTTTGGCTTGCCGCCTTTCTGTCGCTTGGGCGGAGGCTGCTCTTCTGGCTGCTGGGCTTCGACGGTCACGACCTGCCGGCTGCTGGAAGCCGGCTGCGGTGCCTTGCGCTTGTTGTCGCCCTGCTGTTGTCGCCGGCCGGCGCCTGCCGCCGGAGTTCTTGGAGCCTGAGGAGCTACTTTGCCAGTCGTGCTGATTTGAATTTCCGTCTTCATGGAGGAGTCAGCCGTAGCGTACTTGTCCGCTATGATCAGCAGCTCGTCGAGGGTTTGTGGCTCGTCGCAGAGGAGCTTGTGCTTGAGGAGGGTGCCTTCTCGGCACCCTGCTGTGAAGTACTCGATGGCCTACACCTCGTGCACGCCCTCGCAGGAGTTCCGGAGCTCAGCCCAATGCGTGAGGTAGTTGCGAGTCGACTCGTCAGGACCTTGCATGCACAAGGAGAGCTGACGAGGCTTGGGAGGACGCTTGTATGTGCTGGTGAAATTGCGGACGAATGCTTCAGTGAAGTCGACCCAACTATTGATGCTGCGGGGCTTTAGGCTGTTCAGCCATGTCCGGGCTGTGCCCTGGAGCATGAGCGGAATGTACTTTACGGCGACATGCTTGTTACCGTTTGCTATGCTGACAGCCGTGGAGTAGTCTACTAGCCAGTCTTCCGGCTTCACGGAGCTGGTATACTTGGGCGTGTCTCTTGGGAGCATGAACCCTCTGGGAAAGGGCTCGTCCCGAATGCGGGGCCCGAAACAAGGCGGACCCAACTCGTCTTCTTCTTCCAGCGCCAGGGACCGGTGAAGTCGGTCGATCCGGTGGCGGGCGTCATTCTCTCCAACTCCCTCTCGGTGGCTAATGCGGTCACCGAGAGTCGGATGGTCAACAGGCAGCGGGGAGACTCGCCTCTCCTTGCGGGGAGGGGGAGGCGGACAGTCGTCCCGTCGTTCCACTGCTCTCGGGCGGCCGTCTCGGTGGAGCTCTATGGTAATCCGAGTCCGACTGTGGCTGACAGCTGGCTCCTTGTCCTTTCTTCCTCGGGCACCGCCAGTCGGCGTCCGAGACGTCACGCCTTGATCTCGGTGCGGGTCGTTGTTTGGCCGCTGCAGCGCCTCCGTGCGGCAGCTGGCCTCGTTCTGCGCGGCAGCCGCGTTGAGGAGCCGCTGGACTCGCTCCAACATGAGGCGGGGCTCTTCGCCCTCGAAATTGTCTAGCTCATCCGCCGCTGCCTGGGCGGCTCGGATGTTCTCCGCTGGCGTGGCATACACAGGGCGGCTAGCCCCAAACAGGCTGGCGATGGCTACGCCGCGCTGCTGAACCGCACCAAGGCGGCTGGGCCCTGCTGGGGCCGGCGAGCCGCCAACAGCGCGATCCATCTCCCGCTGGTAAGCTTCTAACAAGCGTCTCATGCTGGCCAGCTTCTTCGCGCCTTCAACAAGCTGAAGGCGGCACGCTTCTAACGTCTCTGCGTCAGCATCTTCCGAAATGGGTGCAGCTAGGTCTTGCAGCGCCGCGCCGAGTGAGTCGGGTGCCCCTCCGCCAGGGAACTCGTCATGACTGATGACCAGCACCTCAGTGACGGTGCTTCCGTCGCTCTCCGCATGGGGGAGAGGTTCGTCATAGACCACCACGTTGGTGGGGAACGCGTCGACCGACGCGGTGTCGGAGTCGACCAGCATCGGGTCGGTGGAGCCTACGGACTCCAAGTGTACGGCAGGCTCGCCAGAAATGTGGAGTTGATCGAGGAGGCCCGCGACGAGGTTTTCGGTTCCGCCTGCGCCTGCGTCAGACACAGGTTCGTCGGAGAGGTGGACCTCACCGACAAGTTCAGCCAAGGAGCTGGCTGCGCAGGCGATCTCAATGCCGTGCAGCATGTCGACGCAAACTTCGTCTGGCGTGCTTGGCTGGCTGCGCTCGCCAGGGAGGAAAAGGGTTCCCGTCCAGAACAGATCTCCGGACGGCGGTGCACCATGCCCCACGGTGGGCGCCAAATGTCGGGGGTTTGGTGCGACATATGCCAACGGATGGCTTATCATGGTGGGGGCGAGTAGAACGTCGCCGGTGCCTGGAAACTGGATGAGGCGAAGACATGCACGCCGGCGAATCTTACCCAGCTTCGGGGCTCTCCGGGGAGATAATACCCCTACTGCTGCTCTGCGGGGTCTCCGCATGATCACTATGGTCAAGTGTTTACACGGTTGCTCCTTGAGCTGTGTCTGGTGGTAGGAGAGGGCAAGGCTATCTCTCTCCTTCTATCTGGTATGGTATAGAACTACTGGGATCCAACCCTTTGCATGGGTGCCCTGGGGGGTTTATATAGGCCTACCCCCCAGGGGTACAATGGTAATTCGACTGGGCGCGGGCCCAGCCGTCAGTGCCTCCGAACTCCGACTTCTCCGCCGACTGCTGGCCCCCGCCGACTGGTCTGGTACGGAGCCGACAGGCCGCGTCCGCTGCAGGCGGGTCTTGCCGGCTGCTGATTACTGTAGCCGTGCTCCTGATGACGCAAGCTTGGTCATGGGGTCATGGCAACAGCCCCGCCGCCTGGCGGGCGATCACTGTGGCCACTCCCCATCTCTTCTTGATTAATGGCGCGTGGGCCCCGGGGGAGGCCTCGGCCGACTCCCCCGGGCTGACTCCCGACGGGTCCGGCTGGCGGTTCTCCCGCCGTCTCCCGAGGTCTTGTTGACTGGTGGGCCCCACTGCCTCCAGGCTGTACAGACAAGCCGTCGTGGGCGCAGGACCCGGTACAGTGGTGCTGATGTCAGGGCCGGCCGGGCAATAGTGCCACGCCGCAGGGAGATCTTCCCAAGTACGGCGTGCTGTAGCCATGCCTACCCTTGGTAAGGGGCGGGGAGTGGGCTTCATTGTAGCCACGCCCCTGCCCCATCCCCTTCGATGAGGTCACGGTTTGTTGGAGTCGCCGGCCGACTCCCCAAAGCCGGCTTCTCTGGAAGTCGCCCCTGGGACTCGGCCGTGAGTGGGCAGTCGGCCGCCTTGCCGTAGACTCCCCAGGAGGCGGCTCTTCGCCCTGTGGTCTTGAGGGGCGCAGCCTACCCCGATGTCTTGAAAGGTTATGGAGCTCGGGTTGGCCTACCCGTGGCCCATTACTCCGACACCTTGCTGATGATCCACGAAACCTAGAGACTCGTAGTAGCACGCTTTGCACTCCGGGTGTTCTATCACAAACAAACAATAGCATACATAAGCAATCAAGCAAAGACACACGGGTAAAACACGAATAAGAAGATCTAACCAAAAAGTTCAACTTAAGAACTCCGGTTTGCAAAAAGTATCAAATCGAACGGAGCAACGAAACTCAAACTGTGAAAGAAACAAGATCTGATTACTAATCTGGACTAAAGTCAAATTTTACTGTATCAAAATCTTGTTCAAGTTGGTTAAACGGAAAGAGCGCTTCCAGACGAAGATCTAGGCGCTTGAATCACCTGATTCCGATAAACGAGCGAAAAGATAAACTAAAACGAAAATCGGATCAGAAATCGCGATCGAAAATAATCGCGGAAAATCCGAAAAAAAGAAAACTGACGAACAGGCTAACGAATGAACGTTCGTTGTTTGTGACTAACGGGCGAAAACCGTTTGTTAAAACGAACGTACGGACGAACGTCCGCTAAATAACTAAACCAGGAAAACCGGCGAACCGATCTAAAAAACCGAAACTAGGGTTTAAAAAAAGCCAACGGTTTTTACCTAAACAAAAAAAACCGGACGTCGAGATCGCAAACTCCGGTGCGGCTTCGGCGGCTTCTAGCGAGCACGGCGGCGGCGCGGGCAACGGTAGGGTGCTGCGCGGTGGTGGAGGGCGGTGCAGGGCGGCTTGGCGGCATCGGTGGCAGTAGCGGCGAGCGGCGGCGACGGCAGCAGCGGCCACGGGGCGGCTTGCGGCCGTGGCTTGGGGCTCCAGGGGGGGCCCAGGTCGGCTTTTAAAGAGGGGGGAGGGGTGGCTTACGGGAAGGGGAGGGAAGGTGTGGCTGACTCGGCCACGGCGAGCAGCGGCGGCTCAGGCGCGGTCTCCACGAGGGAGACGGCGACGCGGCGGCGATTCGGCCAACTGGGCCTTGGCCCAGTTCGGTTCGGCGGCTTCTCTTTAAAAAAATGTTCCAACGGAAAATAAATCCTAGAAAAATAAATAAAAATCTAAAAATGCCAAAACAAATTTTCACCGTCTAAATACAATATTTACAAGAAGATGAACATTTTCTTGGCCCTAAAGTGCAATTTTGAAAACGTGCAATTTTTCTAATGCAAATAAAATTGCAATAAAATCAGAATAAAAGCAAATATTTGATTTTAATATTTTCCTCCAATATGTCATTTCTTTTGGAGAAGTCATATTATCTCCTCTCATATATTTTAACATGAAATATTTTCGGAGAGAAAAATAACTAAAACAAAAAATCCTCGTTTCAATATTTGATAAAATTCAAATATGAAAACAGTGAAATCCCCAACTCTCTCTCCGAGGGTCCTTGAGTTGCTTAGGATTTCGAGGATCAAGCCAAAATGCAGTAAAATATGATATGCAATGATGACCTAATGTATAACAATCCAAATTGAAAATTTGGGATGTTACAAACCTACCCCCCTTAAGATGAATCTCACCCTCGAGATTCGGGTTGGCTAGAAAATAGGTGTGGGTGGTCTTTGCGAAGATCATCCTCTCGTTCCTAGGTGGCTTTGTCCTCCGTATGGTGGCTCCACTGAACTTTGCAAAACTTAATAACCTTGCTGCGGGTAACCCAACTGGCAAACTCGAGAATCTTGACTGGTTTCTCCTCATAAGTCAAATCATTGTCCAACTGAATCGCTTCCAGCGGTACTGTATCTCTCGGAGGAATGACAACCATCTCTGCGTGGCACTTCTTCAACTGAGAAATGTGGAACACATCGTGAACTCCTGACAATCCTTCGGGTAATTCCAACTTATAAGCAACTTCTCCCATACGTTCCAAAACTCTGTATGGTCCCACAAAGCGTGGCGCTAACTTTCCCTTAACTCCAAAGCGCTTAACTCCTCGGAGTGGTGATACTCGAAGATACACTCTATCTCCGATTTCATAGGCTACCTCCTTGCATTTCGAATCTGCATAACTCTTCTGTCGGGACTGAGCTACCTTCAGTCCATCTCTAATCAATTTAACCTTCTCTTCTTATTCCTTAATCAAATCTGGTCCAAACAACTGACGGTCTCCAACTTCATCCCACAACAACAGTGTCCTGCACCTCCTTCCGTACAAGGCTTCGAAAGGTGCCATCTTCAAACTAGCCTGGTAACTGTTGTTGTATGAGAACTCTGCATAGGGCAAGTTGTCATCCCAACTAGATCCATATTCTAGTGCACAAGCTCTCAACATATCCTCCAGAATCTGGTTGACTCTCTTGGTCTGTCCATCTGTGTGCGGGTGAAAAGATGTACTGAACTCCAGTCTGGTTCCCAAGGTTTCATGCATCTGATTCCAAAACTTTGAGGTAAAATGGGTTCCTCTATCTGATACAACGGTCCTTGGAACTCCATGCAAACATACGATCCTGGTCATGTATATCTTGGCCAACTTGGCACTTGTATAGGTGGTTTTCACTGGGATAAAGTGAGCTACTTTGGTCAAGCGATCAACTACTACCCATATAGAATTGTATCCTGATTTGGTCCTGGGCAATCCGGTGATGAAATCCATGCCAAGCTTATCCCACTTCCATTCGGGTATCGGCATAGGCTGTAATAATCTGGCTGGTTTTTGATGTTCTGCCTTCGCTCTCCGACATACATCACATACAGCTACATACTCAACAATATCCTTCTTCATACCCGTCCACCAGAAGCGCTCCTTTAAATCCACATGCATCTTGATGTTTTCGGGGTGTATCGAGTATGGTGAGTCATGAGCCTCCTGAAATATTAACTTCCTGATCTCTGTGTTATTGGGCACATAAACATGGTCCTCAAACCACAAGATGTCGTTTTCATCCTCACGAAAACCTTTGGCCTTTCCTTTGCTCATTCTCTCTTTTATCTCGGCGATCTCTTTGTCATCCTTCTGAGCTTCTCGAATCTTTCCTAACAATGTAGACTGAACTTCCATTGTTGCAACAAAACCTCTAGGGACAATCTCCAACCGAAGTTCCCTGAGATCCTCTGCCAACTCCTTTGGCAATCCTGCGCTTATGAGTGTGTTGGCATAACTCTTCCGGCTCAAAGCGTCTGCTACGACGTTGGCCTTGCCTGGATTATAGTGAAGCTTCATGTCATAATCCTTTATAAGCTCCAACCATCTCCTCTGCCTAAGGTTCAGCTCCTTCTGTGTGAAAATGTACTTCAAACTCTTATGGTCAGTGTACACATCGCAATGGTTTCCAATAAGGTAATGTATCCAAGTCTTCAACCCATGCACTACGGCAGCCAACTCCAAATCATGCATGGCATAATTTAACTCATGCAGTTTCAGTTGTCGTGAGGCATACGAAACAACCCTTCCGTCCTGCATCAGTACTCCTCCAAGTCCTAAGCGAGAGGCGTCGCAATACACTTGGAAATCCTTGCGTATATCTGGCAGAATCAGTACTGGGGCTGTAGTCAGACGTTTCTTTAAATCCTAAAAACTCGCTTCACATTCTTCCGTCCATTTAAATTTGGTATCCTTCTTCAATAGCTCTGTCCTTGGCTTCGCAATCTTGGAAAAATTCTCAATGAATCTCCGATAGTATCCTGCGAGTCCAAGAAAACTGCGGATCTCGCTAACTGAAGTGGGTGCCAACCATTCAGTGACTGACTAAACCTTGGTGGGGTCTACTGCTATACCTTCTCCTGATATAACATGTCCAAGGAATCCAACTTCCTTCAACCAAAACTCACATTTGCTGAACTTGGCATACAATTGATGTTCCCTGAGTTTCTCGAGAACTAAACGCAAATGCTCCGTGTGCTCCTCTCCATTCTTCGAGTATACCATTATATCATCAATGAACACCACAAGAAACTTATCCAAATATTCCATGAACACTTTGTTCATCATGCTCATGAAATAGGCAGGGGCGTTAGTCAGTCCAAATGACATGACTGTATACTCATATAACCCGTACCTTGTGGTAAATGCGGTTTTAGGTATATCCTTCTCCCGAATCTTCAACTGGTGATATCCTGATCGCAGATCGATCTTCGAAAACAACTTAGCTCCTTGCAACTGGTCAAACAAATCATTGATCATTGGCAGTGGGTATTTGTTCTTGATCGTCACCTCATTCAATGCACGATAATCAACAACCATCCTTAGAGACTTATCCTTCTTCTCAACCAAGAGCACTGGGGCTCCCCATGGTGATGAACTCCGTCGGATGTAACCTTTCTCCAATAACTCCTTGATCTGCTTCTTAATCTCCTCCAGATCATTTGCGGGCATCCGGTAGGGTCTCTTTGATATTGGCCCTGTACCTGGCAATAGCTCTATCAAAAACTCAATGTCTCGATCCGGTGGCATGCCTGGTAACTCCTCTGGAAAAACATCTGGGTAATCATGTACTATAGGCACTTCCTCCTGAACAACTCCCGTGATGGTATTTACTTGGCTCCTCCTAGGCGCATGCCTAGATACATACTTGATCCTTTTTCCCTCCGGGGTGGTGAGATAAATCGATTTACTAGCACAGTCAATGCTTCCTCCATACTTTGACATCCAGTCCTGCCTAATATCACATCCAATCCTTGTGACTCCAAAATTATCAGGTCTGACGAGAAAACATGGCTACCAATGGTTAAGGGTATCCGGTCGCACCATCGGCTAGCCATATACCCTGCTCCAGGTGAACTTACTAACAGAGGGTTCCTAAGGGCTTGGGTTGGTAGTTTAAACTTATCCACGAATCCCCTTGATATGTATGAATGTGATGCACCAGTATCAAAAAGAACAAGGGCGGTAAAAGACTTAACCAAAAACTTACCAATAACTGCGTCTGGCTGCCCTTCAACATCCTCCACGTTAACGTGGTTCACTTGTCCTTTGTTGAATGGATTGGGCTTCTTCCCAGCGCTCCCATTACCATTTCCATTCTTCACTTCAGGGCACTCTGCGGCATAGTGTCCAGTCTCCCCGCACTTGAAGCAAGTAATGTGACTTAGGTCTCTCTTGGCGGGTGTGGCTGGATTGGAGCGGATCTGATTGTTGCTTACTCCGTTCCCAGTCCCATTCTTGGAACCATTATGGTTATGCAAACTTCCTCCTTTATGGCTTCCATGGTTATGAACAAGTCCTCCCGAGTTCGGGGTTAGACGTAGGTTTCATTCCGTTTGGATTCCATTTGATATTCCTTTTCCGCGGAACACTGAAATAGGCAAAAAAACAGTAATTTGCACTGGGCCTTTGTTTAATAGGTTAGTCCGAAAAATAATGTAAAAAGGTATATTAAAGCCCATTAAACATCCAAAACATATAATATAATAGCATGGAACAATCAAAAATTATATATACGTTGGAGACATATCAGGGGGCCGCCCCCCTCCCCTAGTCCAATTTGGTTTGGGCAAGGGGGGCGCGCCCCTCCTCACGTGGCCTTTCACCTCTCCTCCAATATGGCCCAATAGGCCCAATACTTCCCCCGGGGGGTTCCGGTAACCCCACGGTACTCCGGTAAAATATCCGAATCACTCGGAACCATTCCGATGTCCGAATATAACCTTCCAATATATGAATCTTTACCTCTCAACCATTTTGAGACTCCTCGTCGTGTCTGTGATCTCATCCGGGACTCTGAACAAACTTTGGTCATCAAATCACATAACTCATAATACAAATCATCATCGAATGTTAAGCATGCGGACCCTACAGGTTCGAGAACTATTTAGACATGACCGAGACACATCTCCGGTCAATAACCAATAGTGGAACTTGGATGCTATTGGCTCCTACATATTCTACAAAAATCTTTATCGGTCAAGCCGCATAACAACATACGTCATTCCCTTTGTCATCGGTATGTTACTTGCCCGAGATTCTATCGTCGGTATCATCATACCTAGTTCAATCTCTTTACTGGCAAGTCTCTTTACTCATTCTGTAATGCATCATCCGGTAACTAACTCATTAGTCACATTGCTTGCAAGGCTTATAGTGATGTGCATTACCGAGAGGGCCCAGAGATACCTCTCCGATACTCGGAGCGACAAATCCTAATCTCGATCTATGCCAACTCAACAAGCACCTTCGGAGACACTTGTAGAGCATCTTTATAATCACCCGGTTATGTTGTGATGTTTGATAGCAGACAAAGTGTTCCTCCGGTATTCGGGAGTTGCATAATCTCATAGTCAGATGAATATGTATAAGTCATGAATAAAGCAATAGCAATAGAACTAAACAATCATTGTCGGATTTCGGGTTCCGGCAGACCCTTGAGGTTCGAACACTGGGGTGCGCACGGAGATTTCACCTCCTACCTTCCTGCACCCCTCCGCCGCGCTAGGATCAAAGCTATGAAAAGAACAACACAAGGGACACAGGGTTTATACTGGTTCGGGCCACCGTTGTGGTGTAATACCCTACTCCAGTGTGTGGTGTGTGGATTGCCTCTTGGGCTGATGATGATGAACAATACAAGGGAGAACAGCCTCGCGAGGGTCTGTTCTTGGCTGGGGCGATGAACTGCTGGGAGGAGTTCAGCCACCTTTCTCTCTCTCTCCCTCTTTCCAACTGGTCGACCCTCTGCCATGTGGGTGTCCGGTCCTATTTATAGAGGCCCTGGTCCTCTTCCCAAATATTGAGCGGGAAGGGAGCCAACAATGGCGGGCTAATTTGAAAGGGGACAAAAAGTATCAGCTATCCTGACAAAAGTAGTCTTCGCCTGCGCAAAGCTCTCGTGATGACGCCGTCTTGGGCCCCATGGTGACCTCCGTCTTGTAGTCCTCCTGGTCTTGGTCTCGTTGCACCGAAATGGCAACATTTGCCTGACGCCTCGGTACTCCGCGGCTGCGCTTGCCCCCTTTGCACCAAAGAGGAAAGGAGGACGCTGCGCGGGCTGGCACCCGCCTGGCGCCCTGAGTCGTCATGGCTTGCGTCACGGGCACCTCGCGAGGTACCCCGCCTTGATCTCTCCGCCTCCTCGTGAGCCAGCCTGACGAGGTTGTGCCTGAGGAAGCTCCGTGTCGTCCGCCCCGCGAGGCTTGGCCCCTCGCGAGGGTCTTGAGTTTGTGTTGGTGAAGATGGGCCGTGCTGGGCCCCCCTTTGAGCCACGCCGCAGGCAGGCAAGTCTGGGGACCCCCGTTCCCAGAACACCGACAGTAGCCCCCGGGCCCAAGGCGCGCCCGGACTAGGCCATGCAGGGAGGCGGAAGGGCAAGAGCGAAGCACCGCGGGCCCTAACAGCCTGTGGCCTTGGGCGCTGTGTGGCGGTTGACTGGACGTGGGTGTCTCCACTTCCCCGCGGCGCCTCGGCAACTGCTCGGATTGGACAAGTCCCTGCATGCAAAACGGGTCATGATTACATGCGATCGTGGAGGTCGGCGGTTAGCCTCCGCCGGCTATAAGTACGGAATGTCGTGCGTCCTTCCAGTCCATCCCTCCTTGCTTCTCCTTCTTCCCGATTCTTGCTCTGTCTTGCTGCAATGGCTCCGATTCGCCGGTTCTCGTCGGCAGAGAAGGGAAAGGCTCCCTGAGAGGGACCAGACCCAGTTCCGCCGAAGAAATGGCATGTCCACCATGGCCCGGACGAGGGGGCCCTTCGGGTGGTGTCGAGGCCTTGGGGCGAGCGGGCGCCGCCGGGGTTCCCGCTTCCATTGTACGCCTATGTCGAGGGCCCCGAAGGAGCTGATGCTGACCGCCACGGGCGGCGCCGATGGGTCACGAAGGTGTGGGTCGTCCCCCCTGGGGTCCACACCGAGGGCTCCTCCCAAGAGTTCGTGCTCCACGTCGCCATTCCTCTTCAGTCTTGGATCCGTCTTCCTCCCTTCTTCGCCTCCGTCATCCCGCAGGGGGAGCCCCTGGAGATCTGGCTATAGCACGCCGGCTGCAGCACCCTCGCGACCGAGGCAGAGGTCACGGTCGTTGCCCCGGGCGAGGTCTACATGACCCGGGGCTGGAGAGAGATTGCCTGGGTTTGCAGGACAAGGGGCGTCTTCACGATCCACTTGGACCACGATGGTGCTTCGGTGATGCTCCTCAAGGTCTTTGATGCGGACGGGCGCCGGGTGGAGTGCTGCCCCGGTGAAGACGGCCAGGGCCCTGCTGTGACGAGGACCGGGCTCGCCAATCGCTCCCTTGGCGGCTCCTCAGGCGGTGGAGACGTCGGAGGCTCCAGCGACTCCAGTGAGCCCTTCGCGACTCCAGAGACGAGCGACGACAGCTACGAGCCCCCGAGCCGGCGCCGCTCCTGAAGCAGGGCAGGCTCGTTACTTGGCGGCCCACTGTTGATGATGGCGTCTTTTGTAGCGATGCGCGTAGTTTGCGTCTCTTTAGGATCTGTTCCCTGCGAGGAACCAAAAGCACGCCCCGTGGGGCTTGTAAGGTGCCTGTGATCTTGTTTGTTAATATAACCCTTGCCGTAGATTTACGCGAGTTGCTCATCCCGTCTTAGCTCGGTCCTCCCTTTCGAACCTCACGAGGGCTTGGTGCTCTGCGCCGACAGGTCCCAGTCCCAAGGCGGCTTCAGCCGTTGCTGGTACGCCAGGTCGCGATGCCGTGGTCAAGGCCAGGAGGTGAGCGACCCGGAGTCCGGTAAGAGCCCCTGAGTCGCGATGCTCAGGAGGTCCCCTTTGGCGCCCAAGCAGCCGTCGTTCGGTGAGAAAGGGGAGCGACGTTGCTAACATGGGATAGCGTTAGGTGCAGGGATGGTGCCACGGTAGCTGGCACTTCCGGGCGATAACTTATCTCGAGGATCAGGGGCCGCTCTCTGGTGTGTGGCCGGGTCCGTGCATCGGCAGGCGCGAGGTTGCTCGGCGAAGTCCTCGCGTGTCTCTACCCTCTTGCCTTTGCTCCCCTTTCTGCTCTATGTCCTCGGGTCCCGGCCCTCGAGCGAGTCTCAGCCGTCGCTGGTATGCCAGGTCGCGATGCCGTGGTCAAGGCCAGAGGGTGAGGGCTAGAGAGTGAGTAAGAGCCCTGAGTTGCGATGCTCAGGTACCCCCCCCTTTAACGTGCAAGCGGTTCGCGTGGACGAGAGCGAAGGAGACACAGCAAGAGCCTCGCCTGACGCGGCTCCTTCAGGAGGTCCTACAGGTCCACCATAGAAAAAGCAAGGGGTTGCCATAACAATTGACGGTCAGCCGTTGGTTGCTTCTGAAGGGTAGTGAGGCACTGAATGCTTGACAAGGTGATGCTATGCGGGGCTGCCGCGGCCAGAGCTCAGCCATCCAGGTTCGTCGGCGTTGCAGGGACGGACCCATGCGCAAGCGTCGTGCCGTTTGGGAGTAGCTCCGTTAGTTGGCGTCAGCTGAGCAGGCAACTAGGTAAAGCACATTAGCCGCAAAGGAGTGGATTCGTTCAAGTAGATGCGGAGATCACTGGGTCAGGCCCGAGCGACTTGGGGATCATGCAGCCCGAGGGGCACCCCCAACAAGGTAAGCTAACGACGCGAAATAAAAGGGATACACGCCACAGGGACGGACCCATGCGGCCTGGGAATAATGCAGCCCTAGGGGCGCTCCCAGCTGGAAGTGAAACTTGAAAGATGTCACCTGATGACACTGAAGAGGAAGGGGTGTTGGTGTAGCCGGCTCGGTGGGCTGCGGAAGCCGATCCTCATGAGCCCCCAGGCCCAGGGGCCTTGGGAGGCTCCGGAGGCGCTGGCGGTTCCTCGCGGGCCATCTTCATCTCCGCCAGGGCTGCGGAGCACCTGGCCTCTTGCGCCTCCGTGATGCCCCTCATGAGGCGCTGGTATGCGTTAGCCGCGCTCGGCAAGCCGTAAGGCATGCAAACGTAGCTGTGGGGTGGACCTCCGCAGCGCTCCACTCGCGAGGGCCAAAGGCGCTCCAGGGAGGCGACTTGGTTGAGCCCTGGTACGTCGACGCAGACGCGCAGCCCGCCATCCTCGCCTGGATGGGGAGCCACTGCTGGTAGGCGGCGGGCACCTCTCATGACTCTGGACTCCTGTAGCTCATGAATGGCCTTGCTGACGAACTCCTGTGGATCTGGATCTCCTTGCCTTGCTCCTTCTTGAGGGAAACGTGCTCTAAATCACGCCTCCATGTGGTGCCCCAGAGCCTCCCTCGTGACCCTTGCTAGGTCGGTGGCCCTCCAGGGGAGAGCCCCCGAGCCCTGACTGAGGAGGGCGCCGGACGCGCTTTCCTATGCGATGGAAGGAGGTTCCCCCTGGGCAGGCACGGGCCCAGAGGGGCCTACCTCCTGAGGGGCCAGGCTAGACAATGTCTTCTTCTTCTTGGGGGCGGCCTCGGGAAGCCTCCTGCTTCCGCGATCTGGGTCCTCCAGTGATGCGGCCTGAAAGGCTCGCTCCCGGGAACACAGTGCGTCCTTCTCTTCACAGGGCACCGTGATGACTCCGCCACTTCCTGGCATCTTGAGGACGTTGTAGCCGTGGTGAGTCACGGCCATGAACTTGGCCAGCACCAGGTACCTGAGGATGGCGTTGTACGGCAGGCGGATGTGAGCGACGTCGAAGTCGATGAGCTCGGTGCGGTAGTTGTCGCGTGCCCCGAAGGTGACGGGGAAGCGGACCTGCCCGATCGGGACCATGGAGCCGTCGGTGATACCGGAGAAGGGCTTGGTTGGCTGAAGCTGGCTGTAGGGCACTTGGAGGTTGTTGAATGTCTCTACGGACAGGACGTTGAGCCCTGCCCCGCCATCGATGAGGGTCTTGGTGACCACCACGTTGCTGATGATTGGGGAACAAAGCATCAGGAGGACTCCGGCTGTAGCCACACACTTGAGTTGACCTGCTGAGCTGAAGGTGATGGCACACGCCGACCACTTGAGAGGGCACGTGGCTTCGATCCTGGGGAGGGCTGCATTCACTTCGCGGGCGAACTGCTTGAAGATGCGCTGAGAGGCTGGGGCCTAAGCTCCGCCCAGTATGCAGGCGATCGCGCGAGGCTCCTGGAAGCCCCCAGCCTCCTCGTCCTGGTGGTGGTCCTCGTTCCTCCTTGGCTGCGGCGGCAGCGGTGGGAGGCCTGCGTTGCCTTGCGGGCGATCCTCGCGAGGCTGATCCCTCCAGCGTCCCTCGCGAGGTGGGTCTTGCCAGCGATCCTCACGAGGTTGGTCGCGCCACCCCTGGCGCGGGCCACGATCTTCCCAGCGCCCTGTGTTCCTTCCTCCTCCTCGGCCGTATCCCCGATCACCACGGTCAGGGCGACGGCCGATCCTTCCTTCACGCACGGCTCGGAGTTCTTGGCATTCGTTGGTGTTGTGGGTGTGGAGGTCGTGGTACACGTAGTACCGGCTGCCCTTTGGAGGTTCGGGCTGATCTCTGCCCCGCTTGGTGTCTGGTTCTGCCACGAGCATGGCAGCCCCCTTGCACTTCACTTCCTTGGCCTTGAGCTTCTTCTCTTCTGGGTCTGCGGCAGGCAGCTCAAGGAGGGAGAGATGCCCTTCCTCAGCCCTAGCGCACTTGTTCGCCAAGTTGAACAGCTCCAAAGAAGTGCACAGGTCTTCATGCATCGCCAGCTCCTCCTTCATCTTGACGTCGCGCACGCCGTTGGAGAAGGCTGAGATGATGGCCTCTTCAGTCACCTTGGGAATCTTGAGGCGTGCGTTGTTGAAGCGCTAGATGTACTTCTGCAGGGTCTCCCCGGGTTGTTGCTTGATGCGGCGCATGTCGCTCACGGCGGGTGGCCGGTCGCAAGTACCTGGAAGTTGGCGATGAAGCGGGTGCGCATCTCTTCCCAGGAGGAGATTGTGCCTGGAGCCAGGTTCAGGAGCCAGGTGCGGGCCCCGTCCTTGAGCGCCATGGGAAACCAGTTCACCATGACCTTCTCGTCTCCTTTGGCAGCTTCGATGCCCAGCTCGTAGAGATGGAGGAACTCCGCAGGTTCAGCCGTGCCGTCATAGCGAGGAGGCAGGTCCGGCTTGAACTTGCCCGGCCACGCGACGCTGCGGAGTTCGGTGGTGTAGGTGCGGCAGCCTGCTGTGGCCACGGGAGGCCTTGGGTGATGGAGAGCCTGGTCCTGCATGTCCCCACGCACCGGAGCAGGAGGATGGTCGCGACGTGCTGGAGTAGGGAGTGCCCGGGCAGCTTCTGGCGGGCGAGGGACTTCTTGGCAGCGCTGCTCTTGCCGCGCTGGCACCTGACGGAGCGGGTTCCGCCCAGGGGCCACGCGTCTTGGAGCCATGGCGTCTTCTTGAGGGGGAGGTGGCCGGGGCGCCGCCGGAGCCTCGTCACCCACGCGGGGCGGGGTGCGGTGCAGCGGAGCGGACGGCACGGAGGAGCCCCCAGCGGCGCGGACGAGTTCGGCGACACGGTCGAGCCATTCTTTGTAGACATCGTCGACGGGATGGTAGCATAGGAGCTCGTTTGCCGCGATGAGTGCAGCCCGAGCCTCCATGGGCGCACGGATGGATGCTGAGACGATGCTTGCTGCTCGTCCCCCGCCGGGCCGGTGGCGGCGTTGACGGCAGGTGACGGGGAACGGCGAGGACGCCCGCCGACAGGGGCTATCTGGGCGACGCAGGAAGCGAGGGCGGCCCGACGCTCCACGCGGGCCCGACGTGCGTCAGACATGAGCGTGATGGTCAGAGGAGAGCGGAGCGGTGGAAGACGAATTCCGGCGCACCCCTACCTGGCGCGCCAAATGTCGGATTTCGGGTTCCGGCAGACCCTTGAGGTTCGAACACTGGGGTGCGCGCGGAGATTTCGCCTCCTACCTTCCTGCACCCCTCCGCCGCGCTAGGATCAAAGCTATGAAAAGAACAACACAAGGGACACAGGGTTTATATTGGTTCGGGCCACCATTGTGGTGTAATACCCTACTCCAGTGTGTGGTGTGTGGATTGCCTCTTGGGCTGATGATGATGAACAATACAAGGGAGAACAGCCTCGCGAGGGTCTTTTCTTGGCTGGGGCGATGAACTGCCGGGAGGAGTTCAGCCACCTTTCTCTCTCTCCCTCTTTCCAACTGGTCGACCCTCTGCCATGTGGGTGTCCGGTCCTATTTATAGAGGCCCTGGTCCTCTTCCCAAATATTGAGCGGGAAGGGAGCCAACAATGGCGGGCTAATTTGAAAGGGGACAGCAAGTATCATCTATCCTGACAAAAGTAGTCTTCGCCTGCGCAAAGCTCTGGTGATGACGCCGTCTTGGGCCGCATGGTGACCTCCGTCTCGTAGTCCTCCTGGTCTTGGTCTCGTTGCACCGAAATGGCAACCTTTGCCTGACGCCTCAGTACTCCGCGGCTGCGCTTGCCCCCTTTGCACGAGAGAGGAAAGGAGGACGCTGCACGGGCTGGCACCCGCCTAGCGCCCTGAGTCGTCATGGCTTGCGTCACGGGCACCTCGCAAGGTACCCCGCCTTGATCTCTCCGCCTCCTCGTGAGCCAGCCTGACGAGGCCGTGCCTGAGGAAGCTCCGTGTCGTCCGCCCCGCGAGGCTTGGCCCCTCGCGAGGGTCTTGAGTTTGTGTTGGTGAAGATGGGCCATGCTGGGCCCCCCTTTGGCCACGCCGCAGGCCGCAGGCAGGCAAGTCTGGGGACCCCCGTTCCCAGAACGCCGACAATCATAATGCTAAGCTAATGGATGGGTCTTGTCCATCACATCATTCTCTAATGATGTGATCCCGTTCATCAAATGACAACACATGTCTATGGTCAGGAAACTTAACCATCTTTGATTAAAGAGCTAGTCAAGTAGAGGCATACTAGGGACATTTTTTTGTCTATGTATTCACACATGTACTAAGTTTCCGGTTAATACAATTCTAGCATGAATGATAAACATTTATAAAGATATAAGGAAATATAAATAACAACTTTATTATTGCCTCTAGGGCATATTTCCTTCAGTCTCCCACTTGCACTAGAGTCAATAATCTAGTTCACATCGTCATGTGATTAACACCAATAGTTCATATCTTTATGTGATCAGTTCACATCTCCATGTGACTAACACCCAAAGGGTTCACTAGAGTCAATAATCTAGTTCACATCGCTATGAGATTAACACCCAAAGAGTACTAAGGTGTGATCATGTTTTTGCTTGTGAGATAAGTTTCGTCAACGGGTCTGCCACATTGAGAGCCTTATGTATTTTGCAAATTTTCTATGTCTGCAATGCTCTACATGGAGCTACTCTAGCTAATTGCTCCCACTTCCAATATGTATCCAGATAGAGACTTAGAGTCATTCGGATCATTGTAAAAGCTTGCATTGACGTAACTCTTTACGACAAACTCTTTGTCACCTCCATAACCGAGAAATGTTTCCTTAGTCTTCTAAGGATAATTTTGACCGCTGTCAAGTGATCTACTCCTAGATCACTATTGTAACCCCTTGCCAAACTCATGGTAAGGTATACAATAGGTTTGGTACATGGCATGGCATACTTTATAGAACCTATGGCTGAGGCATAGGGAATGATATTAATTCTCTCTCTATCTTCTGTCGTGGTCGGGCTTTGAGTCTTACTCAACTTCACACCTTGCAACACAGACAAGAACCCTTTCCTTGACTGATCCACTTTGAACTTCTTCAAAATCTTGTCAAGGTATGTGCTTTGTTAAAGTCCTATTAAGCATCTTGACAAGTCCCTATAGATCTTGATGCCTAATATATAAGTAGCTTCACCGAGGTTTTTCATTGAAAAATTCAAATTCAAGTATCCTTTTATGCTATCCAGAAATTCGATATCATTTCCAATCAACAATATGCATCCACATATTATATCGGAAATGCTATAGGGCTCCCACTCACTTTCTTGTAAATACAGGCTTCACCATAACTATGTATAAAACCATATGCTTTGATCACCTTATCAAAGCGTATATTCAAACTCCGAGATGCTTGCACCAGTCCATAGATGGATCGCTGGAGTTTGCACATTTTGTTAGCACCTTTAGGATCGACAAAACATTCTGGTTGCATCATATACAACTCTTCTTTAAGAAATCCATTAAGGAATGCAGTTTTGACATCCATTTGCCAGATTTCATAAAATGTGGCAATTGCTAACATGATTCGAACAGAGTTAAGCATCGCTATGAGTGAGAAAATCTCATCGTAGACAACACCTTGAACTTGTCGAAAACCTTTTGTGATAAGTCGAGCATTGTAGATAGTAGCACTACCATCAGCGTCCGTCTTCCTCTCGAAGATCCATTTATTCTCAATGGCTTGCCGGTCATCGGGCAAGCCCACCAAAGTACACACTTTGTTCTCATACATGGATCCTATCTTAGATTTCATGGCCTCAAGCCATTTATCAGAATCTGGGCTTATCATCGCTTCCTCATAGTTCGTAGGTTCGTCATGATCTAGTAACATGACTTCCAGAACAGGATTACCATACCACTCTGGTGCGGAACATGCTCTGGTTGACCTACGAGGTTTAGTAGTAACTTGATCTCAAGTGTCATGATCATTATCATTGTCTTCCTCACTAGTTGGTGTAGGCATCACAGGAACGGTTTTCTGTGATGAGCTACTATCCAATTTGAGAGAAGTTACAATTACCTCATCAGGTTCTACTTTCCTACCACTCACTTCTTTCGAGAGAAACTCCTTCTCTAGAAAGCATCCATTCTTAGCAACAAATATCTTGCCTTTGGATTTGTGATAGTAGGTGTACCCAATAGTTTCTTTTGGGTATCCTATGAAGACGCACTTCTCTGATTTGGGTTCGAGCTTATCAGGTTGAAGCTTTTTCACATAAGCATGCAGCCCCAAACTTTAAGAAACGACAACTTAGGTTTCTTGCCAAACTATAGTTGAAACGGTGTCATCTCAACAGATTTAGATGGTGTCCTATTTAACGTGAATGCAGCTGTCTCTAATGCATATCCCCAAAATGATAGTGGTAAATCGGTAAGAGACATCATACATCGCATCATATCTAATAAAGTGCGGTTATGACGTTCAGACGCACCATTATGTTGTGGTGTTCCAGGTGGCGTGAGTTGCGAAACTATTCCACATTGTTTCAAATAAAGACCAAACTCGTAACTCAAATATTCGCCTCTGCGATCAGATCGTTGAAACTTTATTTTCTTGTTATGATGATTTTCTACTTCACTTTGAAATTCTTTGAACTTTTCAAATGTTTCAGACTTATGTTTCATTAAGTAGATATACCCATATCTGCTCAAATCATCTGTGAAGGTTGGAAAAATAATGTTACCCGCTGCGAGCCTCGACACTCATCGGACTGCATACATCGGTATGTATTATTTCCAATAATGTCAGTGGCTCGCTCCATTGTTCCAGAGAACAAAGTCTTAGTCATCTTGACCATGAGGCATGGTTCGCAAGCATCAAGTGATTCCAAAAAGCCCATCAGCATGGAGTTTCTTCATGCGCTTTACACCAATATGACCTAAATGGCAGTGCCACAAATATGTTGCACTATCATTATGAACTTTGCATCTTTTGGCATCAATATTATGAATATGTGTATCACTACGATCGAGATTCAATAAACCATTCACATTGGGTGTATGACCATAGAAGGTTTTTATTCATATAAACAGAACAACAATTATTCTCTGACTTAAATGAATAACCGTATTGCAATCAACATGATCTAATCATATTAATGCTCAATGTAAACACCAAATAACATTTATTTAGGTTCAATTCTAATCCCGAAGGTAGAGGGAGTGTGCGATGGTGATCGTATCAACCTTGGAATTACCTCCAACACACATCGTCACCTCGTCCTTAACTAGTCTCTGTTCATTCTGCAATTCCCGTTTTGAGTTACTGAATGTAGCAACTAAACTAGTATCAAATACCCATGGGTTTCTATGAACACTAGTAAAGTACACATCAATAATCTGTATATCAAATATACCTTTGTTCACTTTGCCATCGTTCTTATCCGCTAAATATTTGGGGCGGTTCCGCTTCTAGTGACCATTTCCTTTGCACTAGTAGCACTCAGTTTCAGGCTTGGGTCAAGCTTTGGGCTTCTTCATGGGAGTGGCAACTTGCTTGCCATTCTTCTTGAAGTTCCCTTTCTTTCCCTTGCCCTTTTACTTGAAACTAGTGGTCTTGTTAACCATCACCACTTGATGTGATTTCTTGATTTCTACCTTCACTGATTTCAGCATCACGAAGAGCTTGGGAATCGTTTTCGTCATCCCTTGCATATTATAGTTCATCGCGAAGTTCTAGCAACTTGGTGATAGTGTCTAGAGAACTCTGTCAATCATTATCTTATCTGCAAGATTAACTCCCACTTGATTCAAACGATTGTAGTACCCATACATTCCGAGCACATGCTCACTAGCTGAGTTATTCTCCTCCATCTTGTAGGCAAAGTACTTGTCAGAGGTCTCATACCTCTTGACACGGGCATGAGTCTGAAATACTAATTTCAACTCTTGGAACATCTTATATGCTCTGTAGCATTCAAAACATTTTTGAAGTCCTGGTTCTAAGCCGTAAAGCATGGTGCACTAAACTATCAAGTAGTCATTATACCAAGCTTGTTAAATGTTCATAACGTCTGCATCTGCTCCTGCAACAGGTCTATCACCTTAGCAGTGCATCAAGGACATAATTCTTCTATGCAGCAATGATGATAATCCTCGGATCACGGACCCAGTCCGTATCATTGCTACTATCATCTTTCAATTTAGTTTTCTCTAGGAACATATCTAAAATAAACGGGGAACTACATCGCAAGCTATTTATCTACAACATACATATGCAAATACTATCAGAACTAAGTTCATGATAAATTAAAGTTCAATTAATCATATTACTTAAGAACTCCCACTTAGATGACATCCCTCTAGTCATCTAAATGATCACGTGATCCAAATCAAGTAAACCATGTCCGATCATCACGTGAGATGGAGTAGTTTTCAATGGTGAACATCACTATGTTTGATCATATCTACTATATGATTCACGTTCGACCTTTCTATCTCAGTGTTCCGAGGCCATATCTGCATGCTAGGTTCGTCAAGTTTAACCCGAGTATTATGCACGTGTGAAACTGGCTTGCACCCATTGTATGTGAACGTAGAGCTTATCACACCCGATCATCACGTGGTGTCTCGACATGACAAACTGTAGCAACGGTGCATACTCAGGGAGAACACTTGTACCTTGAAATTTAGTGAGGGGTCATCTTATAATGCTACCATCGGACTAAGCAAAATAAGATGCATAAAAGATAAACATCAGATGCAATCAAAACATGTGACATGATATGGCCATCATCATCTTGTGTCTTTGATCTCCATCTCCAAAGTACCGTCATGATCTCCATCGTCACCGGTATGACACCATAATCTCCATCATCTTGATCTCTATCGACGTGTCATCACATGGTCGTCTCGCCAACTATTGCTTTTGCAACTATTGCTATCACATAGAGATAAAGTAAAGCATTTATATGGCGCTTGCATCTTATGCAATAAAGAGACAACCATAAGGCTCCTGCCAGTTGCTGATAACTTTAACAAAACAGGATCATCTCATACAACAACATATATCTCATCATGTCTAGACCATATCACATCACAACATGCCCTGCAAAAACAAGTTAGACGTCCTCTACTTTGTTGTTGCAAGTTTTACGTGGCTGCTACGGGCTTCTAGCAAGAACCGTTCTTACCTACGCATCAAAACCACAATGATTTTTCGTCAAGTGTGATGTTTTAACCTTCAACAAGGACTGGCCATAGTCAAACTCAATTCAACTAAAGTTGTCGAAACAGGCACCCGCCAGCCACCTGTGTGCGAAGCACGTCGGTAGAACCAGTCTCATGAACGCGGTCATGTAATGTCGGTCTGGGCCGCTTCATCCAACAATACCGCCGAATCAAAGTAAGACATTGGTTGTAAGCAGTATGACTATTATCGCCCACAACTCATTGTGTTCTACTCGTGCATATGACATCTACGTATAGACCTGACTCGGATGCCACTTTTGGGAACGTAGTATTTCAAAAAAAATCCTACGATCACGCAAGATCTATCTAGGAGATGCATAGGAACAAGACAGAAGAGTGTGTCCATGTACCCTTGTATTCCGAAAATGGAAGCGTTTAGAGTAACGCGGTTGATGTAGTCGAACGTCTTCATGATCCAACTGATCCAAGTATCGAACATACGGCACCTCCGTGTTCAGCACATGTTTAGCACGATGACGTCCCTCGAGCTCTTGATCCAGTTGAGGACGAGGGAGAGTTTTGTCCGCATGACGCGTGGCGTCGGTGATGATGAAGTTACCGGCGCAGGGCTTTGCCTAAGCACTACGACGATATGACCGAGGTGTTAAACTATGGAGGGGGGGCACCGCACACGGCTAAGATATTGTTTGTTGTGCCTTTAGGGTGCCCCCCGCCTTTGTATATAAAGGGGGAGGAGGAGGTGGCCGGCCAAGGGGGGCGCACCATGAGGGGAGTCCTACTTGTACTCCTAGTCCAACTAGGATTCGCCCCCCTCACTACAAAAAAATACACTTCCATGATGATACGTGTTTGTCACAGTAGGTCGCTTTTTTGTCATGCATGTACATCCATGACAAATTTATGACAGAATCAAGATAGTCATACCTGTACTGTCGTAAAAGTGTTCCATGACATTACCAAAATTATCATCACAGAAGTGTCCACAACCATGATGATAAATCGCGCGTCACAGAAGTGCTTTCGTCAAGGGTGACCGGCACGTGGCATCCACCGTAACAGAATGCCGTTAAGCTATCGGGTCGGGTTTTGGATCCGATAACCCGTTAACAGCCCCGACAAATGGGGATTTTCCACGTGTAAAATCATCATTGGCTAGAGGAAACACGTGTCGGCTCATCGTTGGGACAGATGCCATCCCCTCATTGGACAGGAGGCGCCTATGATAGGTTGACACATGGCATGGCCCAACAGTGGCCCATTCCGGTGAAAAAGGCCGGCCCAGTAAAAATTAGCAGGCTGGCCCATATAAGGCCTACTTGTGTCAGGTCCATTTAAGCCCACGGCCCATACGAGATGTGCCAATTCTGCCCGTTAAAGATTTGACACCATTGCAGCCCATCGTCAGTTCGAGCCCGTTAACAACCCGCTATATATTTGGGCTCAATATCGGCCCGATGAGATTTCGGCCTGTTAATGGCCCATTTAATGGATGGGCCAATTTTCAGGATGTACATATTTCGGCCTTTTAGCGACCCATTTAAATGTTGGGCTAATTTCCGGCCCGGTGTGGCTTTCAAACTATTGACGGCCCATAAATCTGATGGGCCATTTGTAGTCAGACCTGAGTTTCGGCCTTTTAGCGGCCCATTTAAGTGTTGGGACAATTTCTGGCCCGGTGTCACTTTCAGCCTGTTGACGGCCCATAAATCAGTTGGGCCAATTGTAGTCGGACCTGAGTTTTGGCCTTTTAGCGACCCATTTAAGTGTTGGGCCAATTCCCGGCCCTGTGTGCCTTTCGGCCTGTTAACGGACCATAAATGTGTTGGGCCGTTTGTAGTCGGACCTTAGTTTTGGCCTCATAACGGCCCATGCCCTTCATGGTTCAATACCAGCCCGGTTTCTCTTTCCGCCTGCTAAAGGCCCACAATACAGTTGGGTCATTTACAATACGATCTGACTTTCGGCCTCTTAGTGGCCATGCTCTTCGTGGTCCAATACAAGCCCGCTGTCTCTTTCGGCCTGCTAAAGGCCTACAGTATAGTTGGGCCATATGTAGCCCAAACTTAGTAACGGCCTGTTAACGGCCCGTGAAATAAATTGGGGCCACCTGTTGCCTGCTTCGATGTTGGCCTGTTAACGACCCGGGAGGTAAGAGGGCTGACCATTAACTTTCGGCCTATTAACGGCCCATTAACTTAATGGGCCCACTAAAGTTCGTTCATGTCTTTAGGCCAAATTAGATAATTTGAGCCCATTATGACGAGCAAAGGTACGGCATACAGGAAATAACGTTGCACATCCAGAATATATTACAGGAAATTACATTCACTGGGCAATCAAAGATTGATGCCAGTGCAAATAAATGAGCAGAACCTAACCATCTACAACGTCACAATCTGCAACCTCGGCACAGATGATGCCCATAAGCATGTGGGCAAGTTCTTGCTGCTTTGCCACACTGTCTCTGAAAACATTGATCAGTTGTTGTGTCGCACGACTCTGCACCTCTGATTCATCCACCATTTCCATCATTGCTTCAGCCATTAATTGGTTCAGAAACATACATTTATTCCATCGCATTCGAGACAGAGGATACTGAACAGATTCAGATGGCGATTTTGGCAGGCTTGTATTATTGATAGTGGAGAGTGTCTTGAGCACTACATCATAACATAAGTTAGGACGGGAACCAAACAGATCAATCATGAGTTATTGCCATATTACCTGGCCTAGATTTACTGGAAAGAAACAATGGGGTTGCCTTGCTGTTTTCAGAGTTTGTCTTCTTATCTTCAGCAACCTGCACAAAATTAACACACTAGCATTGCTATCATTGGCCAAGTCAGATAATAGGAAAGCAACATTGACACAATGAATGTTTGGGCAACTAGCCTACACCAAATTAACACAATATGACACAACTATCATCAGCCAGGTAAGGTAATATGAAAGCAACATTGACACAATGAATGAATGGGCAACCAGAGAAGCACTACAATTCAGTAATGTGCATGATATGAGATAGCACATTCATGCAGCTCACTACGCAAAACTACCAGGCAGTTTTCCTTACAAAAATCAACATTGGCGCCTTTAACATTTTGCTACAACTAATTTTAGATCAGATAAAGGTTAGATTCATGCCGATTAACAAAAGACATGCTGATGTAAAAATATAGTGATATACAACAGGTACTTACATCAGCACTGGAGCACAGAGAATTCCCGCAAGATATTTTCCTCGAATACGATCCCAATGGAGGAAGTCTTGTATCGTTTAACCTTATTTTCTAAAAGAGTGTGGGTAAGAAACATGTAGAAAATATGATCAGAATGCTATAAAATTTCATGATGCGAGGATACGCACATGCTTCTTAGAATGGAGTTGACATTCTTTTGCTGGACTGGAGCGGACTAGTTCTTTGTCCACTGGAATCTGCTTATTATCAGTGGGAGTTGGGTTTCTCTGTGTTGGAGCAGTATCTATGAAAAATGGAGTTGGTTTATTATCTCCTGGCGTTTGGATCTTTTGCAAAGACCTGGTTTGTAACCCTTCAGATTCTAACATAGCCGTCTTCCCCTTGCATGCCTTGTATAGAAGAATGGTGCTTTAATTATAAAACATGCGGCAGCAGAGAGATGGAATAGGTACTGAAGAATAGAAAGGCATGACATATTGACATGTATTCCCTCCATCCGGAAAAAATGGATGGGTCTAGGCGTATTTCAGTTCTAGATACATCCTTTTTTATCCATTTCGGCAACATGTAATCCGGATGGAGGGAGTATGGTGTAAGACCTAGGGGTACGTATGACAGGACAACACAGCAAAAAAAATAGTTGAATGTAAAACTGTATGCTAGCGGAATACATACAGAAATAACTAAGGCAACATACACGTGTATGATTGGGAAAATAAGATGGCATTGCAACAGAGCACTAGAACAACACTTCAATGTAAAAAAACATGGTATGGTAGACTGATGAAGTACATACTGATGAATAACAATGCATAAGATATTCAGAAGCATGATGTCCAAATTAAGCAAATGGCATTGCGATAGAGTAGAATGACAATACTTAAATTTGAAAACATGTTATCATGAATGGAATAGGTATTGAAAAACACGAAGGCATGACATATTTACATGCATGATCAGCATGCTAAGCACATGGCATTGTAACAGAGTAGATACACTCCAGGACATTATATGCATGTTTTACCCATATCACAGGCCAAGTTAGAGCAAGGACCTAGTGGGGTGAAGAGCATTCATCATCTTTCTACAAGTCTTCTGAAGAACTGCCTTTACATGTTCCATCATATTGGGTATCATTGACATCAAGTTTATTGGCCTTTACATTGCTCCGTGAGGTTCTTGTGGATTATCAGTGTGTGCAATTATATCTGACATGCATGGAAGACAACTAGTAGTTAGATTTATGTAATGAGTGCCTGTAGGAGACGACATAAATAGTAGGACTGGGGTTAACTAGCAGCAACAGGTCTCATAAACTAAAGGGAGAACACAGATGAAAGCTACAGAATATGTATCGTTTGTACTCGAGATTAACTAGATGGCACACAAAAGTATTAAAGAACAACATAGGAAATACTAGAAGTGGTATAATACTATAATCACCAGCCTGTGGGATAGCATTGGCTGATGGATGATAACTATGGAACAGTGTTACCTAAAGAACAAGTATCTTAGCTGAACTATGGAACAACGTTAACTCCTGAACAAGACCCGTAAGAGATCAGCATGAATATACAGTTAAATGTGATGATCTATTTTCCATGCTTAGATGAATAACAAAGCCATAAATGTTGCACACAAGTAAGATGAGGGTACAACCTATCTGCCTGCCATCCATAGGAGTGAGCATCATGTGGTGACTTGTGGATGGACCTGCAGTTGTTGTGGCTTTGCATGTTTGGCATGCGCATTCGATGCAGGGAACTGTTGATTGGGGACTATAGCTCCCTTCTGGTGTATGCTTCCCTTGTTGGAGCAGCTGCGGTGAGTCGGAAGACGGTGTGTCTGAAGATGCAGATAACGCATAATGTTAAGAATGACATATCTCTTTGATTTGAAGAAATACACTAAGAGATCAACAGCAAGGTACGTGAGTGGTCACACGTCTGTTGACTGAATACTAAATTGGGGTCACACGATTTTATTTTATTTTGGTACTGTCCGATCTACGCCGGATGGCTGGCCGTCTTGTGCCTCCCGGCTGACACTATTCGGAATCTTCCCCGAAGAGCCAGCGACCAACGGCACAGCAGCCTGCCTCCGTCGTCTGTGGCCCCGGCCAAAACCCCGCTCCCCGCCCCACCGCACTGCCGTGGTTGCGCCGCCCCCGAGCCAATCCACAAAGACTCCCCGTCATCCAGATCCGGCGGCGGCAGTTCCTTCAACCCGCGCAACTCTAAAAGATAGCCATCTGAGCGCTGCTTCCGCGGCGAACTTTGCGGCCCCACACCCTTACGTTAGACACCAGCCAACCGGTAGCCTAGGAGCTCCGCTGCCTCGAGGGGTGCTGCTTCCCATTGCAAATCGATTGGCCCAGAATAAAAATTCAGACAACTAACGCCTAAATAAAGTGATTTGAGATGAGGGTGCGACCTATCTGGCGGCATGGTGAAGTAGGCAGGTCCAGCTGCCGAGTCGGTTAGGCCGGCACGGTTGCGGTGGCGACCGGCGGTAGGGAAAGAGCGATGTCGCGACGGTCGACGGCTACACGGAAGCAGCGCCAGGACTCTGGACGGATCCAAAGTTGGAGCCGCTCCGGCGCCATGAACAACGACAGGGGTGAATCGGCTCCGGTACGGTTCACGCGGCCGTCGTCGAGGCAGCACCAGCAGCACGGAGTAAGAGGCGCATGGCCCAGTGCACGATGGCAAATGGACAACGTCTCCGGCATTAGGGAGGAGGGCGGCTGTGAAATCGGTGCGGTGGGGGCGCCATGGAGGTGGGGCTGAGGTTTCGCGGCTCGGGAGAAGGGAGTTTCCCGGGGAGAAGGTGATTTGGCGCCCACGAGGTATGAATGGGGGCGGGCGGGGGAAATTGGGAGGGGAGTGGAACCATGTCTTACGGACGCATTTGTCTGAAATGTGAGGGGGAGTTACAGTTCTACCCTTGCCTATAGGCTTCTCGGCTTGGGTCTGTATACTGAGGGTCGGGGATAGTAGAGTAACTTTGCTTCTCAGGGCGGGAGCGATTTCGGGCGAGGAGGGCGTGTTTTGAACTATAGTGGGCGCGAGCGATTTTGGGCGAGGAGAGCGTGTTTTGAAATAGTGGGCGTGAGCTATGTCGGGCGAGGAGAGCGTGTTTTGCCGACCATGGTTTAGGAATTATTCGGCACATGTCATTTCGGCCGAGGAGAAGGCGCGCTTGGATGAAGTTACGAACCTACCCTCGATGTACAACGGGCCAATTGATGCGTGTCCCACATAGGACGGTAATTTTGCGTCTCCCATTTATTTGCTCGGGCGAATTCCAACGAGCAGAGAGGATGTTTAACGGTTCTTTCAAATTTTGGGAGAACGAGCATCCACGTCTACCTTACCAAGTCGATTCAGATCAAATTTTGAAATATTAGCTTGCCACTTCTTTTTTAGATGGAGAGATGATGCTCGGGAGTAATGTATTTTTACATGCTCGTTGCTAGCGATTTACTATATGACAAATAGTTGACCCACTCAAAAACGTGAATCAAACCCAAAATGAAATATCTCGATTCAATGAAATAGCTCGTTCAGTAGGTCAAAATAGTGATCTAAATCCAAAATTGATAACCTCAATCGAGTAGCATGTTGTACAGTATTATAGTACTCCATGAACATGTTGAAAGTCAAATTAATGAACTTATTTGATATACGCATATATCCATTCATGTGTGGATTGTAGACAACATGTTCTCCAATTTAAATATTTGAATGCAAGTTTATATCGAAACATGGTTTATATCAGTCTTTGATGCATAAAACGCAACCTCCCCCTCTCCCGGACTCCTGTTCTCTCTCTCTCTCTCTCGCCGACAATCTTCAATTCTATCGCACGCATCCGACACAAAAACCTTGTTCATCCCTCTCCCTTTCTCTCCATCTCTCTCTCTCTCTTTGTGTGTGTGTGTGGGGGGGGTCTTTCTAGTTCGCATGCATATATACACCATCTATAGGTCTCTCTCGCACACTATGTATGATACTCTCGCTAGTCCAAGCTAGATATCTTGGGTGCACTCATCATACGCACACAGATTCCTTGGCTCTTTGCCTGTAAATCTCTCACGCACCACTATGTCGTCTCGGAGCTCTTCCCCCCTCTCTCAAACTCTCCATCCACCTGGGTCACACATACACATGCATATCTCACTCGCACTCGATAGGCCCATCTAAAACTCTATTTCTCCCCCTCGTTCTCTCTCCATCTCACACGCGCACACACACAATCTCATGCCCAGCTAGCCAAGTATGATGGTATCTCACTCAATTGTAGGCACACGCAGTCCCCCCTATATGTATATGACTAGCTAATATTAGTCCCCATCACAAACATGTGCAGGGTCTATCTCGGTTTCTCTCGGGGCATCTTTCTATCGCGCACGCACTTCCTCGATCTCCCACCCATATAGTCCCCTCACGATCTCGACAGGATCTCTCTATCACAAACACACCCTCTCTCTCCCTCCTCATGCGTCCATGCCATCCATGTGTCCCTCTCGACCTTTGTTCCTTGTTGGCCACACCTCTATTGGACATGTGCTACAGGGGTGTCTCTCTCCGTTGCAAACAATCACACACTAGCTATCTTCGTGTATCTCCTCGCCTCGCTTTTCCATCTCGGAGATGCATGCGTGATATGTTCGCATAAGAAACGAAAAAACACACTTTCTCTCTCTAATTTATCATTTGTTGTCACTTTCTCTTTCACACACATACTCTTTTTGCACACTTACTCATTCTCCTTCACACGCACTTGATCTGTCTCGACTGAGGCACTCTCCTCGGTCCATAGCATATAGATTTATTGAAAAGTCAAACATCACAAAGTTTGACCATGTACGTGGAGAAAAAGAATTACATCTAGTACGGCAAACATATGCCATTAGATTCACCATGAGATGTAGTTTTGTATGATGTATCTTTGGCATTGTAGATATAAATAACATTTGCGTAAACCTGATCAAAGTTTCCAAAGTTTGACTTCTAAAAAATTTACATGCAATGCATTATCGAGCGGATGGAATATCTCTTTCCCCCTCTCAGCTATCTGATGCACCACTCAGCCTTATCGGGGCTCCTCAATCTCTCTCAAACTTTATTGGTCAGTTTGGTTCGTGACCTGACCCTCATGCCTTGATGGCCGGTACTGCCTGGTGTGGACGTGAGATGTAAAATATTTCTGCCTGGCCAGGCTTGTGTGGTGCTGAAGCGTTTGGTTCATGCTTGGGCCAGGCAAAGCATCAACGTCCCATAAATCAATCCATGCATCAATTATTTAATACTAATATCCATCCATGTTGTTGTTAGCCTCGTGGCCACACGACCAGGCACGACCAGGCATTCGAAACCGGTCGCCTGGGCCAGGCTACTTGCAGTGTCTAGAGTTCAGCCAGGCTAATTAAAGTGCAAGGGAACCCAGGCCAGGCGGGCTTTCTTTTTCACAGGGTAGCAACCAAACAAGCGTGCATGAAATCCAGCCACAACCCCAGGCCATGCAAAAGATGCCCAGGACGCAAGACAAACTGGCCTTATATCTCCCTGGTTCACACATACACATGTCTCGCTCGCGCTATACATATAGACCCATCCAACACTCTCCGCCCTTGTTCTCTCTCCATGTGACACGCACCCCCCTAAGTACCATAATCCCTCAATCCATCATAGGCGCAAGCACTCCCCCCTCCTAAGTATGATTATCTCTTACTAGCCAACAGGAACACACGTTTTGTCTCCTTCCATCCATACGTCTATCTCGATATCTCTCAGGGCATCTTCTATCGCGCACACACCTTGTCACTCGATCTCCCACCCATGTAGTCCCATCACGATCTCCAGGGGATCTCTCTGTGACAAACATACACTCTCTCCTCCCCATGTCTGCATTTTCTCCGTACGTCTCTCTCGACCTCTCTCCCTTGTTTGTCAGACCCCTCTTGGCCACGTGCTAGCTTAGGGGTCTTGCTCTGTCGGTTCCAAACAACCACACACTATCTCCTCACCTTGCCTCCGTTGTCGAAGATGCATGTGTGATATGTTTGCATAAGACACACACGCTTTTTCTCTACTTTTATCGTGTGTTGTCCATGTCTCTTTCACACATGCACACACACTTTTTTCACTCTCTCTCTCTCTCTCTCTTGTTAGGGACTCTGTCACGTCCATAAGCATATGGATTTTTTGAAAAGTCAAACCTCAGAAACGTTTGACCAGGTATATGTGGAGAAAAACATTTACATATGGAATGATCATTAGATTCATCACAACATGTACTTACTTGATACTATCATTTATCTTTGATATTGTAGATATAAGTAATTTCTTTATAAACTTGGTCAAAGTTTCAAAAGTTTGACTTAAAAAAATGTTGGAACTACATTATCGAACGGAGGGAGTTGCTCTTTCTCTCTCTCTCTGCTATCTCTCACAGGCCTCCCCTCTCACTCGAACTCTCTATACCGACGGATTATATGCTCACTGTGTCAACGTATAGCTCCGTATATTGTTTAGTTGACCGGTCAACCAATCCACATGCTGCCTTGTCAGCTCGTGTTCTGTATCTTCGTGTGCTGGTCCATGTGGCAGTGGGTGAAAATAAGTAAACTAGAGGCCCATCTGACACGCGATGAAGTAAACAAAGTTGAAACCACTCGGGGTAGCACCCCGCACGCTAGTAAATTGATGGCGCATTGAGGACAAACTTATTGCGCGCGAAGGACGCACTCGCGCACAATTCACCACTGCGCGGCGGCATGCACAGAAGGACGCATTCGCGCACACCCAGCACACAACACACACCAGCACACGTGTACACATCTAGGAGTAGAAGGCCGTGGAAAAATCTGACACGATGGCCGCTGCTAGAGCTGTCCACCCCCAATCTTGGTGTTCCGTGCAATGCACGGGCATCTATGCACGGGAAATTATGTCGAACAGGGCTAGTTGTAAGCAGGCTAGCTCTACAGCCATGATGATAGTGACTGCAGACGGTGAGGCTAACTATGGTATGCCGAACACGGCGCCTATACTCAGGTGTCTTCTCCGGCGCAGGGTCTTGTCACTTCACTGTGAGGAGCAGCACGTAATAATTTGACCAACGGGTAGTACAGTGCTAGTACTCCTACTACTACATTGGTAGTACTACTACTAGTACTAGTAGCACCACCGTCTGGATTTAGGAGTACTACCACGTCCACCGGCACCGAGGAACATCTCCAGGTAGTATTACTTGAGGCCGCCAGGGCGAGGGGCCGCTTGGATGACAGCTTCGTCTCCTTGTTCGACGAGGTCCCCGTAGGTTTCCTCGACAAGTTCACCGTCGTCAAGAAGCTTGCGGACGACTTTGACGTAAGCCTCCAGCCGATGCGCCCAGGCTCTGCGATGCCCGCCACCCTCAACGACCACTATGGTAACAACCTCTTCGACCCACTGGTGGCCCTGCGACTGCCCGCCGTCACGCCGGAGAATTTCCACCTCGAGGTCGCGCTCGCCGCGCAGCGCCTCGCGCAGCAAGACACCATCGACATAATCACCCACGTCTACGCGCAAATCGTCCACAAGGACTACTACATGCAAGAGGAGGACGATAGGACGCTGGCCTTCTTAGAGCGCAGGGCAACCTTGGGCGGCACTGTTCAGAAGCACATTGAGCTCGCCGCTAACGCCGCTGCTCCTCACACGTTGGTTGGTGACCCGGCACACTAGGGTGTGAGGATGTCCTTGAACGTTGATGGATCCGTATGTATTTTTATCTTTCCGTCAAATCCATGTAGTAGTATATGATACTACAGTAATTATCTTACCTTTTGCATCAACTTCATAATTTTTGTATGTACTCCATGCATGAACGGCGCCAGAACCAAACTTCTCATTACTCTAGGAAAAATCGTTATTTTCTATCTATCGGTCACGCCATGGAGCAGAACCAAATTTTACAAGTTACAAGTTCAAAAGGAAAAGCCTGCCGTGTTCGCGTCGCACCCCCACACGGTTGGTCCGGCACGCCGCTCAAGCGGGAATGAGTGCTGTGTTGCATTTTCACTTACAACTGGGACCGCAGTTGAGCAAACCGACTATCGGCAAACCCCCACCCCGCCCATCGCGCGATGGCTGAGAAAACAGGAGGGAGAAGAGATGGCTATAGCACGGACTCCAAGAAAATTGGTGTCAGATGGGACTCGTGTGGGTGGCGTGTGCCGTACTGCTAGACGTGAATGCTAGTTATGCCCATGCCACCCCACTATATCGAGCCTATATTGAGGTACGTAGAACAAATTTCCTGCAGTCCATGCTCAGCCCTCCTCTATCTCTCTTCTCAGCCAGCCAGCGGACGCGCGGAGCCCATCGTCTGTTTGCTCACATGCGGCCCCACATGTCAGTGAAAACACAAGATGACCCACTGAACCTGCACATCTTTCACCTCGACGTGCTGGTGATGAAAAACAAATCCAATAAAGATCTTCGGTGGTTGCTTTTGGAGTTACTCAAGAGTAGTAAGATTCTATTTATAGTTTAACCAAAGATGCACATCTCGTGGCTTCAACTACCACTCTATTTTCTTTCATGACACGACCTGGATGTTGGATGTCCCACGTGTCGGCAAAAGGAGGAAGAACCCGACCAAATCTTCGGTTATGCTCTCGGATTAGACTAGTTGTGCTAACTTCAAATTTTTATCGTGTACTCCCTCCGTTCCAAAATACTTGACTTCCATTTGTCCAAAAATGGATGTACCTATATACTAAGACATGTCTAGATACATATATATTTTGAAAAATAGAAGGCATGTATTGTGCAACGGAGGGAGTAGAATGGATGCAAGTTTTTGTATTGGGAAGAAGAGTACATCCATATATTGATAGAGCGCAATTTAGTAGATGTTCTATCACTTTTAGCTAGCACAGACGCAAGATCGAGCCTCCGCAGATCAACAATGAATGCATCAAGAAGGCACTAATCCAACTTACAGGAGTAGTAAAATGTATTCTTGTGGTTCTTGTTTTCTTTGGTCTTGCTTTTCTAGTCAAAATTATCGTTGGAGTCCGTGCAAAACGGAGGTGCGTTTGGGGTCGTGCGTTGGAGTTGGCCTTACAAGTGGGACCGCAGTTAAGGAAACCGACTATCGGCAAACCCCCACCTCGCCCGCCGCGCGATGGCTGAAGTTAGAGAAACGACGAGGTTGAAGAGATTGCTCTAGCACGGACTCCAAGAAATAATATGGTGTCAGATGGATGTCGTGGTGGTGGCGTGTGCCATACTCCTGGACGTGAATGCTTGTTCTGGCCCATGCCACCCTACTACTCCCTACTACTTACTCCTACTATATAGTACTAGTATCGAGGATTCGAGGTGCTGGTTACGTACAACGAACACATTAACATATGGCTACAGTAAAAACACCCGCCCGACGCGCGAAGCATCTGAAGCTCGTACAAATAGTGTACTACTATTGTTGATTGGCCTCATCCGATAACCTGTTGCAATGCACGTACAATTATGTATTTGGAAAATATTTTTTTGCCTCGTCGCACCACTCACTCAGAGAAGCGACTCGAAAGCCATTCATAAATTTAGTAAGTTTATCACACGCATATCATTTTATTACATACAACAGGTCATCAACCCACATCGACAACGAGGATACATTATAAATACTAAAGTTTTCACCACACAACAAATAACAAGCAATGAAATGAACTTCAACTCAACCATTCCTCGGCGTTGGAAACGCTTGCTTTGAACCACAAGTGATTCTCTGGGACGGGCCATCGATTGTCGATCTGGAAACCAACGCAGGACTGGTCATCCAGGCTGAAGCGGCCTACTATATCCCTACTAGGGTAGGGAACCACACAAATGTCCAAGGTATAGACACAGTTGCTTCTCATAAATGTGTCAACAGCAGTTGGATCGCCTTTCACCATCATCGGATAGTTTTATCCAAGGAAGAGTGAGTTTTCTCCTAGACTATAAATTCTGTACCAGGGAGAAGGAGTTGGCGCTAGCACACTAGTATCCATCCCGAATACCATGCAACGGGTGTTGGAATAGGTCCGGAGAGTGCGACCATGGGAGACACCTCCTTCCTTACCAGTAACATCATCAGTGGGCTGTATACACACAAGAAGAGGTGATCCATTGGAATTAGTTGCCAGGCGCCATAGAGTATATGGGCACTGCTCGTCCTCATGCTCGTGATCATCACCATCGTCATCTCCCCCTTGGTTATAAAATTTTTCAAGTATAGGTGGTGGGATGCTCACAGGACCTTGGAACCACAAGAAGAAGGTTAATTAGTAAAGGGAAACTTTCTAACCCGCATGCATGTGGATGAAACAATTATAATTATGGTGGAAGACAAACGTACTGAAACTATGAGGATACCATGAAAAAACAGTGCCGTGAGTGGTGGCAGCAAACACAAGGCGCTCGTATTGAATTGCATCACAGTACTCATCCGTGTACAGAAACTGATTTTTGAGCAATATCCATCGAGTGAAACCATCAAGGAAGGCAACAAGCTTGTCGAAGATAGCAACAACATCATAGTCGCTGTAATTCCAAGAGCGGTTGGGAACTCGACAAATTGCTATATTTTGTAGAATACAGTCACCATGATCGTATTTGAACGTGCGTACATTACCAGTGTGCTCAACCTCTGGGCATTGTGCTGAGATTTTTGGAAGTGGAACCCGGTGAAGAATGTACACATTCACAAGTTCCCACTCGCAGTTGGACCCAATGCAAACAACCCAATCTCCATTTGCACCCGCCCAAGCCTTACCCTCAAGCGATGGCATCTTAACATCACACGTATCATTATCAAGTGGCATCAACTTGCACAGGGCGAGGCCTCCGTCGTGCCCACGCTAGTCATCATCAGGGTCACGGCGAAGAAGATAGGGGAGATCAAACCGCTCCTTGACTCTTGGGTTCTTTGTAATGATGTTATTAGTTAAGTCGAGAATGGGCTTGAACGAACCTGCCATGCTAGCCGAGGTGATGACGTCGCACCGATCAATGAGTTCCTCCACCACGTCATCTTTCAGATCGGGGGAAGAATAACAGGGTCATTTCCGGCCTGTTCCCTCCATGGAGAAGACGATCGAACAATGGCAGAAGAAAGGGTGAAGGGCTGAAGGAAAATGGAGGAGGGAGAGGAAGAGCGTGCGACAATAGTTCCCAATCGAGAGGGAAAGGCGAAGAGTCGGTTGACGGTTGCGAGTTTTCCATGGTTCACGAAGAGGCGCCCCGGCCTACACATTCGTTCAGAAATACTCCTACTACTCGCCGTCGTCTCACTGATATATTGGAACAGGACCACATGTCAATGAAACATGGTGTGTAATTTCTCGTGCAAAATGCGATCTGGCCGCGTTGGTCCGAGGTGTCGCATTAGTTATCGAACTTTATTTTTTTAATGGCGTGCCGATCAGTTTTGAAGCACGACTAACTGGTACTGTACGCAGAGAAAATATAAACTACTCTACCACTACTCCACCTCCAGTACTAGTAGTATAAAAAAGATATATAGGCTGGAGCTTGAGCGCTTTCTTGCTAAGGGCTGCCCAGTTGCTTCTCACACTACCACCCTCTCTCCAGATCTAAAAAAGACGGCCCCTCTCTCCCTCCTCACCGGTGGTCACAGATCCGCCGGGGAAGAAAAGGACGCGCAGCGTTGACGCACTCGTCGTTGGCGAGCGAGGTCACGCACTGACGACAAGGCCGTCCTCTCAGACCTAGCGCTTGCGCAGGATGGCCTCCGTCCCCAAGCTCGCTGCCGTAGTGTGTGCAGAGTACGACGACCATGAGCGAAGCCACTTCTCGCCGACCCTCAGGTATGCTACCTCTTTTCGAACCATAACCTTGTTCTATTGCCCCATCTGCCACGTCGTTGCATGTGGATCTTTTTTCACTCCACCATCTTCCCAATTTGCTATCCTCTGCTCTGCTGGCCACGCAGATAAAAACCATAATTTTCACTATTAAAGGAAACCCTACTTCATGCAGACTAATCCATGTCTGGGTTGAATAAGGAAAGGAAGGGAGACTGTACTGTCCAAGAGAGTAGGCATCGAACCCGCATCTAGGTTAAAAAGGGGAAAATCTGTAGCTAAGGAACGAGTCTCGTGTCGCTTGGTTGAAGAAGGGTAGAAAGGCATGACAACACAATAGAGAATGACCAGGTCGATCGGTTTGTTGTCCTCGCATAGGAAAAAGGTGGATAAAGAGAGCAAAAATGGGACGTAATCCACATATGCTGCCTGGATATTTGTTGCTCTGGGCAACCATACCTCCCTCACCACTCTGCGTCCATGGAGGTACATCGTACTGGTGCGCCCACTATCCGAATGGGCCTCCCATGCTCTTATTGCCACTTTTTTTGCTGTTAGTATCACGCCAGCAGTCAAGTCAAGCAATGCTACTGCTAAAGTGATGCCACATTTAACTAATACGCTCTCAGTCTAATGCCACCGATAAATTTAAGCAACACCAGCAGTCTAAGGCATTCTAATGCTGTTGCACAGCCAGTATACCAACGATGAAACTTGTTACTACCTTCAGATTTTTGCACTGTTAATGCTTACAGATTACATACCTCACTGTCATGAGATAAGTTAATTTTTTTGTACAGTGTCACCAAAATGCCAAGGCGCTGATGTCATTTTATTTTGGTTAAACTGCACAGACAATTATGAAGACAAGAGGAAAGGTCAAGAGTTGGCACCTCCTCCTCCGGCTGTTTTCTTGATTCGTTCGATCAAGTTTTTATGTTTGATCGATTATGAAGATTGGGATAGAAATTTTTAAGGTCCCCCCAAGTTTGAAATGATATTTACCTTGGAGGTACATGGTTTGCAATTTTTTTATACTGTCATTAGTTAATAATGCTAGTTACCTTCAGACTTTTGTATTTGGTTTAATGCTCATGCAGAGCTAGTATACCAATGCTGAAACTTGTTACCTTTACATTTTGTATTGTTAATTCTTATAGAAACCTTCCAGTGCTAGAGTTTATTGAAATCTGTTCAATAAAACCATTGTACTGTACCCTGTAATAAACTAACTACTCTACTGTTGCACTAGCCACTGGATTAGTGTATATTTGTAGTATTCGAATGGTGTTGCATTAGCGTATGGACATAAATAAAGTGTGGCAAGCTTTCCCAGATATGTGCTCAAGAAAACTACTACCTATTTTTCTAAATACTAGATGTTTGGGTACTTTAAATTGAACCGCGAAAACGTCTTATATTAAGGAACAAAGGGTGTAGAGTTAACTCAAATTATCCCAGTAAAGCTAGTCACACCTTTATTAAAATTAATGTTCATTATGTTATCGGAGGAGGTTTGTATGTTTGTCTCTAATGCCTGTCGACTACATACCCGACATCATGATGTAATGTTAAGTCATTTCCTTTTGTACAGTGTCACTGAATTGTCAAGGCGGTGATGTCATTTTATTTTAGTAGAACTGCACAAAATTTGCTTAAAAGAAGAGGAAAGGTCAGGAATGGCTCAGTTTTTCAGAAAAAACTATGTATGCCTTCCTAACATCAGCCGCTATTGCTTTATTTATTCCTTCAAACAGGTGGTTAGAAACAGTCTTGCTACCTTTTCCCATTATGAAATTGGAATGCTTATATTTGTGAGTCTATGCTTCAACTAGTGCCACTTTTAGAGTAATCACACTTTCAATATCTATTCAAACAGGGATGCTCGATTTTAGTGGAATTGCACAAAAAGTCCAACTGGTTCAACATTAGGAGCATGTTTTTTTCCAAACCTTTATATCCAATTGGTGGCACTATGTGCTGTTCATTACGAAGGTACATGGTTTGCTACTATCTTGCTACTCTTTTGTACTGTCATTAGATAGTAATACTAGTGGTTTGCATGTGAATTTATTGGCAGGGTGGACCTACATTGGAGGTGCATGACAGGATTCAATGATTGGATGCTCAATTTCGGTTGTATTGATTTCACCTCTTCCATCACTGCGAACATGGATATCCTTGGTCTGATGAAGAATAGGCGCTATATTTCTGCTCTGAACCAGCAAATCAATTCAGTATGAAATTCTCCAGGGCAAAACATAACTGTATCAGATTGTCCAGTGCAGAACATGACAGATGCTAAGCGGAAGAGACATGTTTAAACCGAAAATACAAGGTGTGGTATATGTTTACTAGCTCCTTGATATTTGTGTAGACAGAGATGTCTGCCCGTTGCTATTTGGTAAACAAACAAAGTGTCCGCAATTTTGGTTGAACTGCACAAGAGAATAGTATAGTCACTACATGCAGTGCCATTTGAAAATAGACACAGAAAGATTGGATAGTCACTTCATGGACTGCAGAAAAGTAGTACTGTACTATTTATTGGCCAACACTAGGTGCTTCATTGCTTTGGTCTGATTATACAATGGGCATCATTTTGCCTAAGTTAAAGTTCGTATTCCGAAAATAGTCTCGCGGTGTGATCGAGAGAAGACCAAATCATATTGCAATGGATGTTCCTCCATCATGTGTGGTTCATTCTCATGGTTCCAGCTGTTGGTGAAACCACTTACGTTTGCAAGAGGAATTGTAGACTTCACAAACAAATTTTTCTTTCAGTCTGTACTGAATGTTGGCCAAGAGAACCATCCATGTTAGTAGGAAGAACAGATATTTTTTCTAGATCTCTACTTTTGGAGCTACATATTTGTATATGATCTGTTATTATATATCTTAATATTTTTGTTGTTGATTTGTTATTGTATATCTTAATATTTTTGTATATAAACTTGGTCAAAGTTTGTAAAGCTTGACTTTGACCAAAGCTAATATGCGAACTAAATAAAAACGGAGGGAGTACCTCCTTTCTGGTTTGCAGGCTTAATTCAAACCTCTCACCAACCAAGGTACTCCCTCCGTCCGGGATTTATTAGTCCCGTGAGCAAAGAAACAAGATCAAGGCATGGCAATAATTAACAGCATGCAGAAGTTTAAGCCTAATTAATTCCATTGATTTAAGTGACTGCATGCGTGCCCTCGGCTGCGACTCGTTGCATGCTGCTTCGCGTACTACCTGCGAGCGATTCTGAGTGCCTGCATGCAGCCGGTCGTAATTAAGGCAGCTAACTGATCCGAAAAAGATACGCTTTAAATCGGTGGAATCATTATTGACAAGGAGGGAGATGATTCGAGTGCACTCGTTTGACCGCCATGCTGGCGTGCGACCCAGACGGGACCGGACGACACAGTCATAATTTCAGTTTCTCTAGTTTTCCACAGCAAGCTGGCGCGCTAAGCCATTATGCATTCAATTCCGATGACCGTCGTGCTACATTCCGCCTATAAGTACTGTTTCCCGGCCTTCTCAGGTGCCACCGTGACCCAACTCGCCATATCCTCATAAGCCCCGACCAGCCCGACGTCGCTCGCCATGTCCGCCATGCCCCTGCCCGTCCGCGGTAGGCGACACCGGAGGCGGTCACCGCCGGAAGTAGTGTTCGGGTTTTCACCGGAAGGCAGACGGAGGGAGGAGGCATTCTATCTGTCTTTAGATGGCAATGCAGAGATCGAGGAGTTGTTGGAGCGCGACCACATGGCGGAGGAGCAGGAGTTGTTGGAGCGCGACTGCCTGGCGGAGGAGCAGCGTATCGCCGATTTGCGCCGCCAGCGGGACATGGAGCAGCAGCGCACCGACGCTCTGAGTCACGAGCAGAGCGCCCGCAACTGGGCCGACTACATGGAGGCCGGCGCCCGACAAATAGCCCTGGAGGTTTTCGGGAACGCACGCATTCGCGACGCTAATTTTTACTACCACCTCGTCAAGTGGGTTTCCCGCTTGGAAGCCGAAGCTTCGGTGGACCATGCCGGCATGGAAAGGGCCAACGCGCGCGAGCAACATGCCCTATCGCACCTCTGGCAAGTCCGAGGCGAGGTGGAGGACGCCGGTGCCGACGTTTAGCATGGACAACAGATGGCGGCCGCATTGTCTAGTTAGCTAAGAGTAAGTTAGTACTTGTATGCTACTAGAGTGTTAGTGGGAGTAGATAGTTAACTTAGCTATGATGGTTGTCAACGTGGAAGTTCAGTACTCTATATGTGGATCAGACCTGTTACTTTGGTCTGAATGTTGAACTTTCTGTTTGAACGTATGGAATGGGCTGTTATTTTTTTAAATGGGTTGTATTTGTCCTCCATGGTTTAGAGGCTGACTTGTGGGCCTAGCAAGTTGACGCGCACACAATCAGGAGATGATTGTACGTGGAGAGAATGACAGTAGGGACCCGCCAAGGTCATGGAACAATCTCTAATCGAAGTTCCATGATATCCTCTGCTAACTCCTTTGGCACTCCCTTACTCGCAAGGATATTAGCATTACTCTTCCGGCTCAAAGCGTCTGCTACGACATTGGCCTTTCCTAGATGATAGTGCAGCTTCATGTCATAATCCTTTATAAGCTCCAACCATCTCCTCTGCCTAAGGTTCGGTTCCTTCTGTGTGAAGATGTACTTCAAACTCTTATGATCCGTGTACACATCACAACGGTTTCCAATAAGGTAATGTCTCCAAGTCTTCCATGCATGCACTACGGCTGCTAACTCCAAATCATGCGTGGCATAATTCAACTCGTGAGGTTTTAGTTGTCGCAAGGCATACGAAACAACTCTTCCGTCCTGCATAAGCACACATCCAAGTCCCAAGCGAGAGGCGTAGCAATACACTTGGAAATCCTTATGTATATCTGGCAGTGTCAGCACTAGGGCTGTAGTACGTTTCTTCAACTCCTGGAAACTTGCCTCGCAATCTTTCGTCCATTTAAACTTGGTATCCTTCTTCAATAACTCCGTCATTGGCTTCGCAATCTTGGAAAAATTCTCAATGAATCTCTGATAGTATCCTGCGAGTCCAAGAAAACTGTGGATCTCGCTAACTGAAGTGGGTGCTAACCATTCAGTGACAGACCAAACCTTGCTAGGATCTACTGCTATACCTTCTCCTGATATAACATGTCCAAGGAATCCAACTTCCTTCAACCAAAACTCGCATTTGCTGAACTTGGCATACAACTAATATTCCCTGAGTTTCTCAAGAACTAAACGCAAATGCTCCCTGTGCTCCTCTTCATTCTTCGAGTATACCATAATATCATCAATAAACACCACAACAAACTTGTCCAAATATTCCATGAATACCTTGTTCATCATGCTCATGAAATAGGCAGGGGCGTTGGTCAGTCCAAACGACATGACCGTATACTCATATAATCCGTAACGCGTGGTGAATGCTGTCTTGGGTATATCTTTCTCTCGAATCTTCAACTGATGGTATCCCGATTGCAAATCGATCTTCGAAAAGACCTTAGCTCTTTGTAGCTGATCAAACAGATCATTGATCATCAACAGTGGGTACTTGTTCTTGATCGTCACTTCATTCAAGACCTGATAATCAACGACCATTCTTAGGGATTTATCCTTCTTCTCAACCAAAAGCACTGGGGCTCCCCAAGGTGATGAACTCCTTCGAATGTATCCTTTCTCCAATAACTCCTTGATCTGTTTCTTAATTTCCTCTAGATCATTTATGGGGCATCCGATAGGGTCTCTTGGATATTGGCCCTGTCCCTGGCAATAGCTCTATCAAAAACTCGATGTCTCGATCCGGTGGCATGCCTGGTAATTCCTTTGGGAAAACATTCGGGTAATCTTTTACTACAGGCACTTCCTCCTGAACAACTCCCGTGAGGGTATTCACTTGGCTCCTCCTAGGCACATGCCTAGATACATACTTAATATTTTTTCCCTCTAGGGTGGTGAGATAAATCGACTTACTAGCACAGTCAATACTTCCTCCATACTTTGACATCCAGTCCATGACTAATATCACATCCAATCCTTGTGACTCCAAGATAATTAGGTCGGACGGAAAAAACATGGGTGCCAATGGTTAGGGGTATCTGGTCGCACCATCGACTAGCCATATTCTCTGCTCCAGGTGAACTCACTAAGAGAGGGGTCCTAAGGGTTTGGGTTGGTAGTTTAAACTTATCCACGAATCCCCTTGATATGTATGAATGCGATGCACCAGTATCAAATAGAACAAGAGCGGTAAATGGCTTAACCAAAAACTTACCTATTACCGCGTCCGGCTACTCTTCAACCTCCTCCATGTTAACGTGGTTCACTTGTCCTTTATTGAATGGATTGGGCTTCTTCCCAGTGCCCATTTCCATTTCCATTCTTTCCTTATGGGCACTCCATGGCACAGTGTCCATTCTTCCCGCACTTGAAGCAAGTAACGTGACTTAGATCTCTTTTGGCGGGTGTGGCTGGATTGGGGCGGTTCTGATTGTTATTGGCTCCGTTCCCATTCCCATTCTTAGTACCATTGTGGTTATGCGATCCTCCTCCAGTGTGGTTATGACCTCCATGGTTATGAACAAGTCCTCCCGAGTTCGGGGTTAGGCAAGGCTTCTGCCGAGCTCCTGAGTTATACCTCCCTTGTCCATACTTCCTCTTACGGCTCTCAATCTGCAGCTGCTTCCCTTCAATCATAAGACCTTATCTAACAACTCCTAGTAGTTGTTGAAGGTTGCCACCATCAACTGCATGCTCATCTCATCATTCAGCCCTTCCATAAATTTCTCCTGCTTCGCGGCATCTGTGGCCACATCGTCAGGGGCATAGCGAGATAGCTTGCTAAACTCATCCACGTACTGAGCCACAGTATGGTTCCCCTGGCGTAAGTTGCGAAACTCATGCTTCTTCAGATTCATGGCTCCAGTTTAGACATGGGCTGTGCAGAAAGCTTGCTCAAACTGGTCCCAAGTGATGTTGGCTATGGGGAAAGTGGCCATGTAATTCTCCCACCATGAGGCTGCTGGTCCATCCAATTGATGTGTGGCAAAGCGCACCTTCTCCACATATGTGCAAACTGCAATGGTCAACTCCCTTCCAATACGGTGTAGCCAATCATCAGCAACTATAGGCTCGGTGCTACTGGAAAACACCGGCTGTTGTAACCTTAGAAAACGGGCTAGGTTGTCCACTGGCGGCGGTTTGTTATTGTTGTTGTTGTTGTTGTTGTTGTTGCCCTGGTTCTGAACTAGCAATTGCATCAATGTGTTCTGCTGTTGGATCAACTGAGTGAGCTCCGGTGGGAAAGCAAAACCGGGGTCACGTCTCGGAGGCATCTGATGGGTTTAGAGGGGAGAGATTAGAATAGAATGAGGTCTAATGAGAAGGCACTACCCATATGCACATGAAATAACACAATCATTTCACTCAATCAATCAAGCAAGGGCATACAAGCGGTCTAGAACTATCGCAAAAGTGCTCAACTACTACTGAATACATGGGGGAATACTACTAATCATTGGGTGGTCATCTAGAAATTTTGATCGGTGGAAGACTCCATGATATCTGCTCCAGCTTCGTCTTCAAAGTCATCATCACTAGGGTCGGAGTCGGTGTCGTCGATGATGATGTAGTCCTCCGGACGAATCTCCTTGGGTTCTTCATCTTCTTCTACTGGAGTGGGGTCTCCCATGAATATTCCGATCTTCTTAATCAGGTCGTCATTCTTCTCCAGTAGTGTCGCAATTTCCTCCTCATATCCATTGCGTGTAGACTTAAGTTCTTCTTCCAGCTCGATGATCTTTGTCTTCACGTTATTCCAATCTATCATGTCCGCGCACATCTGATTCTCCAGGCGTCAAATGTGTTGGTTTAGTTCCTGGATGAAAGCTGCAATTGATCTATCCTTCCTGGTGCTGATCATCTCCCATTGCTCGTCTCGGCGCCCACATATCTGGTAGATAGTGTCCTTAAGATCCTTGTGATATACTTCTCCAATGCGTCCCATGGTGATGTGAGCTGCCATACTCTTTCCTAAACTCCAGGTTGGTGCGTCGAAGGTAAATTCTATAGGTCTAGTGACTGGCGTGAAGGTCCTTCCTGGAACTTGAACTTGAATCATCCATCGCTCCTCTTCTGGTAAAGTGGCGTTGTATGTCCCGGTGAAGCTTGGTATTCCAATGTTCAAGTACCTAGTGACTTCCTTCAAGTGTCATCCAAAAGGTGATTCTTCCTCCGGTTGTGCAAACTTGTTCTTCATCTCCGCCATCCTAAAGAGTAGATAATGGAGATGAGTCAGAAATGAGTAGAGAAGAGTGACCTATGGTTTTATCTTAGTGGTCGTGTCCTACACTCAGCGTGTGCTCTGATACCATCTTTGTAGCGACCCGACCTCAAACGGTCAAGTCTGTGTGCTTCAGTTTCATCCCTGGATCGACAATGCTGACACACACAGTACTCGAAGGATTTATAACAGAGTAGAAATCACACACTTATTACATCGGATGTCTCAAAAGAGATCTTATTACAATAAATATGGCTTAAGGCCATCTAATACGATAACAGCGGAAGGCTGGGAAGATAAAGTGAGTCCATCAACTCCAACGGCAGAGCTGAGTTGCACGGCAACGACCTAACGAACCTTACTCCTCGTCTGAAAAGTCTGCAACATAATACGTTGCAGCCCAAAAACGGGTCAGCACATGGAATATGCTGGCAAAGTAACATAGTAGAGCAAGAACAGAATAATGCTATCACTACATGCATATTTGGCTGGTGGAAAGCTCTATGGCTACAGTTTTGCGAAAAGCAAATTTTTCCCTACAACAAAGGAATAGAATTTAAATTTACTATCATGGTAGTTGAAACATCATTGAGAAGGTTCCTCCAACTCAATCCCAATTAAAGTGATTAACAACCCAACAATATTAATTAAGAGTGATGAGATACTTAAGATACTCCAAGTACTAGATACTCAAGATTGTCCATAACCGGGGACACGGCTAACCATGATTAGTTTGTACACTCTGCAGAGGTTTGCACACTTTTTCCCACAAGACTCGATCAGCTCTGTTGGATTTCTCGCACTACATGGTGTTTGAGAAACGGATGACCGAGACACAGTCTTTCAGAAACATTAACTCTCTACTCCGGACAGACCATACCAAACCTACATCCCTCTACCTACTGATCTGCCTCTTAAAGAGCTTCACGTAACTTACTTAACTATGCTAGAGCCCATAATAGCTTGTGGCTGCACATGGAAGTTTCTAGCATGAATAATCTCAGTTCCCTTTGAGCCTGGGTGGCGGTCCATAGGAAGATCACACGGGTACTCCGGGATTTCCAAAAATACAGGCAACACTGGGTACTCCAGGTGCCTCAATCCACCCAGATGTGTATTTAAGTTGCCACCTTAAGTTAAATAATTAATTATCAATCTCACATCTGTCATGGATTTCACTCACCCAAACCACGTCTACGAGCATAGCATAGAAGTATAAGCAACGCATAGAAGTAACTCCCAAGGGTTTGAATGTAACAGGGTAATATGTTCTACCTCATCAACTACTTCCCAACCCACAAGTTAATGACATCCTAATCATGCAATGTTTGAGGATTGTAACTAATGCATAAATACTGGGTGATAAAGGGATATGATCAAAGTGTTACTTGCCTTGCTGACGATCCGCGTAACCTAGAGACTCCAAATAACACCCTTCGCACTCCGAGAATTCTATCACAAACAAACAATAGCATACATAAGCAACAATCAAAGAAGCACAGGTAAAACTCAAATAAGAAGATCTAACCGGAAAGTTCAACTTAAGAACTCCGGTTTGCAAAAAGAGTCAAATCAAACGGAGCAACGAAACTCAAACGGCGAAGGAAACAAGATCCGTTTACTAATCCGAACTAAGGTCAAATTTACAGTACCAAAATCTTGTTCAAGTTGGTTAAGCGGAAAGAGGGTCTCGAGACGAAGATCTAGGCGCTTGAATCGCCTAATTCCGACTAACGAGCGAAAAGATAAACTGAAACGAAAATCGGACCAGAAATCGCGATCAAGAATACTCGCGGAAACTGACAAACAGGCTAACGAACGAGCGTTCGTTATCTGTAACTAACAAGCGAGAACCGTTCATTGAAACAAACATATGGACGAACGTCCGCTAAATTGAAAAACCGGGAAAAACCGGCGAACCGATCTAAAAAAACAAACTAGGGTTTTCTAAAAAAACCGAAACGATTTTCTTAAAAAAAACCAGCGGCGAACGGCTACCTCGTCGGGTCCGGCGAGACGCGGGTGGCGGCGCGGCTCGGGAGGCGGGGCTGCGGTGGCGGGTTGGGTGGTGGTGGCGGGCTTGGGGCGGCATGTAAAGGAGGGGGAGGGTGGCTTAGAGGAGGGGACAAGGCGGCGGCGGAGTCCGGCTCGGACCCCTGTCCGAGTCGGCGGCGGCGGCAGCGCGTCCTGGCGCGGGACGGCGGCGCGGGAGATGGGCTGGCCCGGCTGGGTTTCGGTCCAGTCGGCGCCTGAAGAAGTTTTAAAAAAACAAATTCCGCCGAACAGAAAATAAATCCTAGAAAATAAAATAAAAATCTAAAAATGCTAAAAAAAAATTTCACCATCTAAATAAAATATTTAGAACGAGGTGAACATTTTCTAGGCCCTAAAATGAAATTTGAAAATGTGCAATTTTTCTTCTAATGCAAATAAAATCTGATAAATGATTTTAATATTTTTCCTCCAATATTTCAGTTATTTTGGAGAACTCATATTATCTCCTCTCATGTATTTTAATATGAAATACTTTTCGGAGATAAAAATAATTAAAACCAAAAATCCTCCTTTAAATATTTGATAAAAATCAAATATGAAATCCGGGAAATCCCCAACTCTCTCCGAGGGTCCTTGAGTCGCTTAGGATTTTTGAGGATTGTGGAACGAAAATGCAATAAAATATGATATGCAAGAATGACCTATGTATAACATTCCAAATTGAAAATTTGGGATGTTACATCGGTACTCCAGTAAAATATCAGAATCACTCAGAACCATTCCGTTGTCCGAATGTAACCTTCCAATATATGAATCTTTACCTCTCTACCATTTAGAGACTCCTCGGTATGTCCGTGATCTCATCTGGGACTCCAAACAAACTTCGGTCATCAAATCACATAACTCATAATACAAATCGTCATTGAATGTTAAGCGTGCGGACCCTACGGGTTCGAGAACTATGTAGACATGACCGAGACACATCTCCGGTCAATAACTAATAGTGGAACCTGGATGCTCATATTGGCTCCTACATATTCTACGTAGATCTTTATCGGTCAAACCGCATAACAACATACGTTATTCCCTTTATCATCGGTATGTTACTTGCCCGAGATTCGATCGTCGGTATCATCATACCTAGTTCAATCTCATCACTAGCATGTCTCTTTACTCGTTCCGTAATGCATCATCCCATAACTAACTCATTAGTCGCATTGCTTGCAAGGCTTATAGTGATGTGCATTACGGAGAGGGCCCAGAGATACCTCTCTGATACTCGGAGTAAAAATCCTAATCTCGATCTATGCCAACTCAACAAACACCTTCGGAGACACCTGTAGAGAATCTTTATAATAACGGATGGGTCTGAGTTTATAGTTAATACAATTCCATTTCTGGTTAATACAATTCTAGCATGAATAATGAACATTTATCATGATATAAGGAAATATAAATAACAACTTTATTATTGCCTCTAGGGCATATTTCCTTCAATGCTTCGACTAGGTGGGTCCCGACTGTCAGGGGGGATAAGGAGGCACTTCCTTGCGTGCGAAGATGTAGCTAGTGGATCCCAGTAGTCAGGGGCGAATCATTTTTTTGCCCGTAATATGGACGCACTTCCTTGCGTGCAAAGATGTAGCTGGTCGGTCCCAGCAGTCAGGGGGGAAACATTTTTGTCGCGAAATACGGTGGCCCGTCCGGTGGGTCCCTGCTGTCAGGTGGAGGAATCATTATTTTGCGCATAATAAGGTTGTACTTCCTTGCTGCAGCCGTGGACCCAGCTGTCAGCCTCCCCACGTACAGTAGTTTCCCGATGGAAGTCGTTCGTTGACCACGTTGACCACGCCGCGCCGAGAGCACCAGGGCGGTGGATGACGGCGAGGCCTAGGAAGGGGATGACACAGAGCCAGGAAAGACGCGGCACTGGATGCCCACGTGGAGAGGAGTACAAGGGTTCACTGGTTCGACTGCGGTGTGAGGTTGCCGTCGCCGCAGAATAACAGGGGGTGTGGGTGAGTAGAGGGATGGCCTGGCCTGCGGTGGGAGTAGTAGGGGGCAGTGAGGCCTCCGCGGCAGCACAGCCGGCCACGGGAGGCAGGAGCAGGCAGCACAACCAGCGCTAGTTTGGGCGGCTAGATCAAGAAGACTAGAGGTTGAAGAAGCACTACGGCCGTTGGATGGACATTGTACGGTCACTGGAGCTAGAATCGTTCATATTGACTAAGTTGACAAAGCCCTCCATCCCCGTCAACTTAGTAGGCCTACAAGTCGGCCTCCCACTATGGTGGGTCCCAAATTTTTTTGTGTGTTGACCACGCCGCGCCGAGCGCATCCAAGGTGGTGGACGACGGCGAGGCCCCGGACAGCAACGAGCCGGAGATGGGAAGACGCGGGAGTGGAGTCGCAGACGGAGAGGTGTACGAGGGCTAACTGGTTCTGGTGCGGTGTGGTTCGGTAGTCGGTGGAGAAGAACAGGAGGTGTGGAGCGGTGGAGGGATGGCCTGGCCGGCGGTGGGGTAGCGCTTCACAGCGAAGTGTGCTAAGTAGAGCTGCTAGCAGGAGGAGGCAGGAGTAGGTGGTCTCGGTGGTGCTCGAGGAAGAAGACGAGAGATTGAAGATGGATGTCGGTCGTTGGATGTAAATTGAATGGCTAACGATGTCAGAATCATTTGTTGACTAAGTTGACAACGACTTGCATTAGCTTCGACGTATTGGCCCACAATTCAGCCTCCAAAAATGTGGCACATATTCCACCCATTTTTTTAAGAATTTACAGTCAATTTGATCTCTTTTTTAGAATTACAGTCCATTTGCTGGGCTGGGTGAACAAATAATGTAACGTCCATGCGGCCCATTTATTTTTTTTCCTAAAAAATTACAGGCCATTTGCACTCTCTCGAAATACACGATTTTGTTGGGATGATTCTAATTATAATGTTGGGTTGGGCGCAGCAATGTTATCAAAAAATAAACAGGGGTTGAGCATTTTGTTATAAATATATTTAAATAATAAGTGATTTATTATTACATTGGTCCTTAAATCTTACCAAGCTTTTGTACACAATCACCAGGATTTTTGTTGCCTTAATGTAAAAAATACAGGATTTTATTGTTAAGAAATTATTTTTATAAGTTAATAAGACGTGGGATATTGTTTTCTTATATATGTAAGTATCTGTTAAATATATGATGACAATAACAATAATATATAATAACATATAAAATAATTTAAATATATATAATATAGTTAGAAGGGAAACATAAGTTGTACCAGGCGTTCCTATTCTTATATATTAAAAGATAGAACAGACCTCTACGTTTTCTTCAAAAAAAATACATAAGTTGGGCTGCCGATGTTTTAGGAAAAATAAAACCTCGGATGGGAGGTCCATAGGCCGGTCGATATATGACGGCCCTCAAGAAAATACAAACTGGCATGTCATGGGCTGCGCATGTTAAAAAAGAAAGCCTAGATGAGGCAGCCCACAACCCAGCTGATACTTGCTGCCCCAGTGATAATAAATAATACATGTCAGCTCCCCGGCTTTGTTGTAAATTTATCTCCTTTAGTAACTACATCGAAGCACCTAAAAAAATGTAACTATGTTGACAAACCCATGGGCCCCAACGTCAGTATAGCATTAGGAGGAAGTATTTTTTTCAATGAGGCACTTGCTTGCGTACGGCCATAGATCTGGTGGGTCCTGACTGTCTGTCTCTCCACGTACAGTCCTCTCCAGATTCCTCTCGTTTGTTCAGCATGTTCACAACGGCAGACAGCGGCGCCGCGGCGAGTGCACAAAGGCGCAGGACGAGATCAGACCACCTGAGGCAGTGCCTTATTTGTACCGAAACTATGAACTAGCCCAGTGGCCAAGTGACAGTACCCGACCGCTGTTCTGCCCGGGTTCGATTCCACCTGATGCAGGGAAAATATCTCCAATTTTTTCCTCTGCCATTATTGACATGTGGGTCCCCATTGTCATCTACGCGCACCACATCCAACACTTGCCAAAACTTCATCCCTCGTTTTCTCTATTTTTCGCACACTCAACATTGTGTGGGCATTTTGAAAATAGCATATCTTTTTGACTGTGCATCATATGAAGATGTGCCATGCATGAATGTTGATCAACATGATGTTAACTGGCTGGTAGTTCCATTTTCGACCATGAATAAAACTTCCAACATGATGTTATCCTTGTTTGAAAAGGTTGTGTTAATATAAATGCTCCATCTCTGAAAGTTGCAGTTTCTTATCTGAAAGTGAAACTTGCAGTTTCTTCTCTGAGAATCACATTGTCTGCACTTTTATACTCCTATGAAACTACATTTTTAGGTGCTAAAAATATATCTCTAGAATTCATAAAATACTTCATATGCTCAATACTGCAAATATGAAATTCAAAAGACATTCATATCTGAAAGTACTCTCAAAATACATAACACAAAACACAATTCACAACCTACAAGTACTGACAACCCTAAGCTCCTCCCGACAATTCACAACATGCCCGACTATTGGGCTGGGGGCAGTCCCCTCCTATTCCTCGGCGGCAGACAGTCACCCCATGAGATAATGTGAACGGCAAGGGAGAGGATGGCGGGGAAGCGTCATCGGGCCAACTGCTTTTCCCCACTTGTAGTTGGGTTCTGTCGACGAAGACTCCACCGGCTCGCTCCGGCATGACATCCTCGCAAATGGTACCCTGTAGATGCTCGATCCTTCAATCTCTCAGGGATGCTCCATCTAGGATCGATACTCCCACCACCGCTGACTCATGATCGGATTCGGTGAATCTGTTTGCTCCATGGCCCAAAGGAGCAGCTCTATGTACTCTGGCGCGACTCCCTTCAGGAGTATCGCCGCCTTTTTGCTCTGTTGCAGATATTTGGCCATGGATGTCGCCATCGCCACTAGTTGGTCCTTGTTGTCAAACCAAGAATGTATCTCCAACATCCTAGCTAGCTCCACAGGGCCGCCGTCTGCGATCCTCACGTATCTGTTGTACTCCTCCATCGATCTAATTCTCCACAGCACCTTCACTCGCCGGCGGTGGTTTTTGAATAGAAGAGGAGAGGAGCGGCGCTAGTTTTGGATTAGAACGGGAGAGGAGCGGCGCTGGTTTTGGATTAAAACGGGAGAGGAGTGGCACTAGATTTAGATTGGAACAAGAGAGGAGCGGCGGTGGTTTAAAAGGAGAGGAGCGGCGCTGTCTTGGAAGTATGTTTTTATTTTGCGTATTTTGGGTCAAAGTTTGACCACGTACTGTATTTGACAAGCAAAATGTGAATGCATGTCACCAAAAAATGTATCGTTTGGTTCATATCTGAATGTACTTTCTAATTATATTATTTTTGCAACGTATAACATATATTTTAATTGTGAAAATCATGGTCAATTATGACCCAGAATAAAAGGGAGACTAGTTAATGTGGGGTTACAATTGAAGGGTAAATTGATTTTGATTTTGATCCAGTCCCAGCGCGCCGGCCCTCTCGTCCAATCCTAAATTGCTGCCGCACGCTGCTCTCCCTCTTCTCCATTGCAAAACCACCTCCTCTCCTCTCCATCATCTCCATTCCAAAACCACCGTCTCACCTCTCCCTCTTCTCCACTACAAAACCACCCCTTCTCCTCTCCACCCTCTCCATTGAAAAACCACTGTCTTGCCTCTCCCTCTTCTCTATTGCAAGACCACCATCTCTCCTCCCATCTTCCAAAGCTAGCACCGGACCTCTCAGAAGGACATCCATGGGAAGGATGGAGCAGCGAATCGGGCAGATCGCTAGCGGCGACCAGGCAAAGTTAGCCAGGTGGAAGGAGATCCTTACTTGGTTTGACAATGAATGGGAGATTTCGAGGACGATGAGGGCCATGTGGCAATGTATGCGAAAGAGCGAGACGGCGGCGATGAGGGCGGTGATGTACTCCTCAGCGGCAGTCACGCCGCAGTCCTTTGAGTTCATCGAGTATCTCCTTTGGGCGATGGAGCGGACATATTCTCCCGAGGCGAAAGTCAGGCGGATGTGGTGGGAGTATAGGTCGAAGGTTGAGCATCTAGAGGATAACAAATCGATCGTGTACGGTGTGCCGTTCGTGAGGGTGTAGAGCCAGCCGGAGCCACAGGAGTATTCATTCTCCCACCACAAGAGGAGGCCGAATGGCGCGACATTGCTTCCTCGCTGTTCTCCACGGTTCCCTCGATGCTCGCCTCGTTTCAACGACAGCGGTAGGGTTTAAGGTAAGCTTCACACTAACCTAATCTTCCATCTGCTCATGCTTACAATCAGTGTGATAGCTAATGAAAATCATGCTTACAATCAGTCTTCGAGTATTACGCCAATCATCCTAAAATAGCTCTAGACCTTTGGGTTAAAGTTCTGACACTGTGTACAAATAAAGAAAAATAGGTTGGTGCTTCTTTCAGAAAAGAGTACTCTCCCTAGAAAACTACCAATATAAGCTACCAGTATTTGGTTAGAGGATTTGCTGCCGAGAAAGATTCGTCCACAGAGGGTGCCACACATCCCACTGGTGGTGGTGGATGCCAATGCGTGCATGGCGAAAGGTTGGTGTTGGTAATTTTTACTTGGCACACCTTGCACTCTGCATATATGTCGGTTCCATCCGTACATTTGTGCAGTTCCACCAAAATGCAGCTGAATAACCCTATTTGCACAGATAATGAAAAAGCGTGATTACATTATAGTGGCACTACTTGATGAAACATACACTAATAAATAGAAGAAAATATTGCGATAGTATCATAGTATGTGATACGTCTCCGTCGTATCTACTTTTCCAAACACTTTTGCCCTTGTTTTGGACTCTAACTTGCATGATTTGAATGGAACTAACCCGGACTGACGGTGTTTTCAGCAGAATTGCCATGGTGTTATTTTTGTGTAGAAATAAAAGTTCTTGGAATGACCTGAAAATCAACGGAGAATTATTTTGGAATATATAAAAAATACTGGAAGAAGAATCCACATCAGGGGGGCCTCCACCTGTCCATGAGGGTGGGGGCATGCCTGCCCCCCTGGGCGCGCCCCCTGCCTCGTGGGCCCCTGACGCTCCACCGACCTCAACTCCAACTCCATATATTTGTGTTCGGGGAGAAAAAAATCAGAGAAAAAGATTCATCATGTTTTACGATACAGAGCCGCCGCCAAGCCCTAAAATCTCTCGAGAGGGCTGATCTGGAGTCCATTCGGGGCTCCGGAGAGGGGAATCCGTCGCCATCGTCATCATCAACCTTCCTCCATCACCAATTTCATGATGCTCACCGCCATGCGTGAGTAATTCCATCGTAGGCTTGCTGGATGGTGATGGGTTGGATGAGATTTATCATGTAATCGAGTTTGTTTTGTTAGGGTTTGATCCCTAGTACCCAGTATGTTCTGAGATTGATGTTGGTATGACTTTGCTATGCTTAATGCTTGTCACTAGGGCCCGAGTGCCATGATTTCAGATCTGAACCTATTATGTCTTCATCAATATATGAGAGTTCTTGATCCTATCTTGCAAGTCTATAGTCACCTATTATGTTTTATGATCCATGAACCCTGAAGTGACAATAATCGGGATACTTACCGGTGATGACCGTAGTTTGAGGAGTTCATGTATTCACTATGTGTTAATGCTTTGGTCTGGTACTCTATTAAAAGGAGGCCTTAATATCCCTTAGTTTCCAATAGGACCCCGCTGCCACAGGAGGGTAGGACAAAAGATGGCATGCAAGTTCTTTTCCATCAGCACGTATGACTATATTCAGAATACATGCCTACATTACATTGATGAACTGGAGCTAGTTTTGTGTCACCCTAGGTTATGACTGTTACATGATCGATTGCATCCGACATAATTCTGCATCACCGATCCATTGCCTGTGAGCTTTCTATATATTGTTCTTTGCGTATTTACTTTTCCATTGCTATTGTTACAATCACTATAAAACACCAAAAATATTACTTTTGCTACCGTTACTTCTGCTAACGTTACCACTACTATCATATTACTTTGCTACTAAATACTTTGCTGCAGATATTAAGTTATCCAGGTGTGGTTGAATTGACAACTCAGCTGTTAATACTTGAGAATATTCTTTGGCTCCCCTTGTGTCGAATCTACAAATTTGGGTTGAATACTCTACCCTCGAAAACTGTTGAGATCCCCTATACTTGTGGGTTATCAAGACTATTTTCTGGCGTCGTTGTCGGGGAGCATAACTCTATTCTTTGAGTCACTTGGGATTTATATCTGCTTATCATTGTGAAGAACTTGAAAGACGAGAAAAACCAAAATTTATCCCTCAACTACGAGAGGAGGTAAGGAACTGCCATCTAGCTCTACACTTGATTCACCTTCTGTTTTGAATAAGCTTTGACACCTAAACCTGCTTCTACTATTAATTCCGATATGTCGCATGTTATTGATGATGCCACTTCTACTTTGCATGATACTTATGATGAAACTACTTATATGCTTGATACTACTATGCCACTTGGTGAATTTCTTGATGAACAACTTGCTAGGGCTAGAGAGAATGAAATTATTGAAACTGATAATATTGATGAAAGTGATGATGAACATTTTCCCCCTAGATATGAATTACCTGTTGTTCCTGAGGGTTATGTTATGGATGAAGAAACTGCTAGAGACTTTCTTGCCTGGAATGATAGAAGTGATCTTAAGAAATTATTAGCTAAGCTGAAGCAAAAATCTCTAAATGGTAGAATGAAATATGATCCTGCTTATGCTACTTCACCTATGTTTGTTACTGATAAGGATTATGAATTCTCTGTTGATCCTGAGTTAATTACTTTGGTTGAATCTGATCCTTTCTATGGCTATGAATCTGAAACTGTTGTGGCACATCTTACTAAATTAAATGATATAGCTACCCTGTTCACTAATGATGAGAAAACTCGCTACTATTATATCCTTAAGTTATTTCTGTTCTCATTAAAGGGTGATGCTAAGATATGGTTTAATTCTCTTGATCCTGGTTGTGTGCGTAGTCCCCAGGATATGATTTATTACTTCTCTACTAAATATTTCCCTGCTCATAAGAAACAAGCTCCTTTAAGGGAAATATATAATTTTGTGCAAATTGAAGAAGGGAGTCTCCCACAAGCTTGGGGGAGGCTTCTCCAATTACTTAATGCTTTGCCTGATCATCCTCTCAAGAAAAATGAAATACTTGATATCTTTTATAATGGACTAACTCATGCTTCCAGAGATTACCTGGATAGTTGTGCTGGTTGTGTTTTCAGGGAAAGAACTGTTGATCAAGCTGAAATTCTATTGAATAATATGCTGACTAATGAAAATAATTGGACACTTCCTGAACCAACTCCTAAGCCAACTCCGAAGAAAAGGGGTATCCTATTTCTCAGTCCTGAAGATATGCAAGAGGCAAAGAAATCTATGAAAGAAAAGGGTATTAAAGTTGAAGATGTTAAGAATTCACCTCCTATTGAAGAAATACATGGTCTTAATTTGCCGCCTATTGAAGAGATACATGGTCTTGATAACCCGACACGGGTAGTAAAGGTAAATTCTCTCTATAGATATGATAAAGCTGAAATCCCTCCTACTAAATTTGCTAGCCAATGTTTGGATGAATTTGATAACTTTATGGTTAAGCAAGAAGATTTTAATGCTTATGTTGGTAGACAATTGAAACATAATGCTTATATGATTGAACACTTGAGTGATTATATGGCTAGTGTTAAAGGTGAACTTAAACTTATTAGTAAACATGCTTCTATGGTTACCACTCAAGTAGAACAAGTACTTAAAGCTCAGAATGATTTGCTCAATGAATTGAATAGTAAAAACAATGACTTTGATGTTAGAGTTGCAACTAGAGGAGGTAAAGTGACTCAGGAACCTTTGTATCCTGAGGGCCATCCTAAGAGAATTGATCAAGATTCTCAGAGAACTAATGTAGATGCACCTAGTCCTTCTAAAAGGAAGAGAAAGAAAAATGATAGGACTCTGCATGCTTCTAGTGAACCTGTTGTAGACAAACCTGAGAATCCTAATGATATTTCTATTTCTGATGCTGAAACAGAACCTGGTAATGAACATGAACCTAGTGATAATGTTAATGATAATGTTCATGTTGATGCTCAACCTAGTAAAGACAATGATGTAGAGAATGAACCTGTTGTTGATCTTGATAACTCACAATCAAAGAATCAACGTTATGATAAGAGAAACTTTGTTGCTAGGAAGCACGGTAAAGAAAGAGAACCATGGGTTCAGAAACCCATGCATTTTCCTCCCAAACCATCCAAGAAAAAGGATGATGAGGATTTTGCGTGCTTTGTTGAAATGATTAGACCTATCTTTTTGCGTATGCGTTTGAATGATATGCTTAAGATGAATCCTTATGCTAAGTATATGAAGGATATTGTTACAAATAAGAGAAGGATACCGGAAGCTGAAATTTCCACCATGCTTGCTAATTATACTTTTAAGTGTGGAATACCAAAGAAACTTGGAGATCCAGGAGTACCAACTATACCATGCTCCATTAAAAGAAACTATGTTAAAACTGCTTTATGTCACCTTGGAGCTGGTGTTAGTGTTATGCCTCTCTCTTTATATCGTAGACTTGATTTGAATAAGTTGACACCTACTAAAATATCTTTGCAAATGACTGATAAATCAACTGCTATACCTGTCGGTATTTGTGAGGATGTGCCTGTTGTGGTTGCAAACGTTACTATTTTAACAGACTTTGTTATTCTTGATATTCCCGAGGACGATAGTATGTCTATTATTCTTGGAAGACCACTTTTGAATACTGGAGGGGCTGTTATTAATTGCACGAAAGGCAATGTCACTTTTCATGTTAATGGCAATGAGCATACGGTACACTTTCCGAGGAAACAACCTCAAGTCCACAGTATTAATTCTATTGGAAAAATTTCAACAATTATTATTGGAGGTTTTGAATTTCCTCTTCCTACTATCAAGAAGAAATATGATATTCTTATTGTTGGGGACATGCATATCCCCATTGAGGTAACATAGTGTTATTCGAAATTTCTCTGGTTCCATGTTATTCGGAATGAGTTTGTTAACAAGACTTGATCAACCTTGTTAGTGGATTCCTTTTGATGAGCATGAGATGGATGAAGTTAGAAAACACAACTCTCTGTACCCTCTTTTTACTTTCTGTTATTTATATTAAATAAAGCAAAAATAGTATTTTATGTCTGATTTCTGAATTATCCATGCAATAAAAAATACCCCGATAATAGAAGTTCTCCAAATGCCCTGAAATTTAAATATGTTTTTTCTAGAATATTTGAGAATATCTGGCACTGAGAACACAGGAGGGGGAGCAAGCACCTGGCCACGAGGGTCCAGGGCGCGTCCACCCCCCTGGGTGAGCCCCCCTGCCTCGTGGGCCCATGGTGGCTCCCCTCCACTTATTCCAGCCACCACACACTCCTTCCTCCCAAAAAATTACCATCCAGCTCAAGCACGAGTTCTAGCTCATCTTGCTGCCATTTTCGATCTCCTTGCTCAAAGCTCCACTCATAAAACTGCTTTGGGGATTGTTCTTTGGTATGTGACTCCTCCAATGGTACAATTATTTTTTGTTCTAGTGCTTTATTCATTGCAAATTTTGCTGCTTAGGTGACCCTGTTCTTGAGCTTGCATGTCAAATTTATATGGTCAAAAGTAGTTTTAATGCACGATATATCCTCTAGGCACCTGTAGGAGTAGTTGCTATCAATTTTGTTGAGTTTGGTTCACTTTTATTTTGAAGTTACTAAAAATTTTAGAAATTTTTCAGAGGAAGAAATATGTTTAGAAAAATGTACCAAGGTGGTTCTTCAAGGAAGCAAGAACCCAGGCTCACAATGCGTGAGCCGGATGATGAACCACCGAGGGACGCTCAATTGCGGCCTTGTGAATGGCCGTCAGTGGACTTCATGGTTCGACCAGGAATCAAGGAGGAATTTGATGCATATGTGCGTAATGCTGATCTGGAGAGCTTCGAGGCAGATAAGTGCCGTCAATACCTCTACCTAACTGATTCATTTGTGAGAAGGTTCAAATTTTCATCATCACGCAATTCTCAGACTGTCCTGTTTGATCTTCATGATAAATCTTATACCATGGACTTAGAAGATTTTAGCACTGCTTGTAAACTCCCATACTGGAGTAATGTTAGTGAACCTCGCAAATCTGAATTTAGAGATTTTCTTGCTAGTATTACAGTGGGGGAATCTAGAGATGTAACACAGGCCACCATAGGGAGCATTCATTTTCCTGCTATACATATTTTTCTCTCTTCATAGGAAGGTGCATAAACGGTAAAGATGAAGCATGTCACATGTGTCTACCTGATCTTAGCGTTCTCAGGAGCACTGTTTTAGAAGATAAACAATACAACTTGGGGGCTATTGTTGCACGTAGGTTGCATAATAATCGTATTTATGGGTGAGGGAGTCCTGGATTAGGGGGTCTCCGGACAGCCGGACTATATCCTTTGGCTGGACTGTTGGACTATGAAGATACGAGATTGAAGACTTCGTCCCGTGTCCGGATGGGACTCTACTTGGCGTGGAAGGCAAGCTAGGCAATACGGATATGGATATCTCCTCCTTTGTAACCGACCTTGTGTAACCCTAGCCCCCTCCGGTGTCTATATAAACCGGAGGGTTTTAGTCCGTAGGACAACATACAATCATACCATAGGCTAGCTTCTAGGGTTTAGCCTCTCCGATCTCGTGGTAGATCAACTCTTGTACTACTCATATTATCAAGAATAATCAAGCAGGACGTAGGGTTTTACCTCCATCAAGAGGGCCCGAACCTGGGTAAAACATCGTGTCCCCTGCCTCCTGTTACCATCCGCCTTAGACGCACAGTTCGGGACCCCCTACCCGAGATCCGCCATTTTTGACACCGACATTGGTGCTTTCATTGAGAGTTCCTCTGTGTCGTCACCGTTAGGCTTGATGGCTCCTTCGATCATCGATAGCGATGCAGTCCAGGGTGAGACTTTTCTCCCTGGACAGATCTTTGCATTCAGCGGCTTCACACTGCGGGCCAACTCGCTTGGCCATCTGGAGCAGATCGAGAGTTATGCCCCTGGCCACCAGGTCAGGTTTGGAAGCTTAAGCTACACGGCCGACATCCACGGAGACTTGATCTTCGACGGATTCGAACCCTTGTCGAGTGAGCTGCACGGTCACGATGAGCATGATTTAGCTCTACCATTGGACAGTGTTCAGGAGACCGCACCGGCAACCGCTCCAACCGTTAATTTGGAGCCAATTGCGCCATCCATGGACGGGTGGATAGACCCCGCCACGGAGGTCGTATTCTCAGCGGCAATCGAGCCGAGGATCGACCTTACCCTTCACGGGAGCCATGACGCCGAACTACCGGATTCTTCCCCGGCCACGGACTCCGAACCGCCTGCGCCCGTGCCTGTCGAATCCGACTGGGCGCCGATCATGGAGTTCACCTCCGCGAATATCTTTCAGCACTCGCCTCTCGGCAACATACTGAACTCATTAAGGTCTCTCTCCCTATCAGGAGAGTCCTGGCCGAACTATGTTCGGCAGGATTGGGATGCGGACGATGAAGAAATTCGCCGCCCACCCACCACCCACTTAGTAGCCACTGTCGACAATTTTACCGACATGCTCGACTTCGACTCCGAAGACATCGACCGTATGGACGACAATGCGGGAGATGAAGAGGAACCACTGCCCACACGGCACTAGACAGCCACCTCATCATATGATATATACATGGTGGACACACCCAAAGAAGGCAATGGCGACGAGACAGCGGAGGATGACCCCTCCAAGAAGCAACCCAAGCGCCGACGTCAGCGGCGCCGCTCTAAGTATCGCCAAAGCAAAAGCAGTGACAGCGACACAGGAGATAATAGCACTCCGGACAGTGCCGAAGAGGACAACAATCCCCTCCAGCAAGATTTAGAGCAGGAGGATAGAGAAGCCAGCCCTCCCGAGAGAGCGGCAGATGGAGAGGCGGAGGATGATAATTACATGCCTCCCTCCGAAGACGAGGCAAGCCTCGACAATGAAGAATTTGTCATGCCTGAGGATCCAGTCGAACAAGAGCACTTCAAGCGCCGGCTTATAGCCACGACAAATAGCCTTAAGAAAAAGCAGTAGCAGCTTCAAGCTGATCAAGATTTGCTAGCTGACAGATGGACTGAACTCCTTGCGGCCGAGGAATATGAACTCGAACGCCCCTCCAAGAGTTACCCAAAGCGTAGGTTGCTACCCCGACTGGAGGAGGAAGCATTCAAACCTACATGTCCAGCATATGATGCGGCTGATCGGCCACCACGTGGCCGCGACAGAGAGGCATTTCAGCCAAAAACTCAGCCCGCACCCCGACGCCACTCAAATAAAAATGACAAGGCACGGGGAAACACGCTAGACCTGCGAGATGTATTGGAGGACAAAGCAAAACATGCAAGATCAATCTACGGATCACAAGGGCGCGCCACTATACGAGACGATAACCGTCATGCCGGATACAGTAAAAGTAAATCCGGTTGGGCCAAACACAGCGGACAAGACTCATTTGAGCTACGTCGCGATATAGCCCAGTACAGAGGCGCTGCACACCCTCTATGCTTCATAGACGAAGTAATGGATCACCAAATCCCAGAGGGTTTCAACCCCGTAAATATAGAATCATACGACGACACAACACATCCTGCGGTATGGATCGAGGACTTCCTCCTGCACATCCACATGGCCCGTGGTGACGATCTACACGCCATCAAATACCTCCCACTTAAACTCAAAGGACCAGCTCGGCATTGGCTTAACAGCCTGCCAGCAGAATCCATTGGCTATTGGGAAGATCTGGAAGCCGCATTCCTCGACAACTTCCAGGGCACTTATGTGCGACCACCAGATGCCGACGACTTGAGCCACATAATTCATTAGCCAGAGGAATCGGCCAGGAAATTCTGGACATGGTTCCTAACAAAGAAAAATCAAATCGTCGACTATCCGGATGCAGAGGCCCTAGAAGCTTTTAAGCATAACATCCGCGACGAGTGGCTCGCCCGGCACGTTGGCCAGGAAAAGCCGAAATCTATGGCAGCCCTCACGACACTCATGACCCGCTTTTGCGCAGGAGAAGACAGCTAGCTGGCTCGCAGCAATAATATATCAAAGAATCATGGTACTTCGGATACCAAGGATGGCAATGGCAGGTCACGTCGCAACAAACACAAGCACCGCATCAACAACGACAATATCGAGGATACGGCAGTTAATGCCGGATTCAAAGGCTCTAAACCCGGTCAACGGAAAAAGCCGTTCAAAAGAAGCACTCCGGGCCCGTCCAGTTTGGACCGTATACTCGATCGCTCGTGTCAAATACACGGCACCCCCAACAAGCCAAACAACCACACCAACAGGGATTGTTGGGTGTTCAAGCAGGCCGGCAAGTTAAATGCCGAAAACAAAGATAAGGGGTCACATAGCAATGACGAGGAGGAGCCCCGGCAGCCGAACGCCGGAGGACAGAAGAGGTTCCCCCCACAAGTGCGGATGGTGAACATGATATACGCAACCCACATCCCCAAGAGGGAGCGGAAGCGTGCGCTGAGGGACGTATATGCATTGGAGCCAGTCACCCCAAAGTTCAACCCATGGTCCTCCTGTCCAATCACCTTCGATCGCAGGGACCACCCCACTAGTATCCGTCATGTCGGATTCACCGCACTGGTCCTAGACCCAATCATTGACAGATTTCATCTCACCCGAGTCCTTATGGATGGCGGCAGCAGCCTGAACCTGCTTTATCAGGACACAGTACACAAAATGGGTATAGACCCCTCAAGGATCAAACCCACAAAAACGACCTTCAAAGGCGTCATACCAGGTGTAGAGGCCCATTGCACAGGCTCAGTCACACTGGAAGTGGTCTTCGGAACCCCGGATAACTTCCGAAGCGAGGAGTTAACCTTCGATATAGTCCCGTTCCGCAGTGGCTATCATGCACTGCTCGGGCGAACTACATTTGCAAGATTCAATGCGGTACCGCACTATGCATACCTCAAGCTCAAGATGCCAGGACCTCGGGGGGTCATCGTGGTCAATGGAAACACAGAGCGCTCTCTCCGCACGGAGGAGCACACTGCGGCCCTCGCAGTAGAAGCGCAAAGCAGCCTCTTAAGGCAATCCACCAGTTCGGTGATTAAGGACCCGGACACCTTCAAGCGCGCCCGGAGTAATCGGCAACAAGACCGCCTGGCACGTTCCGAGCTCGCATAGCAATGCGGCCCCCACCCCAGTCCCAGCCAAACGGCGAAATCCATGCCACACGTACATAATTACGCATTGAAAATACCATGGGCACAGGTGGGGAGGGGGCACGACAACGGCACGCCCCAAAACGCGGCTCAACCACACTAGGGGCTTCCCGCCTTGTTATTTTTCTGTCTTTCAGGACTTTAATCTCTGGAAGCCCCATCCGGCAGTACGATGGCCGGACACATGATACAACAACCAAGGAGGCAGAAAGCTACGTCGCACCATGGAACTCCCAGGTGGCTTCTTATAACGAGTGAAATACCTGCTTTAAATACCATTACTCAGCTTGCCCTTGGAGGGGACATGTCAAATAGTCCTACTTTTTGCTTATCGCACTACTTGTATCATTCTGCTTCGACGCACCTTATTGAATAAACAATGCATAGCACTAGACTATTATCGCATTCTCTATTCTTCTTTTATATATATATATATACTAGCACATACGCCCGTGCGTTGCAACGGGAGAGATATTTTTTACGAGAAGCATCGGAGAGATAATTGATGTGTCCATCAAAACAGTCTCCATAGTGGTGGGGCTACAGAGCGAGGAGCTGCGATGTTCTCACGGGTCATGTTTGGCCCATGAGATCTTAATAGTGATGGGGTTGGTCGGAGTGGTGGCCACCACCCAACTTGTGCCTTTTTTCTTCGTGTCCTCCACCGTGTCTAGCTTGTGGTTGCCTCCTCATATTTTGGTAGCACGGCGACCTTCAGGGCATAGTTGCTTCGACCACTCTCTCCTATGATGACGTAACATATATAGTACAAATTGTAGCAAATCCCATTTCATTGGTATAATCAACACATAACCAGGTAGTCCCTATTTTACCAGGGTTTATTCTTTGTAATTATTTCAGCGATCACTTGCCCACATATTTTTAGTCAGAGCAAACCAACATATCCTCTTTTACTGCCATGTGCCCACAATTTCTTTTAATTATAGTCAACAAACATATTCTTTTTAATTGTTAAATAGCACGTAGGATGCACAATAGTTCAAGTCTGACCAGGCAAGTGGTAGGCACCAAAACGACATGTGTTTGTAAGGCGCGAACAAAAATCCAAAACAACCACTAAGTTGAAGGATCAAACTCACGATCTCAAAAACTCCACATGCTACTAGCCACTCGAACAAACAACTCCTAATAACAAATGGCCAGCGTGAATGTTTAATAATATACTATAGCGTACCATTCAAAACATTTTTTCTCATCTTATTGAACTTATCAAAAAATAAATTAATTATTATGATATCTTGAATATTCTTCGCAACATGAAAATTTATTGAAATTCACAAAAAAGTTAAAAACATGAAGCTTTTATAAGAAAACAAACATTTTTTGAATATGTGAACAATTTTTGAAAATTAAATATGTTTTGAACATTGAAACAATTTTCAAAAACAAGTTTTCTAACACAAGCATTACTTTGAATTTGTGTATGTTTCAATAAAAATGAATATATATAATTTGAATTAGGGAGTCCTGGATTAGGGGGTCTCCGGACAGCCGGACTATATCCTTTGGCCCGACTGTTGGACTATGAAGATACGAGATTGAAGACTTCGTCCCGTGTCCGGATGGGACTCTACTTGGCGTGGAAGGCAAGCTAGGCAATACGGATATGGATATCTCCTCCTTTGTAACCGACCTTGTGTAACCCTAGCCCCCTCCGGTGTCTATATAAACTAGAGGGTTTTAGTCCGTAGGACAACATACAATCATACCATAGGCTAGCTTCTAGGGTTTATCCTCTCCGATCTCGTGGTAGATCAACTCTTGTACTACTCATATTATCAAGAATAATCAAGCAGGATGTAGGGTTTTACCTCCATCAAGAGGGCCTGAACCTGGGTAAAACATCGTGTCCCCTGCCTCCTGTTACCATCCACCTTAGATGCACAGTTCGTGACCCCCTACCCTAGATCCGCCGGTTTTGACACCGACAATGGGGATTTCTTTGGTGGAATTTATGCAACTCGTATAGCTTTGAGATACCCATACGTGGAGATGACATTGAGTTGCCTCCTTCTTATTTAGATTATAATGCTAAGGTTCGTCATCAGTTTGTTGAGAGGAACGATCAGTTCCTCCAGTACAGACTAATCTTTGACAGACGATGCACCTATCATGTCGCTCTCCCTACTCCTGCTTTCTTTGACTTTCAGGCAAAGGGGAGATATGTTATAACCAGGGAGGAGGTGATCGAGTACGAGAGGAGGGCGGATACAGCTCACCTCCAAGCTGCAGCTCATCAAGCAATTGCCGCTGCATCTCGGTACGACCCCAACTACAACTTTGGATATCCGCCAGGCCAGCCGTGGCCATAGACCAACTTAGGCCAAAAGCCTAAGCTTGGGGAGTACGTATTTCTCACCGACATTACATTCATGTTCACACACTCATGCTAGTTGTGTGTGCTCATACTTTTTCACTGTATCATCCATGCTAGTTCATTTCCCTTTTTATGCTTTCTTCTTGTGTGTTTGATAAACCTTAATAAAAAATAAAAAAATAGTTGTAGCTTTTAGCTAGTTTACTTTCCATGCCTGTAGTAGTAGTAATTAAAAAGAAAACCCAAAAACATTTCTCGTACTTCTTTTGCTTGTTGGGAGCTTTCCCATGTAAATAGTTTTATTTCTTTCTTGTTCTTTGGGGGTTGAGAGGAGAAGACCATGATTAAAATGTTGAGTGGCTCTCATATGCATTATAGTTGATCTAACAAAGAGCCCATATTACCTTGTCTTCTCTTTTTAATTGAATGCTTGTAGATTCCAGCTTAGTCCAATGCACGTGCACTATTATTATTATCCACACTATTCGGTCGTGCAAGTGAACGGCAATAATGATGATTATATGATGAACTTATTGAAATGAGAAAAGCTGGTATGAACTTGACCTCTCTTGTTTTTGTAAATATGATTAGTTCATCGTTCCTTATTCAGCCTATTATGAATAAACATGTTTGCAATGACAATTAGAGATTATAGTTGCTTATGCCATGCTTAATTAGCTAGGAGTTAATAATGGTTTACCTTGCATGCCAACATGCTATTAAAATGGTTGTGATGTGGTATGATAGGGTGGTATCCTCTTTTGAACGATTTGAGTGGCTTGACTTGGCACATGTTCACGCATGTAGTTGAAACAAAATCAACATAGCCTCTATGATATTTATGTTCATGGTGCATTACATCCTACTAATGCTTGCATTCGGTGTTGATTAATTTTAATGCATGTTCATGACTGTTGTCGCTCTCTAGCTGGTCGCTTCCCAGTCTTTTTCTAGCCTTCACTTGTACTAAGCGGGAATACTGCTTGTGCATCCAATTCCATAAACCCCAAAGTTATTCCATATGAGTCCACCATACCTACATATACACGGTATCTACCTGCCGTTCCAAGTAAATTTGTATGTGCCAAACTCTAAACCTTCAAATAAACATTCTGTTTTGTATGCTCGAATAGCTCATGTATCAACTAGGGTTGTCTGTATCTTCCATGCTAGGCGGGTTATTCTCAAGAGGAGTGGACTCCGCTCCTCACTAACGAGAACATGGCTAGTCACCGGGATGCCCAGTCCCATGCTTTAAGCAAATCAAATCAAAATAATTGCAAACAAAACTCCCCCGGGACTCTTGTTAGTTGGAGGCACCCGTTGTTTCAAGCAAGCCATGGATTGATGCTTGTTGGTGGAGGGGGAGTATAAACTTTACCATTCTGTTTGGGAGCTGCCTATAATGTGTGTAGCATGGAAGATATTGAGATCTCTCGGTTGTTATGTTGACAATGAAAGTATACCGCTCAAAATATTATTCATACCTATTTCAAAAGCGAGCTTTGGCACCTCTACAAATCCCTGCTTCCCTCTGCGAAAGGCCTATCTATTTACTTTTATGTTGAGTCATCATCCTCTTATTAAAAAGCACCAGTTAGAGAGCACCTCTGTCATTTGCATCCATTACTGTGAGTTTACATTGAGTATGACTTGCTGGATCTCTTTTACCATGAATTACAATGTCTAGTCAGTCCTTGATCTTTAAGGTGTATGTTTTGCGGCCTCAGAAAGGGCTAGCGAGATACCATCTTGTTATATCATATCATGATTGTTTTGAGAAAGTGTTGTCATCCGAGATTTATTATTATTGCTCGCTAGTTGATTATGCTATTGATATGAGTAAACATGAGACCTAAGCATTATTGTGAATATGGTTAGTTCATAATCTTTGCTGAAAACTTGAATACTGGCTTTACATATTTGCAACAACAAGAGCAAACAGAGTTTGTAAAAGTTTTTCATTATCACTTTCAGTTTATCAACTGAATTGCTTGAGGACAAGCAAAGGTTTAAGCTTGGGGGGAGTTGATACGTCTCCGTTGTATCTACTTTTCCAAACACTTTTGCCCTTGTTTTGGACTCTAACTTGCATGATTGAATGGAACTAACCTGAACTGACGCTGTTTTCAGCAGAATTGCCATGGTGTTATTTTTGTGCAGAAATAAAAGTTCTCGGAATGACCTGAAAATCAATGGAGAATTATTTTGGAATATATAAGAAATACTGGAAGAAGAATCCACATCAGGGGGGCCTCCACCTGTCCACGAGGGTGGGGGCGCGCCTGCCCCCCTGGGCGTGCCCCCTGCCTCGTGGGCCCCCTGACACTCCACCGACCTTAACTCCAACTCCATATATTCGTGTTCGGGGAGAAAAAAAATCAGAGAAAAAGATTCATCGTGTTTTACGATATGGAGCCGCCGCCAAGCCCTAAACTCTCTCGGGAGGGCTGGTCTAGAGTATGTTCAGGGCTCCGGAGAGGGGAATCCGTCGCCATCGTCATCATCAACCTTCCTCCATCACCAATTTCATGATGCTCACTGCCATGCGTGAGTAATTCCATCGTAGGCTTGCTGGACGGTGATGGGTTGGATGAGATTTATCATGTAATTGAGCTAGTTTTGTTAGGGTTTGATCCCTAGTATCCACTATGTTCTGAGATTGATGTTGTTATGACTTTGCTATGCTTAATGCTTGCCACTAGGGCCCGAGTGCCATGATTTCAGATCTGAACCTAGTATGTCTTCATCAATATATGAGAGTTCTTGATCCTATCTTACAAGTCTATAGTCACCTATTATGTTTTATGATCTGTAAACCCCGAAGTGACAATAATCGGGATACTTACCGGTGATGACCGTAGTTTGAGGAGTTCATGTATTCACTATGTGTTAATGCTTTGGTCCCGTACTCTATTAAAAGGAGGCCTTAATATCCCTTAGTTTCCAATAGGACCCCGCTGCCACAGGAGGGTAGGACAAAATATGTCATGCAAGTTCTTTTCCATAAGCACGTATGACTATATTCGGAATACATGCCTACATTACATTGATGAACTGGAGCTAGTTCTGTGTCACCCTAGGTTATGACTGTTACATGATCGATTGCATCCGACATAATTCTCCATCACCGATCCATTGCCTACGAGCTTTCCATATATTGTTCTTCGCTTATTTACTTTTCCATTGCTATTGTTACAATCACTATAAAACACCAAAAATATTACTTTTGTTACCGTTACTTTTTCCATTGCTATTGTTACAATCACTATAAAACACCAAAAATATTACTTTTGTTACCGTTACTTTTGCTACCGTTACCACTACTATCATATTGCTTTGCTACTAAATACTTTGCTGCAGATATTAAGTTATCCAGGTGTGGTTGAATTGACAACTCAGCTGCTAATACTTGAGAATATTCTTTGGCTCCCCTTGTGTCGAATCTATAAATTTGGGTTGAATACTCTACCCTCGAAAACTTTTGCAATCCCCTATACTTGTGGGTTATCAGTATGCCATGCTGCGAGGGCGAGATGGGCCCTACGACACCTCATACGGTAGGCCTCACACTGGAAATCGACCCAAGTCTCCCCGATACACCTTCTGCCAGTGATGAACATCCATGTACAGCGGTAGTACAAGGAGGGGCCTTGAAACATTCCAATCTCTATTTTTGTGCAGATCAACTAAAATTAAGCACCCCAGTTTGCAGAAACGCTTAAACATTAACAATGGGACTAGTTGATGAAACATATACTAAAAAAGAGAAGCACTTCCTTTATCTACATTGGAAATGAAATGATAGAGAGGACACTCGCTCTATTTTTACTATATTATTACTTCATTTTATCAGTGGCACTAGGGTCATGCAGGTGGAAAACGAGGTGTACCGTGCGTCACAAGGATGGAGGCCGAGGGTGCTTAGACTGGGATGATGAAGCTGGCTCTTTCAGTCCCTATCTTCCCCCCTGATGTTTCTGTGGTAGCATTTGGGTAGTAATCCAAACTTGGTCGAGCTGGTGTTGCGTCCCCCTACCTACCTAGCTTATGTCGCGAACTTGTCTCTTGCTAGTACTCAGTCCGTTCTAATAGTAGTTGCATAACTACCCGTTTACACTGAGATGTTGTCGAATAATGGTTCTCTATGGTTGGGTTTCTTTAATGAAATCGGAGGAAACCCCCTCTTTTGATATATAAAAAAATCAGTGGCACTAGCGGTGCCAAAACATTGCCTCAAATTAATAGTGCCACTAGATTAAGGTGCAAAATAATAGCATTACTGCTTTATCATGGCAGTGCCAAAACAGTAGCACAAGAGCAGACTCAACATGCAGGATCTTTGGCAAACGGTCAGACCAAAAAGGAACAAACCTCATGATGGGAACCATATCTGCAGTCAACGCCGTCATAAAAGGGATGACACCAGTCACCAACATGGATGATTTAGTTCATGGGACCTTTTGGTGCAGTTCACCTAAAATGAAGCAATGTCCCATCAGCTAGCAACTTCTTCTTCATTTTTTTTAAGAAAAGGGCTCCAGCCCCGGTTCCATTTCCATCAGAAAACGAAACCCACAGAGCTTCTTCTTCATTAGTTGCAATAAAATTGAGCAACATCAAAGTTGGTTGTGAAGCTCGTGGAATGTTCAACTATAATTTGGATATCATTTGTGTAGTTCAACTAAGATTAGGCGTGAAATGTATATCTCTGTTTGCACAAAAAAGGTGGAAAGGAGGGTGACTAACAAGTGATGAAACATACATCAAATGAAAAGAAGCATGTTCCTTATCTGAATGGCAATCATACAATGATAGTAGCAATTTCTAAAGCAGCAGCATTGTTATATATTAGCGTGAGCATTAGGATTAACTATGACAACCGTTAAATACGACATTACTTTAATGCTACCACTGCTTCATTTTACCAGCAACATTACATTAACATCTTCTACGGAGTTGGTATTTGGGCACGAGGGAGTAGGCGGACCAGGACAGTTGCATTTCTAACGGAAAGAAGCAACTTATCTTAATGGGAAATTTAGCAGGACATGAAAAAAGTGCCATTGATTCATATTACTGGAGGCATTACATTGAAAACAACATTGGTTGAACGTGTCCTTACTTTTAACAGTGCGACTGCTACATTATACCAGTGGCATTACATAAGAGTGGCTCGGGGCAACAAACTGGGTTGGTCCCATTTTTGTTCGGTATAGCCACCTTATATTGTGTGAGGCTAGCAAATCTACTGCTGGACATACTCTGTTGCCTTGTCCCCTAGTCCCCACTTTCTTTCCTTTTTCAACCAATAGATCGGGTTTATATTGAGTTTGTACTATGTTTCCATTTATTTCCTACTAGACCAAGAGACTAGTTGGATAGCCAGTCTCTGCTACTTTTTGGCCCATTATTTCCTCTTTCGACCAAGTCCTAGATTTAGGTAACAAATATTCCCCCACCCCCACCCCATTTCTTCCTTGTTTGCACCAAGTAGTACTAGATTCGAGTGCATGAACTAGTTTCACCTCTTAATAGTAAAAATTTAGGTGGCTTTCTAATAGCCGATCGATCCTATCTACGAGGGGGCCTGAAAAATAGTAAAAGATACAAATGCAGCAACGTCAGGAGCTCGGGAAGTAGAGCAAGGCCGGTTTTGAAGGAAGTTATACCTGAGGGTCGCCGGGATGTCCTTAGGTGGGCAGCGGGAGCCTGGATCTTCCCACACTATGGCAGCGAGGAAGGAGTCGGAGGCCCTCCCTAGCCATTGGTGCTTGGGAGAGAACGGCAAGGCACGCTGATCGGGATGCACCGGCTGTGAGTAAGAGTCGTCGCCGAGGACGACTGTGTGAATGTTGCACCTTCTCACCTTCCCAGGCGAAGAGGATCCGGCTGGATTTGTGACCAGCGGTGACCAGAGAGAGAGTGGCCACCGCTGTCGTGTTTAGATCTGGAGAGGACGAGACAGTGTGAAGAGAGCAACACTAGCAAGCAAGCGCGGAGGCTCCTGCCTATATAGTGGAGTAGTTTTCTTTTGTCTATCGGAGTTGGCTTGACCTCGTCAATGACTGTCGAGAAGTCTTCATGCACGTGCCCCGGAGGCGCAGTTGTCCTCATTTTGATCTGAAGCACCGCGTTATAACATATAACATGAAAAAATGCCACATGACAAGAAACCATAACCTCACTGCCCCAAGGAGACAACATGAATCCCGATGGACAAACTAGACGAGGATCAAAGCTCAGATTAAAGATAAACTCGTAGAAATGGGGGCCATCGATAGATGTCCTAATTAACATAGCCGGCTTGACCTAGATGGCAGCCGAGTAGTCTTCGTGCATGTGCCCCCAATGACCAGCGCCTTGGAGGAACTCACTTATCGTTGTTTAACCCTCGCAGTGATCTGAAGCACGTGACACCTAATATTGCGAGATGACAGGAAACCTATTTTTAGATTTCTCATTAGAACTACAGCCCTATACAACACAACCTACACGATATGTAGACGATAGCCAATCCAGCCGTGTCTGCTGGAGTCTAGTCGCATGCATGGATGGACTAATCTTCCGTGTCATGCAGGGATCGCCCAGGCACAAACGTCTGTACAACACTTCTCTAGTACTATCGCTCGTCTCTCTCTCTTCTATTAACTCACCGGACTTGTGGGGCCGGGGAGTGTGCCTATGGTCGGTTCTCAATTGCGGTCCCACATGTATGTGCAAACGCAATATGACGCGCGTTCCATTCGGAGAGCGGCGTGCCAGACCAACCAGCCGTCTGGGGTGCGACGCGAACGCAACGGGCGTGCTGTATAGTCCATACATGTGTACCGCCATTTTCTTGAGGCTTTGCTCCATGGCGCAATCCATGGATACAAAATTAGTATATTGTACTATTTAAAAGTCGAGGGCGGGGCTTTTCCCGCGCGGTAGGCGGGGCAGTTCCGCCTAGTCGGTTCGACAAAGACGCGAGAAGATGAGGAAGTAGGCTGCTGCAAACGTAGGGTTGTGTGATTTGACAGTGAGTTATTGCTGGACAGGTGGGGCCTCGTGATTTGACTTGCCATCATGATTTTAACTACGGCGCTACGACCAGCATGAGTCTCTCGATTCCTGACCACCTCCATGGTATACAGGTACCTCTCCCAATGCTCCACCATGTAGAGGCTGGCTCTTAAATGAGAGCCCACTCCTCCACTTTTTCCTTGCCTCTTTCCTCCACATATGCAAAAATGCCATGTAAGCGGGCTTATAGCCCACTATTGTACTTGCTCGTACAGGTGCTAAGCCTGCCACATAGGCATAAAGTATGATGTGGCAAGTTAATTAAGAAGAGACAGACTAGTTTGGTGACCCCAGGAAGAAACGGTGCTAAGCGCGTGTACCTAGGTGAAAAGATAATTTTGAGTCTATAGCTAATTAAATGAAGCAAACTTAGCAACAAAAAACTATGCACCAATGCATTGGGGACTTGAGTTGCTAAGCCATTTAATGCCCTTAGCACCTCATCTAAGCACCATTTCATTGGAAGAGGTCACTCCTTGGCAAATTCAATAAATGGAGTACAAAGAAAGAAATAGAGATAAGTAAAAAAAAATACTATTGTAGCCAACCTTATAGCTAACCTTGTTCTATGAGTGACTAAGTTATGACTATGTATGACATGCCAACATCAGATAGCCTAACGCACCCTGTTAAATCTCCAAGGGTGCGACCGCACAAGTGAGGCGATGGTCGTGGTAGGCATGACCATGATACGGGCTGCTAGTAGCCCTTGGATATGTGATCGAACGGTCGCATGCTAAGTTGCTAAAAAATTGCAGAATAACCCTCCAGGATAGGACATTCACCCATAGGTCTAGAATCACGCCGTGCAACCGTTCGATCTCAAATCCAAGGGCTCTCGGAAGCCCGTATCATGGAAGAATGGAAAGCTTTGTATCACCTATAATTTTCCTGACGCTTGACATGACATCAAAAGCCATTTAATTGGGCGTCGAGTAGACATGACATCTAATTGGGCCCCATAGTACTGTGCATGAATCCATTTATCCACCAGGCAAGCCACTACCTTGCCGTCCGCACGCCCCACTCAGCATTTTTACAATCGAAAAACCACTAGCAGTTCGCTCCTACTCGTCCTCGGACGTCCTTTAACATTGCTGCAGTTTGCTCCTAGTCGTCCCGTCCTTTGACATTATGATAGTTCCACTAATCCTAAACCTCCTCCCAAATCCATGGCATCCCAAATCTCCCTGATCGGCGATGAGTACAAGGTTAGAACCATCACCGGCGATGATTTCGACGTCATCTACACCCGTTCTTCCACGATAGTGAAATGATGCCTTGCTCGCTTCAGACGCATGTTCGAAAACTCAAATGATGAGTGGGTCGCTGGGCTAGATGTTGAGTACACCACAACCCTGGACAAAGAGAAGAATCTAAAGTAGGAAGAGAAGATGAAGCCCACCGTGATCCAGGTTTGTGTGCATAACTTGTGCTTGGTCTACCACATATGCCATGCCGACATTGAGTGCGAGGAATTTAAGAAGTTCCTCGCGGGCGACCTAGTCAAATTCGTTATTGTAGACTTTTCGACCGACAGAAGAGTTCTGGGTCGGATAGGCCTCGTTGTAGGCGAGCCCTTCGACCTCCAAAACAATGGGCTAGTGCCCTCCCGTGATCAGCCTTCAATGCTCACCCTGGCAGGAGCCATGGTCCATCCTTCGTACGGCAAACTGAAGAAACCTCCGCCCAAGTTTCTTCGTCATGCATGGCAGTGGAATGTACTAGATATAGACCACATCCAGTACGCTGCAATGGATGTCTGCCTTTGTTTAAATATCTACAAGGGTTGGATGAAGAGCAAGAACCAAGTGTGCGGTTCAAGCAAAGAAGTATCGGCCAAGAGGAAGAGGGACAAGGATGAAGTCGAGCACATGGACGAGGAGTCCGAGTAGGGTGGCAGTGTCGTTGCTCATGGTGGTTCTAATGCAGTGTCTACCGGATTAGTTGCTGAGTTTAATTTCAAGGGTGCTTAGTTTTATTTTAGGGGTGTGTTGTGCTGAGCCCCCAGCAGAAGTATGTTATGTTCCTTCTTGTTACTTTAACTTTCAGTACATACATACTAGTATTTCATACAGTTCATATTTTATTTGGTAGTACTACCACTCATTTCTTCACATTATATACGTACAATATATATGGCCAAATCATATAGCCAGCAGTTTAGTTGTCAAAAAAATTAGGGTGCTTAGTTTTATTTGAGGGGTGTGTTGTGCTAGACACCATTATTATTGTGACTCAAATCTCTTTTGCCATGTTATAATGACATAAATACCAATGGACAAACATGCCAACTCTCCCTCTATCTCACTACAGTACAATAAAGTGTGGGGCCTAATTGATCCCAATAGCGTTCTTATTTTCCTGTAAAAGTATTCGCTTGGTTACTCCTAACAAGCGGGGCCACACTTATCATTGTGAGATAGAGAGAATCGGCTTATTTTTGTCATATAACATGGTCAACGGGTTTGACGTGAAACTAACAATGTCTAATGGCATTTTTGAGCAAACATCTAATGGAATGATGGCATTTTTAGATATCTAATTGCATTTTTGAGCAAGCATCTCACGGATCGATGGCATTTCTGAGTAGGTGTAACTTCTAATGGAAAAACTGAGTAGTGATACACAACTAGTGGCATAAATAACAAGAACCCAAGAATTAAATAGGTATGCTAATTTCTTTAATAGAATTTAGCACCCCATTTAAGCATTTACTGGAGTTTTTATAGAACTATATGCATAATTTGGCAACGAGCGCTCTCTATATGTACCACATTTTTTCTTTAATTTCATCCTGTTAGTTTTGCTCCATGGCGCAATCCATCGATACTACTACTGTACAAAAGTATACATTTGTTAAAAGGCTAGAGAGTGGGGCAGTCTCGCTTGGTCAGTTTCACGACAGGCGAGGGCCTTTGTGATTTGATGGCTCATTACTGCTGGAAGGCGAGGCCTTGTGATTTGACTGCTCGGATAAATATTCCGACGACCTGAGGAGGAGCAAAGAACCGTGTGGTATACTCAAGTTTTTCACTGGAGTACTAGTACGACGGAGGAGGAGGAAACACGGCAGCCCAGTGCCATATGGCGATAAAAATGATCTAATTTTCTAGTCATCGATCCCACGGCGCCGCTCGTCGTTAGCATTGTTCTATTCATGCCCCTAGAGAATGTGACACGTGCGGCGAAACACCCAAAGCAAAAGAAGAGACACAGGAGCAAAAGAATAAGGAAGATTATGACCCCAAAAAAGAAGGAAGACACACACAAGTCTGGGGCGCTGCTCTCTACTACATGAAGGGTTTCTGGCCGCGGAGTCGTAACTGCTTCTTCATCGCCTCCACGCCCTCCATCTCCTTGTGCATCTCCTCCGCTATCTTCATCATACTGTCCATGACGCGGGATTTCTCGACGCGAGCCTTCATCATCTGTTCCATGGCCGCATTACGTGCCTTGATAGCAGCCGGGTGCTCGATGCAGAGCTTCGCCAACTCCTCCTTATGTTCCATGACGAGGGTCTATGGCATCTTCATCAAGGAACTACTCTTCTCATGTAGCTTCTTCCAGCTGGCATTCTCCTGCTTCAGCAGGTCGAGCTTGTGGCAGAGTTTCACCTTTTCCTCCTGGAGTTGCAGGATTTCGCTGGTCGCCTTCTTATCCGAGGCAATGCTCTTCTTCAGCAGCATCGCCAAGCCGGCGGTCAACTCCCCTTGCTCATCGAGGCTCTCCTTCAGCAGCTCCACCAAGCTATCGATGAATCCTCCTGCTTATTGAGGTGATCGGGCATGTCGTCGAGGGATAATGACTCCAGCGCCGCTAGCTCGACATGTTCGCCTCCGCGGCTAGGGCGCTCCTAGGAGCCCTCGCCTCCGCGGCTAAGGCGCTCCTGGGAGCACTCCTGGGAGCCCTCGCCTACCCATGAGAGATCTTTCGAGGCCTCTGCGAGGCGGCGAGCCCTCTCTTTTTTTCCGCGACCTTGGTTGCCGCTCCCTTGTTACGAGTAGTTCTCGGCCTAGAGCTCTGCACACCGGCCATGGCAAGGATGGACGAACAAGAAAGACTTATGAGGAGGAAGAGGTTGAGTGATTTTCGGCTAGGTACTAGTTCCCCTTTTGTAACCTAGTGCTAGCACTAGTACTAAAACCTGCATAGTGGGAATTAGTGGGAACACGTTCAGGTTTGATACGTACTAGGGTGTGAGCAGGTTTGCACTTAATTATACTGTACACTTTGGAATGTGATGGGAACAAGCTAAAGATTAATTGATGGTTTTGGTTTCGAGGCCCGAAACGGCTCCCAATGAGTTTCCTGGAACACAAATTTCAAGTACTACTAGTCAAATACGGTCACACAAGTCAGTGATGTATAACTAGTTGTACATGTCAGACCAAGATGATGCGTGTCACGGGTCCGACCGACCATCTATTGGTGCGACCGACCCTAAGTATTACATGATGGAGACTTCTGGTTGTGGCTTTGGGTAATTGACATGACCAAGCATTCAAAAACTAGTGATAAATCAATTACCATCTTTTTCCAAACGACCAAGTATTTTCACGGGAATACAATACATATAGATGGAGTGATTTTCGCGGTTGTAAACCGCCATGGTGCCACAAGTTCACAACAGCAGCAACCGAGTAGGTCACTGCATCGCTGGCGGGGAAGGAGGGCAGCTCACCTAGCCTACGATGCATGCCCAACGGCACCGCCGCAGCTTGTCCCGCGATTTGGCTTCTCCTACCGTCCATTTGAACAGCTGCATTGGCTGCTCATGCCATTCCGCAGGCATGCGTGTTCTTTCCTCCGTAGTTGACTCCGTGAATATAATCTCTGCCATTATCCCTAGCTCGAAATTAATGCGACGCTGCCAGATGCTGACATCCCTCAGCATATCTCCCCTGAGATCGACTTGCGCCTCCACCTTGTCCTGCGCCAGACGCAGCTCCTTGGAACTTCTCTCCAATCCGTGCAACGCTTCCTCGGTCTGATTTGCCCTTGCTGCCCACCACCTGAAACGCAGCCCTGGCATGTCCTCCAGTGCCACCGATCTGTGATTCCAGAGCAATGGATCCCCTCTAAAACACATGTGGGTTTCACTCAAAGGCGGCAATGTTGCGGTCCGTAGCGAGAGGGCAGCCCGCGGGATCCTGGGATCTAAGGGATTATCCATGGCAGGATCCTCCATGACAGGATCCGGTGGGCGAGGCGAGGAGTCGAGCCTAGGCACTGGGAGAGCCCTACGAGGCTAAGATAAAGATAGTACTACTCCACTCCGTCCATATTTAAATACAAAGGCCACCAATAGTAGCCCTGGTAAAAAATGGTCATGCTGCCTGCATCCAGCTTTATTCGCCCCCTTTTTTGTGCCACTTTTTATGACATGCATAGATATTATGCTACTTAAAAATATGGTAAAAAATTGGCACAAAATACGAAAGATACCAATGGAAGTAGCAACCCATGATTTAGCTACTCGCATGCACGCAGTGGAGTAGTAATGTCTTTCTCAACTACTTCCTCCCTCGCGTCCACTCAATTTGCATGCGCTATATTAATTGACCATGAATGAAGTGAAGGACTTTACACGCATCAAATTATCACATGGGGTGGATCTTCGTACAAAAGTGTGTCCCCCCGTGTACCCGCGTGTGCGTGCGAGGGAATGAGTGTGTGCGTGGCGCGCGTGCACATCTTCGCTTCGTGCATGTACTGCCAGTGTGCCTCAGAGAGGACGAGTACATTCTTCTGGAACCAGCAGCACGTCACTGTGATCAATCCACACAAGGAGGTCGCGACAATGCCTCCACATGTGCCACATGGCTTCATGAACTGAAAGATGGACATTGTGTAGCGTGCCATTGGAATTCTATTGACGTGTTTTGCACATACTCGAAGTACTAGTAAGGTACACATGCATTGCACGCATCATATTTGGCAACCAAATTATGAATAAATACCACACTATAACATGTAGGCTTTGAGTCATATATGCATGATGTAGACGTTAGTTTAATTCTTATAGTTCATCTCATTCAAAATCAATTAGTTTTTATAAAAAAAAGCTAGGGCCTCTTTGATTCGTAGGGTTTCCAAAATGCGGGAATAGGAAAACATGGGATTAGAGTGGAATGTCGTCTTGAATCCCTACAGGATTGTACGAGTGTTTGATTGTGCATAGAAAAAAGTAGGATTCTTTCAAAGTGGTTTGAGTGGATGGAATGTTTCCAATGAAGTCTAGTGCAAATGAATCTTATGGAAAAATTCCTATGGTTTACAATCCTACGAATCAAACAACCAAGATAGGAAAAATTCCTAAGGATTAGAATCCTCCAAAATTCCTTTGAGAATCCTTTGAATCAAAGAAGCCTGAGGGAGTCCTGGGTTAGGGGGTGTTCGGATAGCCGGACTATACCTTTAGCCGGACTCCTGGGCTATGAAGATACAAGATTGAAGATTCCGTCCCGTGTCCGGAAGGGACTTTCCTTGGCGTGGAAGTCAAGCTTGGACATACGGATATGTAGATCTCCTACCATTGTAACCGACTCTATGTAACCCTAACCCTATCCGGTGTCTATATAAACCGGAGGGTTTTAGTCCGTAGGACAACATAGACAACAATAATCATACCATAGTCTAGCTTCTAGGGTTTAGCCTCCTCGATCTCGTGGTAGATCTACTCTTGTACTACCCATATCATCAATATTAATCAAGCAGGACGTAGGGTTTTACCTCCATCAAGAGGGCCCGAACCTGGGTAAAACTTCGTGTCCCTTGCCTCCTGTTACCATCCGGCCTAGACGCACAGTTCGGGACCCCCTACCCGAGATCCGCCGGTTTTGACATCGACATTGGTGGTTTCATTGAGAGTTCCTCTGTGTCGTCGCCGTCAGGCTCGGTGGCTCCTATGATCACCAATAACGATGCAGTCCAGGGTGAGACCTTCCTCCCTGAACAGATCTTCATCTTCGGCGGCTTCACACTGCGGGCCAATTCACTTGGCCATCTAGAGCAGTTCGAAAGCTACGCCCCTGGCCGTCAGGTCAGATTTGGAAGTTTAAACTACACGGCTGACATCCGCGGGGACTTGATCTTCGATGGATTCGAGCCACTGCCGAGCACGCCGCACTGTCCCGATGAGCATGATCTAGCTCTGCCGCCGAACAGTGCCCTGGAGGTCACACCCGCATCGGCTTCGACCCTTAATTCGGAGCCAACCGCGCCGATCGAGGATGGGTGGTTGGACTCCGCCTTGGGGGCTGCGATCCCAACGGCGATTGAGCCAAACACTAGCCCCGCACTCCGCGAGACTCGTGACTCCAAGGAGCTGGACTCCTCTCTGGACCCCGAACCCTCCGCACCCCTGCCGATCGAATCCGATTGGGCGCCGATCATGGAGTTTACTGCCACGAACATCTTCCAGCACTCGCCTTTCGGCGATATTCTAAAGACACTAAAGTCTCTCTCTTTATCAGGAGAGCCCTGGCCGAACTACGGTCAGCAAGGTTGGGGTACGGACGTTGAAGAAATTCAAAGCCCACCCACCACCCACTTTGTAGCCACGGTCGACGATTTAACCGACATGCTCGACCTCGACTCCGAAGACATCGACGGTATGGACGCCAATGGAGGAAACGGTGAAGAACCAGCGCCTATTGGGCCCTGGAACGCCACCTCATCATATGACGTATACATGGTGGACGCACCAAAAGATGACGATGAGGAGCGGAAGGACGCACCGAAGGCTTGTTCCCTCGAAAAGCAGTCAAAGCGGCGACGCAAGCGCCACCCCAAATCCTGCCTCGACAGAAATAGCGATCACACAGACCCAGCGCTGGAGCAGGGCGAACCGCTGCCGGACAACGGCAATCCGGATAATCAAATCGAACAAACAAATCCTATCAAGGATAATGATCCGGACGACATAACGCCAGACAGGTACCCGGAGTAGCAGATTTCCCGTAAAAGGCTTGTTGCCACCGCGAGTAGTCTGAAAAAACAGAAGCAAAGGCTCAAGGCCGCGCAAGACACACTCCAAATCAGATGGAGTAAAATACTCAACACAGCAGCAAGGTACGGCGACAATCGCCCCTACAAGAGCTACCCAAAGCGGAAGCTGCTACCCGAATTCGATGAGGAGGCCTTAGACCCCCCACAACCAAATATCAAAGCAACCAGCTGGTCGGATAGACGACCCCTCTACCAACACAGAGCGGCATACAACGCTGCTCACCATACAACACGCAACCAATGCGAGGGCTCGCACCCAAAGGGCGGTGCAACAAGATCCATCTATGGACCACGCAAGCGCGCCCCAGCATACAATGCAACACAACAAACATCCAAACAACGCGGTACACCCAGCTACAGGGGTGCCGCACACCCCCTATGTTTCACCAATGAGGTGCTGGACCACGAATTTCCAAAGGGATTCAAGTCCGTAAACATAGAGGCATACGACGGAACAACAGACCCTGGGGTCTGGATTGAGGACTACATCCTTCATATCCATATGGCTCGAGGAGATGATCTCCATGCCATCAAGTACCTACCCCTCAAGCTCAAAGGGCCAGCTCGTCACTGGCTCAAAGGCCTCCCCGAAAGCTCCATTGGAAGTTGGAAAGAGCTCGAAGACGCCTTTCGGGAAAAATTTCAAGGGACGTATGTCCGACCTCGGATGTGGACGATTTGAGTCATATAACTCAACAGCCCGGAGAGTCAGCCCGAAAGCTTTGGAACAGGTTTCTTACTAAAAAGAACCAGATTGTCGACTGTCCGGACATTGAAGCCTTAGCAGCTTTCAAGCATAGCGTCCGTGACGAATGGCTCGCCAGACACCTCGGCCAAAATAAGCCAAGAACGATGGCCGCATTAACAAACCTCATTACCCGCTTTTGCGCGGGGGAGGACAGCTGGCTAGCTAGATGCAGCACCAGCGACCCCAGTACATCTGAAGTTAGAGATGGAAACGGGAAATCACGGCGCAACAGCAATAACAAACGCCGGAATAAAGAAGACAGCACGTAGGGCACGACAGTAAATGCCGGATTCAAAATCTCTCGGTCAGGCCAAAAGCCGCCCCCTAAAGGCACCAGGGATGAACTGTCCAGCCTCAATAAAATTCTGGACCAAGTATGTCAGATTCATAGTACCCCTGGTAAACCTGCTAATCATACCCACAGAGAATGTTGGGTCTTCAAGCAGTACGGCAAGCTCAACGCCGTACACAAGGGGGAGGATACACCAAGTGAAGACAAGGACGAGCCCCCCAAGCAAGACACGGAGGAACAAAAGCAATTTCCACCATAAGTCAAAATAGTAAACGTGTTACACGTAATCAAGAAAAAAACAATGCGGCACTCCCAGGAAAGTATACCCAAGTGCCTATCACCATGACGTCCTGCCACTGGTCATCTCAACCGATCACTTTCGACCATCGCGATTACTCAGCAAGTATCCGACACGCAGGATGGGCTGCCCTGGTATTAGACCCAGGAGTTGGCGGATATCACTTCACAAGGGTCTTGATGGACGGCGGCAGTATCTTAAACCTAATATATCAGGATACAATCCGCGGGATGGGGCTAGACCCAACACAAATTCGCCATAGCAATACTACCTTTAAAGGAGTAACGCCAGGACCAGGGGCTCGTTGTACGGGCTCCCTCCTACTACAAGTTACATTCGGCTCCCCCGATAACTTCCGTCGCGAGAATTTAACTTTCCAGATCGCTCCCTTTCAAAGTGGCTATCAAGCACTGCTCGGACGCGAAGCTTTCGCTCGCTTTAATGCAATACCACACTACACCTCCCTCACACTCAAGATGCCCGGTCCACGTGGCATCATTACAGTGCACGGAAATATCAAGCGATCTCTGCGCGCCGAAGAGAGTGAGGCTGCCTTGGCCGCCGCACACTAAAGGCGCCCAGACAAACGAAAGCATCCAATAGGTCGTCAAGACCTCAGATACAACTAATCAAGTCCGGCACCGCTATTTATACGGAAATAAGTGGTCACACCACTATTTGTCAAATACAAGGGGCTCAATGCGCGCAGACAAGTGGCAATTTCTTATCATCTTGAATTATACATGGTTTCTTTAAAAACTATCCTTTTGCACAACAACTTTTTCACTTAATTTCCTCTCTTTTACAGACGATCATCGTGCTACACCTGTCCAGGATACGGCGCAATGGAGACACAGGCGCAGACGTGCAGCAGGGACCCGCTCCAAGTATTCTTTCTAGATTAAGACCCTGCGTAAACCTTTTTTACTGTCTCTTGTTGATACATATCCACCATTGAGAAGGATGTTGACGTCTTGGCATGTGGCTACGCTAGAACAATGCACGTACCTAGACACACGGGGCTTCTTACAAAGGCCACTATTTAGGCCCGGTTTATACCACAAAGACCGAATACCTTAGGGAGTATTCGGCGTCGCGAGTTTGGCCCTATATGCATCAGCTCCGAATCATTGTCTTTGGTCAAATGTTGGGTTTGCCCGGCTCCTGTGTTTTGGTGCCTTACGTTCCGCCTTGCCGGCTAAGGTAGCACCAGGAGAACTACTGCGATTGTGCCCTGGTTCTTCCGGACGAGCACCTCAGTAGACAAAGCCGAAAACTGACTGTCATGATATAGCGTGAGACTGGTCAACCACTTGATGACCTGTGGGAATGTTAGAATTCCTCCGCCTTAACGGAGGGCCGTTTCCCGGCTAGGCATGTACACACCCCGAGATCGGGAGAGTGTGGAGCCACCAGGGGCTATCTAGTAGCCCCACTGTCAAACTCCTATGGCTATGTGAAAGTGCTAAAGCATTATAGTCTGGTTGCCTCGCTCGCTCCACTATCACCTCCTTAATAGGACGAAGACGTTGGGTTAAGTGTGAATGCGTGTTTTTGCAAGTACCTCCGCATTATATGTGTGAGGGTTGAAGCCGACGGCTGCAATCTTTCAAGTTATACACATGTATACATAAACGGTCACCCAGGAGGCATCATATTACTTTCAGGCAAAAGTATAAAAATAGCCTTATAAAAATTTATAAAAGCATTTCGCTTACAATGAGATTACATATCACTCAAACATAATATTTTTTGAGCACTGGGTCTCTATCAAACGGGCACCCTCAAGAACTTCTTCAAAGTAGTGCTCGGCAGCCTTTCGACCTATAGCCGAATCCCGCATTGCAACATTGGTAGCATCCATCTCTGCCCAATATGCCTTAACACGGGCAAAGGCCATCCGTGCGCCCAGTATGCACGCCGACCTCCTCATCGCATTAATGCACGGCACCACATCAAGGACCTGCTGCACCAAGCTGAAATAGCTGTTCGGTTTTGACCTTGCCGGCCATAGCTGATCCACAACAGACCTCATAGAGAGCCCGGACAACCTATTTAGTTCGGCCCATTCGGCTAATTGGTCAGTCAATGAAAGTGGACGCTCGGGAGAATGGAATTGTCTCCAAAACAGCTGGTCTACTCCACGGTCTGTCTGACCCTGGAAGTACTTGGCCGCATCGGCAGCGCTCGCCGCCAAATCCATATACACATCCTCCGAACTCCACAGCCGATCCAGAGGGGCATACCGTGGATCTCCGAATTTCCTCCGCAACATAAAGGATTTCCCAGCTACAATATCCCCGGCTTCCCGCAGCTCCTCCTTCTTTGCCCTCATAGCAGAGCAGAGATCCTTTTTCGTCGCAGCAACCTTTTCAAGGTCCGATGCCTTCTCTTGGTTTTCTTTTTCAAGAACCCGGCAACGGTCGGCGGTGGCTTTTAATTCTATAGCCATCTTGGCCATCTTGTCTCGGGTCTCGCCATGCGCGGCCTTCTTGGCTTGCAACTCTTCGGCCGCCTTCACAGCAGCCGCATTACCCAACCTCACTTGTTCCTTGGTTCGGGCAAGTTCTGCCCGCAAGGCTTCAACAGTGGCAGCTCCATCTGCAGTCACAACATATGAAAGATACTGGCATCATGCTGCTCTTCCTATGTGGCATTTACCAGATATTCACACTTACCCTGTGCCTCGTCAAGCCTTTTGTTAGCAAGCTCGATGTCGGCGTCTGCCGCATCCAACTGCCGCTCTAAATGGGCAAACTCGCTAGTCCGGCTAGCCACCGGAGCTTCCATCACCTGCACATAGAGGCAGTATGGTTATTTCCTAGGAATATGATCCTCTGTTCATCGTCGTTTCCAACGACAACTAGAGTCTCAGGGGCTACTATCTACACAGGGCACACCTAGCATGTGCAGGATTATCATACATTCTTTTACGTACCTCAAAGCCTGTCAGTAGACTCATAAAAGCTTCATGCAATCTGCTTTCGGCGGACGATATTCTCTCCATCACCATATTCATTATCACACGGTGTTCATCTAAGATGGCCGCTTGCCCCACCAACTCCCTCAGAACATCCGATCGCACACTACACGGTGCCGGACTCTTTTTTCTGCTCTCTTCGGGAGCCGGACACTGGGAGCTTTGGGGGTCAATGGGATTATCTTCTGGCCTCACCGGACTCGGAGAGGCCCTCCGGACGACACTTCAGGGTCGCCCGCTTCTGGAGCGGAGGAATCCGGAGGAGGCGTTTCGCTCTCCATCATCTCTGGAAGAAGATCCCCCAAAGATGAGCTCATTTGAGAGGGGCTAAGGCCCGAACTACAAATTTATATGCGGTGGTTATTTCCTCAGAAGAAAAAGATGGCATATCTGTACTATTAAAAGTATTTCGGGTCACTTACGACTCGAGGGAGAATTGATCCCCCCGCGGACTTTGTGCGGCAACAGTGCCATCCAAGGTAGGACCCTCTGTGGGAGACTTCTTCTCCCGTTTGGAAGCTTCGGCTTCCGAATCCCCGGGCACAGTCTTTTTCCTCTTCTGGTTGCCTTCCCTCATGGAGACGCTCGCTCCCTTGGCTAGAATGGGCAGCGTTGGGGGCCCACGTCCGCCCGCATTATCCTCCACGGTATCTTCCTTCAAGGGCTCCGGGCAAGGTGTGGTCTGGAGCATCTTTTCCAATACCGGATTTTCCAAACCCTCAGGGAGGGGGGCCGAACACCGAATCAACTTCTCCTTTGTTAGCCAGTCCTGGTCAAAAAGCAAACTCTCAGAAATAACTTCGTAACGAAGTAGAGAGAGTATGTTCGGCCGGAAGATGCCTTACTTGTTCGGCGGTGCGGTTACTACTCAGGCCCGCGTCCTTGGTGATTTCCGGACACTCCACCTGAGGTCCGAAGAATGACTTGTACATCTCCTCATGCGTCAGGCCGAGAAAATTCTGAACGGCACGCGGTCCCTCGGGATTGAACTCCCACAGGCGAAGAGGCCGGCGTTTGCAAGGCTGGACTTGACGAACCAGCATAACCTGTCTTACCGCAACCAAACTGAAATCTCCATTGAAGAGACCTCGAATGCGGCCTTGCAGTATAGGCACGTCCTTGACTGGACCCCAGCTCAGACCTCTGCTGATCCATGACATCAGCTGTGGTGGAGGGCCCGAGCGGAAAGCAGGGGGGCCGCCCACTTGGCACTTCTAGGAGCCGTGATGTAGAACCACTCCTGTTTCCACAATTCAGACACCTCTGGGATGGAACATTTGGGCCACAGAGCACCTGTCATCTTGCGTATTGAGGCATCTCCACACGCTGCATGTTGCCCCTCGACCATCTTCGGCTTCACTTCAAAGGTCTTAAGCCATAGGCCAAAGTGAGGGGTAACCCGGAGGAAGGCCTCGCACACGACAATAAATGTCGTGATATGAAGCAAGGAGTCCAGAGTTAGATCATGAAAATCTAGCCCGTAGTAAAACATCAAACCCCTGACGAAAGGATCCAGGGTAAGGCCTAGACCTCGGAGGAAGTGGGAAATGAACACGACGTTCTCGTTGGGTTCGGGGGTGGGGACGGCCTGCCCTCGGGGAGGCAGCCGATGCAAAATCTCGGCGGTTAGATATCTGGCCTCCCTCAACTTCTTGATGTCTTCTTCCATGACGGAGGAAGGCATCCATCGGCCTTGAAGGCTAGATCCGGAGATGACTAGAGGTTCGGAGCACCTGACCTGAACTTCGGGCGTTTGAGCTTGATGTGGGGGAAGGATTCGATTGAGCACAGGAGGGAAAAATAAAAGCCTTGTCCCCTTTATAAAGAGGATGAATATCAAGCGTCCTCTCCGTGTCCGTTTGGACTTGCCTATAATCTAGGAGTCCTAGAAGCGGTTGGGTTACTCACGCCCGTATTGATGAGAATCCCGGGATAAGGGGACACGATCTCTGCTTTAACAAGACGTGCCAAGGAAACTGCCTCGCATAACGCGCTGAGGTGGGATAATGAAACGACTCGGATAAAGGCTTGGTTGTGGTGTGTCACGCTATGGAATACGTCAGCAGATTAGATTGGTGTAAATATTATTCTCTCTATGGCAATATGTGGAAACTTATTTTGCAGAGACGGACACTATCTTTGTGTTCAAAATCTTCTATGAAGTACTTGGAGGAGGAACCCGCCTTGCAATGCCGAAGACAATCTGCGCGCCGGACTCGTCGTCATTGAAGCCTGGTTCAGGGGCTACTGAGGGAGTCTTGGGTTAGGGGGTGTTCGGATAGCCGGACTATACCTTCAGCCGGACTCCTGGGCTATGAAGATACAAGATTGAAGACTCCGTCCCGTGTCCGGAAGGGACTTTCCTTGGCGTGGAAGGCAAATTTGGCGATACAGATATGTAGATCTCCTACCATTGTAACCGACTCTATGTAACCCTAACCCTATCCGGTGTCTATATAAACCGGAGGGTTTTAGTCCGTAGGACAACATAGACAACAATAATCATACCATAGGCTAGCTTCTAGGGTTTAGCCTCCTCGATCTCGTGGTAGATCTACTCTTGTACTACCCATATCATCAATATTAATCAAGCAGGACGTAGGGTTTTACCTCCATCGAGAGGGCCCGAACCTGGGTAAAACTTCGTGTCCCTTGCCTCCTGTTACCATCCGGCCTAGACGCACAGTTCGGGACCCCCTACCCGAGATCCGCCGGTTTTGACACCGACAAAGCCCTTAATCTATTTTATGATTCATGGAATTGTGCGTTGTAAAGCATAAAGTAAAAACAAATAAAGGCAATTCAACTAGAAAAAAGTGCAGTTATGATACGGAAGATTCTAGAACAAAGGAGAAGCACTTGTGTTTTGAGGTTTGTGCATTATGCTTAAGTTCAACCATGGAGTCTGCTAGATTGTACATGTGGCATAATCCGGGGGGGCTAGAAGATGGTGCGAGGGGCCAAATAGAGGGAGACTATATGAGGAGTGCACAAGTGCGAGATCGATATTCAAAGAGAGGGGGTGAGAACGTGCGCTGTTGCGTGCAGGGGGGAGCCATGAAAAATAAATGAGCTAGGGGGCCAAACATTGCTAATCCTTTACGAGGAGGGCCAATTCATCAACTTAAACCATTTTACCAACAATTGATCTAATGATCACATTCATATTAGCCTCAATATATAGTGATGTTAGGGAGGGGGCAGGGCCCTTGCTGCCCCCTGTCTTCGCCACTGTGCGTGCGGCTGAGAGATGAAGCGGAAGGCATGGATGATGAGAGGGGGACGTTCGATATATAATTAATGTGGGTGTATTAGCTATTTAATCCTATATAGAGAGGTACAAATTGATCGATGTGTATGTGGGAAAGAGGGTGAGACCTCACCAGATATATAGATTGATCGGTTTGTGTGGAAAACTAGGAAAGACCTGGCTATACACACACACACACATAGAGGAACATCGATCGTTGCGCATGAACGTGAGAGATAAAGAATGCCCGATATGATGAAGAGGGGGAGGTGTGTGTGTGCATGCATGGGAGACCGACCTGAAGAAAAAGATTGCATGTGTGTGATGGATAATGCCGAGTGGTAGTGCGTGTGGCATGCATGCACAAGAGAAAGTTAGTGGTACAATTATAAAGACAAGACGACTGTGTGGGTGTAAAAGACTAGGTGAGGTCATAATCAATGTAAAGTCGAATTCAAATATTTGAATAAGAGATCATGATGTTTGAAACCCATGCATGCATGAATATAACTGAGATATGCGCGGTGTGGTTTGGAAACGAGCATGTTGTACTATATACACATTGAACAAGGTCAGACTAATTTGAATTTGAGATACCGATGGCAGACATCGTTTGGCCACATTGCATCCGTGCATGGACACACTATTCGAATTGGAGATGATGGGTGGCTTTCGCATCACATATCTATATCTATACCCCTATATATTATATTTTATATTTTTTTATATAGTGTGCGGATAACTTTAACTTTGAAAGATGGTTGTTGGATGAAGCTAATCCGATGGTGCAGAGATGGCAAATTCGAGCACTACTAGCCGTTGAATATCATCTAGATTCCATCAGATTTTGCCACATGTACAATCTAGAAGACTCCATGGTTGAACTTAAGCATAATGCACAAACCTCAAAACACAAGCACTTCTTCTTTGTTCTAGAATCTTCCGTATCAGAATTGCCCAAATGTTTTTCTACATGATTTGCCATTATTTGTTTTTACTTTATGCTTTACAATGCACAATTCCATGAATCTTAAAATAGATTAGCTTTCTTATAAAAACTGGATGATTTTGAATGAAATGAACTATAAGAATTAAACAAACATCTACATCATGCATATATGACTAAAAGCTTACTGCTATAATGTGGTATTTATTCATAATTTGGTTGCCAAATCTCATGCGTGCAATGCACGTGTACCATACTAGTCTAAATGGTGTTTGTGTGTGTGTTGTGCGTATTAAACATATTATACGTATTATCACACATGGTTATTCCAAACATCTAGCTAGAGCATACATGTACTATGATTTGAATTCAACATATAATGGATACATATATTTGAATTTGAGATCGTATGTACACATAGTTTGTATTTTTATAAGAATTTACTTCTCCTATATTCATGTCATGTGTTGCGAAGATAATATTTAGATGGTTGTATAACTAACCCAAGTACAATCCCATTCAAATAGGGAAAATGTACTCAAATTTAGTCCATATGCTAGACAACACACATTGTTTTTTTATTGTTGAGGGAAGTGCAAATTGTTTTGTTATTGTACATGTTATGTTTGTTTTCCCAATTTTTTTAGTTTTTTTGTTGTTGTATTTGAATGCATTTCTAGTAATATAGTAAAACGGGACATGGCTCTCTCTAGTGATGAGGTGCGAATTGTCTTTTTTTGGTACAAGCTAATCTTGTTCTCTCTAAATTTCAAGTCGCGCCTTGTTATGACAAAATTTCAAGGTAGCATCTCTGTCTATCGTGCTGCGAAACTCCCGCCTCTTCAACCCGTGCCTTGTTAGCCTAAAATATTTAAGATATATCTTTGTCTCGTTGTGCTCCGAAAACTCCCTCCATCTCAACCGGCACCTTGCTATCCCAAAATTACAATGTGCGCAAAAACTCCCACCTCCTACAGAATCCCGACATGCGAAATGCCCGTGATAACCCTGAATCGAAAGAACCACCTAGCTCAAATCAGTGGCAGTACTTTCGTAACTTACCCCACATTTCGGACAAGTGTGCCCCTAAGCCATGGTTCCCCACTCCCATCACATCCGCCCACCCATTCGTACAACAAGGCCGCGAAAACCCGCGAAGCCCCACACCCTCCTCCATTCTCCACCCAGCCGGAGCCTATTCCCCGACGACGTCGTCCACAACAACACCTCGGCGTCCCTCATCCACCATACCAGGTTAGGATCCATCATCGATCTCGTCGTCCCGCCGCTTCAGCCACCCCGTCCTCCACCTCCAAGGAGTTGCCCCGACAATCCCCTCACCTTTTGCGCCACCTCCATTCCCACACCGCCGTCTTCACCTGCACCACCAGAAGAGCAGCATCATCACCATTTCCTCAAATGAAGATGAGGCCTAATCGGCGCCACCAAAGAGGTTGTACACTAATCGCTGCATTTTCTTCTTGATTCGATCCCAGGTGCTGCCGATGCTCGGTCCCGAGCCGACATGGCGCAGCTCCATCCACGGCGGTGTCACCAGCCACTTCCTCCATGGCGTCGCTCTCTCGGCGGCGATGTACACATCAGTAGGAGCTGCTGCCGCTTTAGCTCTCGCTCGCGCTGCTGCTCTGCTCTTGCTCTCATTCCCCTGTCTGGTCTGCTCTTGCTCTTGCTCCTGCTCGCGCTACTGCTCTCGCTCTTGCTCTTGCTTGCGATGCTGCTCCGATTTAGCTACACTTCAGTCGACTGAATCAACTTTTGGGTTAGTCGATTTTCAAGGGGTGGGGGGCTCGCCGGAGTTAAGGAAGAACCAGTGGCAGCAGGGAGGGGGGCTCGCCGGAGTTAAGGAAGAACCAGCTGCAGCGGGGAGGGGGGCTCGCTGGAGAGGTACCCCACTATCTATCTTAGGGTTCAGGGTGGCATGGTGGTCGCCGGCGGTGGTGGGGCGGTGGCGTGGGGATCGCCAGAGAAAAAACTCGACACGGGGGAGCCTAGAGGGATGGCCGGGGCGACGGCGGACTAGCCGTGGGGAGTGGTTTCGGGGTGGGCGGGGCGGTGCACCGCCGGCCGCGGGCGGCGAGGGGCGGTGGTTTGGCCGGTGGTGGCTGGCGGCTCAGGGGGATGGAGGTTGAAGATGAACTGCAGGCCCTTGATTTCGTATCCAACGGCTGAAAAATCGACTGACCAGAGATGAAAAAGTCAGTCGACTGACGTGTAGACTCACCCTGATGCTGCTACACGACCAGCTGCCCCGGCTCTCGCACGCGCTGCTGCTACTGCTTTTCTGCTACTAGTGCGTTCAGTTTCGACAGTAAAATTCAGTTTCAACAGCAAAATTCAGTTTCGATAGTTAAGTTCAGTTTTGACAATTAAATTCAGTTTCGACAGTTAAGTTCGGAGATGAACGGCTGATGTATTTTACATCTAGCACTTTGTGGTTATGTATTTTACGTCATCTATTGGAGATGCTATTAGAATTCCACTCAGGTTAACGTTGTCTCTCTTGTCCTGCTTCAGTGTCGGCGTCGTACAACTCACCGGAGCTGCTCCAACGACGGAACCCTCCATCACAGTGGCGAAGTACCCCGAGGTCCATCTCCAGACGCCTAAGATCTTCTTCCCCTCCTCCAACAGCCAAGTCAGCCGGAGTATCCTCACCGACCAACCCAATCACGCTGAGATCGATGGCTTCGCCAAAGAGGTTGTACACTTGTTGCATCTCTTTTTTACTCTAAATGTTATATATATTGTCCACTGAGCACATGTAGTAACGTGAAATACGATTAGTTTCTCCTACTATATGACAAGCAGTGAGGTACCAGGCAACTTAGCTATCCGTGATGGACTCTCTTGAACGTCATCATTATTTATCTCTGCGTGTTTAAGCTATGCATTTGTCGATGGGCCTAGGAGTTGAGCTAGTAGGGCAGTGGCCTGGGTCCAAAGTAGTAGAAGTAGCACAAAAACATTTTTTGAGTGTAGGCTTTTCCTTGCTCAAGCCTGCCTACTAGAATCACCAGTGCTTGAAAGGAAAAGTGAAGGAAAAACATAGGAATTGGAAAGTTTCCTATGCATGGTACTACTATTCATGCATTTGGTTCAAAGGAATGGAGAAAAGGAAAACTGTAGGATTTGTTCCTTTAGTGTCTCCTTGAAAGAAAAACCATAGAAATTTTAATATCCACTTGTCCTCCTTTGCAAATTCCTATTCATGAAGCACAAGACTAAGAGATAGTAGCATAATAGCATTATAACTGTACATTTTCTTGTGGTTTAACTTAATCTCACCATGCTTCTTTGCATCATGTGATCTTCCGATTCTTGTGAACCAAACACCCAGATTGGCAGAAATCCTGTGTTTTTAAATTCTCTGTTTTGCACGTGCATTCCTATCCTATTCCTGTGTATTTCCTATCCCTGCATTGTTAGAATCCTCAAATTCAAACAAGCCCTTACACAATTACTTCTATTACAGATATGTGTCAAAGAAAACCTTGTGTGGTTTGTCCCGCTCCTACTGCACTGTGTTCCACCCCAGCTCAGCTGCTCCAACAACGGAAGGGTTCACCACAGGAGGGATCCGCTCTCCAGACAGTCTTTCGTCGCCTCAGATCTTCTTCCCCGCCACTGGCAGCCACGACAACTACATTACCATCATCAACTGAGAAGATGACCTTGAGGACTACACGGGTTTGCAAGAGAGGTCGCGCTCTTCCATGTCTGCTTACGTTATGCATCGCTTAATATGATGACATGCTACTTTATCATTGTGTTCACCTATTAGTCTCTGAGTCAGGTCCAAACTAATGATGAAACTTGAGTTTTTCAATAGTTGTGGGGTACATATTGGGGCAGCAATCAGTACTATCTGTCTACTATCTGGTTAATCTCAGGTGTCTACTATGAGTTTCATGTTGGGTGCAAACAAACATTAAAGAAGCCATTATCTGTATTTTTTTAACTAAAGCTATTATCTACCTGCTATCATTGGTTTTGGGTCTATCCACAGTTTTCCACTATCACTCTAGATTTGTGCATGCACTCCTTACATAATCTCACTATGTTTTATTCCTATGCATGTCAGTTATTGTACACAATGGAACTGAACATGTAGAGAAAAAGAGACGAGCCTTGTGTGGCAATAAAATTTCATGCAGACATCGCTCCATGGTGGGCGCAAAGGCAGCCCCCCTCCACCCATTTTGGATTGTAATCAAGCGGAAGATAACTATTCTGAGGGGGATTCAGAAGGAGAAGACCACTCCTATTTACCCCCTAAGGTCTTCGCTCTAACTTGGCATGCTGATGTTGGTAATATCATGCATATGGTGCCTTGCATTGCTTACTTTATACATCAAATATGTCATCTGCTTAGTTTAGACATGCTTTGTGTGAATGCCATCTGTTTTGTTTCTTTATCATATATGTGAATCATGCAATGCCATCTTGTTTAGCCAGGCATCATATATGTGAATTTTGCAATGCCACCCTGGTTAGCCAGTCATCTTATATGTGAATTATATCATGCCATCATTTTTATTATGTATTAAATTTGTCAACAATTTTAGTACATTCAATTACTCTTCCTGTGCATCAGCCATTCGGCACGGTCATGGAAAACTCTAGAGTGGAAACAAGGTCTTCAGAGAGACAATGCTATCTGACGAAGCGCATGTCTTGCTGGTTACGGATAGCTCCGCGGAGGAGGATTCAGAGACAGATGACCAGTCCTATCCCCCCCCCCGAGGTGCATGCTCTAACTTGGCAGGGTTATGTTGCTCATATCGTGTGTATGGTATCTTGCATTGCTATGTCATTTTCTTAGTTTAGACATGCTTTGTGTGAATGCCACCTGTTTATTATCTAATAACCATATATGTGAATTATGCAATGCCATCTTGTTGCAAGACATTATATATGTGAATTATGCAATGCTATCTTGTTGCAAGGCATTATATATGTGAATTATGCAATGCCATGTTGTTTAGCCAAGCGTCATATATGTGAATCATATCATGTCGTCTTTTTTTGTATTTCTCATTGCATTTGTCAACAATGTTTGTATATTCAACTGCTCTTCCTGTGCGTCAGCCATTTGAATTGGTGATGGAGAAATCTGGAGTGAAAACAAGGTCTTCAGAGCAGACAATGCTACCTGCTGAAGCAGATATCTTGCTGGTTACAGATAGCTCTTCAGAGGAGGATTCAAAGGCAGATGACCAGTACTATTATCCCCCTGAGGTGTATGCTCAAACTTGGCAGGGTTATATTACTCATATCATGCATATGTTGTATTGCAATGCTTAGTTTTTACATCATATACACAATATTGAATGCCATCTCCTTAGTTGACACATCATATATGCGATTGCGCTCTGCTCACTTGCTTAGTATATAAATCATATATTTGAATTATATCATGCCATGATGTTTACATAGACAACATGTATCTGAATTATGGCATGCCAACCCATTTTCTAAAGACATAATATAGTTATATCATCTCCTCTTGTTTACATAGTCATCATATTTTGAATTATGTCATTCTGTCCATGAATTATATCGTTCCATCATGTTTCCATCGACGGCATGTTTGTGATTTATGGCATGCCAAACAGTTTAATAGACACATCGTATAGTTATATCATGCCATCTTGTTTACATAGTCATCATTTTTTGAAGTATGTCATTCTATCATGTTTAGTTAGCCATCATACATGTGAAATTGTGTCATGCTATCCTGTTTAATTAGCCATCATATGTGTGAAATTATGTCCTGCTATTCTGTTTGGTTAGACAACATAAATGTGAATTATTTCATGCCCTGTTTTCTTCCCTACTATCCATTGCACCTATCTATCTTACAATGTCTGTACATTCAATTACTTTTCTTGTTTATCAGCCATTTCAATTGGAGGGGGTGACGGCAATATTTGTGGGAGTAAAAACAAGGTCTTCAGAAAAGATCGTGCTACCTGTCGATGCAGATAGAACCACGGTTGTACTTGCCCAAGAACCAGCCCCACCACACATAACCCAGACTCACGCAGATTGTACCCCTACCCAATTGGACAGAGAACCAGCTACACCCCTTCTAACCCCAACCCCAACAGATAGTAACCCAGTTCCAGTTGACACAACACCGTCTCCACCACAGAGCACCCAAACACGAGCAGTTAGTAAGGCAACTGCAGTGCCCAAAGCACGAGGACCACCACTCCGAACCCCAAGTCAATGCTTAAAGCATAAGAAGGATTGTTCTTAGGTCAGGTTCCGTAGCTATGGTTCATACTACTTTGCTATTGCATCACTGTATTTACTCATACCAACTAATTTCAAATTTGAAGGATGCAATTGAAATTCCAATGGCACAACGGGTATGTTTTAAACCTGTTTCTTTAATGTGTTTCCTGTTTTAACTTGCTCTATGTTGATTTCAGTTTCAATTGAATAAACAGTTATGTTCTCATGCCATGCACATTACAAGTGTTTTTATTGTTGTGTAGTTTCCCACACTTATATTCTGTCTATGTTGCTTTATCTTAAATAGATATGATTTTAACTGTCTCTATCTTGATTTGGCAACATAAACTAGAATGATATAGACCATACAATGACCATACTACATAGATATATGTTTGTTTCATGATGTTATCCTATCCACCTTACTACTAAACTAGTTTACCAAAATGAGTTTCATATACAACATGGTAAACATGTGATGTGTTTGTTTGTTTCTGTTTTAGAACGCGGATAAAATATTGGAGAAGAGTACCCCGTTATGCAATGGTAAAGGAAGTAATGCATATAAGGTTCAAGATAGTGAGACATCCCTGTTGGTCTCCAAGAAAGCTGATAAAAACTATATTGAAGACACTGAGACAACCCCAAAGTCATGTCTTGATGTAGTGTTCAAGTTACTGTAGGCTACTACTGCTGGCACCAGCTCTTCGAACTCGCTGCCTGAATCAGTTTGGCTTCTTGAGTCTCAACTTCAAGTTGAAAGACATCGATCAGATGTTATACCACAGGAAGCCGAAGGACTGAGGAAGTCCCTGCAGAATTCAGATAGATACTTTCTGGTGCAACAGCAAGTGCAGGAGGATTTAAGCGCCAAACAAGAGAAAGTTAATAAGCTTCCTAAGCATCTTGCCAGCATTATGGGTACCCAGGATATTGTTTCTTGAGCTCTTCTAAAGTGGTTTCAGTTCTGGACTTGTTTTGCTGCGGCGTTTATTTGCACTGGTCACCAACTTTGACAACCAGTGTATATGATATGCTGCTTTGTTCCCTATATTTGCACTGGTGGCAAACTTTGATGACCAGTGGATGTAATATGTGTAATAGTAGTGATAGCCTAGCATAAGTTGCTTGCTTATTTATTTCCTTGTTGTCTTCTTTATTTGTTTGCTTGTACTCAGTGCAGTTCTTTTTCGGTGGTTTGCTAGTGGCCGCAATAACCTATTTTTAAAACTAGGCCACAGTAACCATGGGATACATATTTACTGTAGTTACCATGGGCCTCCTACGGGCCGTAGAAACAATGGGCCTCCTATAGGCCATGGCATCAATGGGCCTTCTACGGGCCGTATGATCGATCGGCCAAACATGGGCCAATAACAGATCGCATTATGGGTCGTAAACAGGCTAGATTTTGAACCATCCGTTCATGGGTCGACCATAATGGGTCGTCGTTAATCGGCCGTATTTGATGACGCTATGAAAACAGCCCAACGGATTAATGGGCCGCAAACGGGCCGATTGTAACCATGGGCTGAATTTGGCCCACAGACAGAAAAGACCAGTTACGGGCTGTAAGTAACCGAATGCTGGAAATGAGCCCAAGAATAAATGGGCCTTGAGAAGGCCAAAAGATAACATGGGTTGGAAACGGCCCAATTGAATAATGGGCCGCTAATGGGTATAAAGCGGTACACTGTTCATTGCGGGCCAGATTCACCACAGATCGTTAATGGGCCAAGAGTTACAAATGGCCTCGTGTGCGCCAAAAGACATCATAGGCCATACATGGGCCGGAAGTTACAACGGGCTGGAATCATATTGGACGGCCCAGATGAAGCTACTGGGTTTAATTCCAATAGGCCGTAATGGGTCGTGAGCTAGTGGGCCGTAAATGGGCTATATACGAACATGTCATTAACATGCTTTCTGTGGGCTAGGCCGTTACCTTTTGACCAAGTCAAACGGGCCGACCTTTTCACCGGAATGGCCCTCTGTTGGGTTGTGCCACGTGTTGACGTATCATAGGCGCCTCCTGTCCAATGAATGGATGACATTTGTCCAAACGGTGAGCCAACACGTATTTCCTCTGGCCAATGAGAATTTTACATGTGGAAAATCCTCATTGGTTCGGGCTGTTAACGGGTTATCGGATCCAAAACCGGACCTGATAGTTTAATGGCGAGCCGTTGTGGTGGATGCCACGTGTCGGTTACCCTTGACGAAAACACTTCCATACCGCACCATTTATCATCATGGAAGTGGACACTTCCGTGATGATAATTTTGGTAATGTCATGGAACACTTCTACGACAGCACATGTATGACTATCTTGATTCTGTCATAAAATCGTCATGGATGTACATGCATGACAGAAAACATGACCTACTGTGACAAATACGTATCATCACGGAAGTGTATTTTTTTGTAGTGAATATTCTGGCACAAATCATGAATTGAGATGACTACATTGGTTTCTTTGACATGCCTCAATGAGAATGTAGAGAATTTATGACAATGGGGGCTAGCTATTTAGATATAATATATTTGTTTGGGTTATTTATTGTTACATTGGTTATGTATTTACCTATGTTTGTAACTAATATTAAATGGAGAAGGAAAATCCTCTGTTCCATCATCTATCGCCCACACAATTGTCATCTCTCTCACTCCCTTATACTCTTACTCGCCAACACAACCTTCATATCTCTCATCCCCTTGTAGTTGTCCCCTAAGGACATTTCCTTCTCATTCTCGCCTTCCTCCATGACCGTCTGCGCTAGCAATGACTTAAGGGAAGGCAAGAGGGCCCCTTGTCCTCTACTCCATCATCAGCTACTCCCGCATTCCATGTGCAATAAGTCACAGTTCGGCAGTGGATTAAACCTCATCTACGAGGAAACTCTTCAAAAAATGGAAATAGACTGGAACCGCATTGAGCAAAGCAGCACAACATTTAGAGGAATCATCCCCAGTCAGGAAGCATGCTGTGCTGGGAAAATCACACTAGATGTGGTATTCGGCACGCTGGAGAACTATAGGTCCGAAGAAATTACATTCCAAGTGGCCCCGTTCAGTAGTGGATACCACGCCCTTTTGGGAAGGGAGGCATTCATGATCTTCCAAGCCATACCCCATTATGGGTACATGAAGCTCAAAATGCCCGGGCCCAACGGAATCATCACTCTCGATAGTGATCCGGATGCAGCACTCCGCGCCGAAAACAAAACAGCCGCATTGGCCTCAAGGCATTATCCGAAGCACTTTCGGCCGAGGAATTAACTGCGCTGCGCTCCACAGTGGACAGGGATGATGTGATACTTGACAAGAGATCCAAGTCCACCTCTTTTAAACCAGCGGATGAAATAGTCAAATTCCAAGTCCACCCAACGGACCCTACAAAAACAGCCTCCATCGGGGCACAGTTAAACCCCGTCATGGACGCTGCACTACGAGAGTTCCTGCGGGAGAACTGGGACATATTCGCCTGGCACCCCTCAGACATGCCAATAATCCCACGCAGGCTGGCCGAGCACAGCCTCAATATCCTAAAGGGATTCAAGCCGGTCAAGCAGGCTCTTCGGCATTTCTCCAAACCTAAGAGACAAGCTATGGGAGAGGAACTAGCCAAGCTATTGGAGGCCGGATTCATTAGAGAAATAAAACACCCAGACTGGCTAGCAAACCTGGTGATGGTACCAAAGAAGGACAAATCCTGGCGCCTATGTGTCGATTTCAAGGACCTCAACAAGGCTTGCCCAAAGGATCCCTTCCCCCTCCCCCGCATTGATCAAATTATCGATGCTACCGTAGGACACGAGTCATTGTGTTTCCTTGACGCATACTCCGGCTACCACCAAATCAAGATGGCGGAGTCCGACCAAGCCGCCACGACATTTATCACACCATACGGCCCCTTCTGTTTCAACACAATGCCTTTTGGGCTCAAAAACGTAGGCGCAACATATCAGCGCATGATCCAGACATGTCTGGAGAAACAGATCGGCAAAACTGTAGAGGCATACGTAGATGATGTGGTCGTTAAAACCAAACACGTCGACTCTCTAATAGACGATTTGAGGCTCACATTCGACAACCTCCGAACATACGACATCAAGCTCAATCCGGAAAAATGTGTTTTCGGCGTACTAGCCAGAAAGCTCATGGGCTTCATTGTCTCCAGTAGAGGAATTGAAGCTAATCCGGCCAAAATCCGAGCTCTGTCACAGTTGGCTATCCCAACGGACCTCAAACAAATCTAGAAACTAACTGGATGTGTGGCGGCTCTAAGCCGCTTTATCTCCCGCTTAGGAGAAAAGGCATTACCCCTTTATCGCCTCCTTCGGCGCACCGAACACTTCGAGTGGACGGACGCTGCCACAGCCGGATTGGAAGAAATAAAAGCCATACTAGCAACCAACCCAATCCTGGCCACACCAAACATCGGCGAACCAATGCTGTTGTACATTGCGGCAACTCATCAAGTTGTAAGCACAGTGCTCGTCGTCGAATGAGAAGCTGACGGACATAAATTCCCTCTTCAAAAGCCGGTATACTATGTATCCACTGTCCTCACTCCATGCAAATCACGGTACCCACATTATCAAAAGATAGCCTATGCGGTATTCATGGCATCCCAAAAGCTGCGACACTACTTTCAAGAGTGTTTGATTACAGTAGCCTCGGAAGTGCCACTTAATGATATTATAAACAACCGCGATGCTACGGGGCGGATTGCCAAATGGGCCGTTGAGCTCCTCCCGTTCGACATAACATACAAACCTCGGCGAGCCATTAAATCGCAAGTATTGGCCGACTTTGTCGCCGAATGGACGGAAGCCGAAATCCCTAAAGAGTACAGCGCATACTCCAATTGGATCATGCACTTCGACGACTCTAAAATGCTGGCCGGTCTAGGAGCTGGCGTCATCCTGACGTCCCCAACCGGAGATACAGTTCAATACGTACTGCAAATACTTTATACAGACTCCAACAACGCAGCCGAATACGAAGCCCTGTTACATGGTCTTCGGATGGCAGTTTCCATGGGCATTCAACGCCTGGAGATGCGTGGGGATTCGAACCTCGCAATATCCCAAATAAATGGAGACTTCGATGCCAAGGATCAGAAGATGGCGGCCTATCGAAACGCCGTCCTAAAGATGTCATCTCGGTTCGAGGGGCTCGAATTTCACCATGTGGCTCGGGAAAACAATCAGGCGGCAGATATCCTCGCTCGCCTCGGCACAAAACGCGATGCGGTCCCCCCCAACATCTTTTTGGAGAGGTTGTTTAAGCCATCCGTAGTATGGGAAGGGGACACCGGTAACAATAGTCCGGACCCTGCCAAAATGCCCAATACCGAACACTCTGACATAATCGGAGGCTCCGCCACCGAAATAACACCTTCAGCCCACGTAATAATGTCCATCATTGCCCCGTGGACAGAACCATTCCTGGCCTACCTAACCAGGAAGAAACTCCTCGAGGACCAAAATGAGGCACGCTGCATAGTGCGGCGATCTAAAGCCTACAGGGTCCATGAGGGAGAGCTGTATAAAAAAAGCACTACTGGAGTCCTTCAAAGGTGCATCTCTGAAGAGGAAGGGCGGAAGCTTTTGGCAGAAATTCACACCGGACTTGGCGGCCACCACGCCGCAGCCCGGGCCCTTGTAAGCAAGGCCTTCCATACAGGGTTTTATTGGCCGACGGCCCGGGCAGACGCACAGGACTTGGTCCAACGCTGCGCCGGTTGCCAGCTTTTTGCAAACCAAAGCCACATGCCACCCACCGCCCTCCAAACAATCCCCATTACATGGCCCTTCGCGGTCTGGGGGCTTGACATGGTTGGACCCCTTAAAGGGGGAACCCATAAGAAAAAATACTTACTATTCATGGTGGATAAATTCACCAAATGGATAGAAGCCAAACCTGTTAAAACAGCCGAATCCGGACCGGTGATAGACTTTATATCCGGGGTCGTACACCGTTATGGCGTCCCCCACAGCATCATCACTAACAACGACACGAACTTCACGGCCGATGAGGTAAAACTCGGGTGCAGCAACATGGGCATCAAGCTCGATTATGCATCCTCTATAACCCACAAACCAACGGCCAGGTTGAGCGAGCAAACGGTCTTATCATGAGCGGCATTAAACCCAGATTAGTGCGGTCCTTAAAGGAGTCTAACACGCACTGGGTAGAGGAGCTCGACTCCGTACTCTGGGGGCTGTGGACCGTGCCAAATCGCACTACTTGATATACACCCTTCTTTATGGTGTACGGCGCAGAGGCAGTTCTGCCTTGCGACATAATTCATGACTCACCTTGAGTGCGCATGTACGAAGAAAGAGAAGCCGGGCTCGATGGGCAGGACAGTCTGGACACCCTGGAGGAGGAGCGCGATGTGGCAAAAGCCCGTTCCGCATTTTATCAGCAACAGGCTCGCAGATATCAAAGCAGAGAAGTACGGGCCAAAAATTATAACATTGGCGAGTTAGTTCTACGCCTGCCGGAGAAGAAAAATTCCAAGCTCGAGCCCGAATGGGAAGGTCCCTTCATTATTGACCACCCGGTGGAGCGTACCGTTTGCGAGATGCATCGAATAATCGACTTGAGCCGAACCCATGGAACACAGCCAGGCTCCGAAGATTCTACACCTAGCGCCGGACTCTATGTTCGTCTCCTTCCTCTGTTCATTTTTTGAATATATATTATCTGTCTTTTCTCTCTTTCTTTCTTTTATTCTTTCTCAAGGCCTTCAAGGGCCAACTTCTGCCTCGCTTGCACACTATAGATGCGCTAACCGCTCTCATTTTACCTGGGGGCTTGTTACACAGAATCTTAATTATCTATCTGGGATTCATGCCCAGCAATGTGTTATTCTTTCGGATGTACATTTTATTTGCCATTATATGCATCGATATGACTTAAGTTTTGGCCAAGCTGGGTTGCCTGGCTCTTGTATTTATGCCCTATGTTCCCGTTAATTCGGCTAGATCTTAAGAGAATACTCGGCCGGTGAACAAAAGATGATTTTTATTTATTTTCCATATGTGCCCCCAGATGTTTTTTCCTGCGTTTCCTCTCGCAGTCTGGACATGCACTTTAGGGCATGCGTACCCACGGAAAGGAAACCTTAATGGAACTATTCTCCCTGGAAGATGTTTCTTACTACCCATGTAATATAACATAACTAGTTGGGCACTTGTCTGTTCAAGCACTAATGACCCATACGCCTGGTCTCCACGCATACCGCGATTCTTATATAACTTAGCGGGTATTCGGATACACTCCGGACTATCGGGTCCCGAAGTTGAAGCAAAAAGGTCCGCCATGACAAACAATCTACAATCCAGCTAGAAGGCATTATACATGTCACTTTAATTACATAGTCATGTAGACTGACTAAATTCCTCTTCTATACCATCCAATAGGCGGTCTAGCCTACAATCCTGTTGGGAATACTTTGCGGCTAATTCTACTTGCCCATAGACTAAGCTAACGGGGATCTCTTTCCCGTCGGGCCCTTGGTATACCGTGTCTTCACCATGGCCCAGGCTTCCCTAGCACCTTCACGGCAGGCAGATATCTTCCACAATCGGAAGCGCCGCCGTGCTCCCTTGAGCTTCTCCACAAGCTCTCCAACGCCTTCTGGCAGGGAGACGGATGGCCACAAGGCCTGGCCAATACCTTGCATCACCTGCCAAACTTGTTCATGTAGTTGTGAGAGCTTGGATGGAAGATCACCCGCAGACCCGGGCATATCCTTCGCGGGACGACCCATCAGCATATCTGTAGACATAACTCTGTTAGCCGGCTTCTTTGACGTCCCCTTTATTAAGGTTTCGTTCAAGCACTTACTGAATATGACGCGTCGAAGCCGCTTATTCTCCTTCTCGGAGTCCGCAAGCTGGGCTCGAACATCTTTCAGTTCCATGCTCAGCTTGGTATTGGCGTCTTGGAGATTGTTTATCTCCCGCGTGACCTCAGTCAGCACGCGTTCGCCAGCCTTTAGCTGTCGTACGGCGTGCTGCTCCTCCGGATTCTCTCCGGATTCATCTGCAACATCTATTATTAGATCTGCAGCCATGTCGCACGCTATATGGTACCTATCATTCTTTGAAAGAAATGTTACCCGCCGGGGACTTTTTAGGTTCCTTCAATGCGGCAACAGCGGCCCAAAGTTGGGTCTTGCATTCCTCCAGCTCCTGTGATAGTCGACTATTCTTCTCTGTAAGAAACTGCACAATAAGATGATCCTTAAATCAGTTCTGCTAACTGTTTCAAGTCTCAGGGGCTACTGATACATATAATTGTCAGATTTGCTTACCTGTACATACTTTACATACTGGTCCGTGGCTCTGGCTAGACCATTTTGAGCAGCACGGAGGTACGCCTCTCCAGAATTGAAGGCATCAAATGCCTCTGGTGAGAAGCAAGTGTCGCGGAGTACGGCCCGGCTACGCCTATGATTCATGGCGCTCTCCACTTCTGAATTTGTAGCGGATATTCTATCCGCATCCTCTGTAGGGGGAGTATTCAGCGTCTGCCCCATGTCGGCTTCCGCCTCTATGTCCGGTCCTGGAGCCCGACTGGTGGAAGCGTGATCGGCAGCCTCACCGGACATATTCCGGCGAGCATTTTTTCTGTTAAAGAAACATGGACGTCATTACATTTCAAGAAAGACGACAACCACCTTCCTTTTTGGCCTGCCCGGCCTCAGTGCCTCTTGTTGGCGAGTTGTTGTGGGTTCGCCATGGCGTCCCGAATGCCTTCCCGGTAAAAACACCATATGTATATGGTAGGTGAAGTGTCTAAAAGGGGATCCTAGTTTTTGGAGTTGGGATTTTTGGTTTTTCTTACGTGCGACGCAGGAAGCAGTCCGGGATAGTCGGCCGTAATGGCCACCATGGCGTCATCACAACTTAATTGATAGAACTGCCGGTCTATCAGCTCCACAAATATGTCCGGATCTTCTTCGAGTCCGGGACCGAGGACCCGGTCAGGGTCCTCTGGTTGTGGAGACGGGCTGCTGACCTCCCTTATGGCTTTTCACAGTTCCTGCCGCAAAATGGCAAGGTGAGTACCTATGACAAAGAATGCGGGAAGAATGGGAGTAAGGAGATATAACTCACCCATCTTGGAGGGTTGTACATGGAGAATCCATCCCGTGGCTTGATGCGGATGAACTCCTCTTCCTCCCCCTTGAACAATTCGGACAGAATTTTTGCTAAAGTGGCAGCGTTGTCCGGACCCTTACGCCCGCAATGGGTGGCGTCATCTTCCCCGTTAAAACACCACAGGGGGTGCCCTCGATATTGAAGTGGTTGCACTCCCCGCATTATGCATATTGACATAACCTCGATTACTGTCAATCCTGATTGAGCCAGCGCTTTAATCCGGTTCATCGGGTAAAGGACTTCTCCATTGTCTTCCTCCTGGGGGCTCCGTGGGCGCCAACTTCAACGTTTCTTCAGAGGAGCATTGTTGAACTCAAGAAGACCACGCCGAACAGGGTCCGGAAGGGGGACGTCCTCCATACAAAACCATTCCGAAGGCCAGTCTTCGGACGTCTTCTTCGGAGTACCGGACAGGTATCCGGTTTTGGCGATGCGCCATATTTCGGCTCCACCCACTTGATAAAGTGACCCCTTCTATGTGCGAGGGATGAGGCAAAATAACCTTTTCCATAGCTCGAAACGAGCCTCGCAGCCCAGGAATAACTCGCAGAGGGCAACATAGCCGGCGATGTGTAAAATGGAAGCAAGGGTGAAATTATGCAGTTGGAGGCCGTAAAACTCCAGGAGCCCGCGGAGGAACGGATGAATCAGAAATCTGAGTCCCCTCAATAAATAAGGAACAAGGCATACCCGCTCCCCCGTAGAGGGGCTGGGGAAGCTCTCCGCTTGCTCCCCACCATTGTAGGTGGCGAGCCCGGCTCGGACGAGCACCATATACGCTCGAGGGAGAAATCCCTTAGTCTGCAGTTCGACTAACCGACTATGTGGGACTAAACACCTCTCCCAATCACTGGGCTTAGGGCTACGGGGGTGGGAGGAGGAGCTGTGGAGGTTGGCCATGCTGGAGTGGATCTTTCCGAAGCGTGCTCCGATGGATTCTTGCTGGGGGAGGATGGTATGGATTGGATCTAAGAATCCCCATCCCTTTAATAGACAACTTATTTATCTGGCTAGGGGGGCGAATGTAAAAACGCCCTGGCGCCTCACATTCATTCGACGCGTGGAAGATAGCCCATATTGGGCACAGAAGCCAAGAGGTTCAACATTTATGGGACCAGACACTGCTTAACAAATGTTCGAAATTTGGAGAAGAACCCGCCTTGCAATGCCGAAGACAACACTGCGCTCCGGACTCATCGTCATTGAAGCCTGGTTCGGGGGCTACTGAGGGATTCCTGGATTAGGGGGTATCCGGACATCCGAATTATATCCTTTGTCCGGACTGTTGGACCATGAAGATACAAGATTGAATACTTCGTCCCATGTCCGGATAGGACTCTACTTGGCGTGGAAGGCAAGCTAGGAAATACGGATATGTATATCTCCTCCTTTGTAACCGACCTTGTGTAACCCTAGCCCCTTCCGGTGTCTATATAAACTGGAGGGTTTTAGTCCGTAGGAAAACATACAATCATACCATAGGCTAGCTTCTAGGGTTTAGCCTCTCCGATCTCGTGGTAGATCAACTCTTGTACTACTCATATTATCAAGAATAATCAAGCAGGACGTACGGTTTTACCTCCATCAAGAGGGCCCGAACCTAGGTAAAACATAGTGTCCCCTGCCTCCTGTTACCATCCGCCTTAGACGCACAGTTCGGGACCCCCTACCCGAGATCCGCCGGTTTTGACACCGACACACCTCCTCTCCTAGCTCATGTCGACTCCCCAAGTGTTGTCCTCGGGCCACCCTCATCTTGATGCATGCTATGCTCCGGTCATCACGTCCGTTAAATCTAACCACCTCTCTCTTCCCATGATGTGTCGCTGCTGCCACTGCGGGTCCCGTCAGCCATCACCAATGTGCCCCTTTTCTAGTCGCAGAACACACATTAGTTCATGGACAAGCAATGCACCAAGGTGGCAGGGCAGAAGCTCGCCTCACTCGACATCATCAACTTGGACTAGAAATGCCCTGGTGTTTCCAACACAAAATCCTTGGCTTGTTTTTCTAATTGTGTGTGATTTTTTCATCACACACATTTTCTCACTAGGTTGTGTAGTTGGGGTACTTCAAAAGGTTGTATCCATACTAGCTTGGGCAAGTGTGGCACAACACACAAGTTAGGTAATGAAGGATGTGTGTACTCGTGAGCTCGCTGCCCACCATGAGTACATGTTGCAATCTCTAATTTTTCCTTCATAAGAGGCATAACAAATCCGAGAAAAGAGCAAAAAAATACGGAAACATAAATTGGGCCCTCAAACAGTGGGGTAATGTTTATGTGCTTGTATAACACTTGAGGGAGTCCTGGATTAGGGGGTCTCCGGACAGCTGGACTATATCCTTTGGCCGGACTGTTGAACTATGAAGATACAAGATTGAAGACTTCGTCCCATGTCCTGATGGGACTCTACTTGGCGTGGAAGGCAAGCTAGGCAATATGGATATGTATATCTCCTCCTTTGTAACTGACCTTGTGTAACCCTAGCCCCCTCCGGTGTCTATATAAACCGGAGGGTTTTAGTCCGTAGGACAACATACAATCAAACCATAGGCTAGCTTCTAGGGTTTAGCCTCTCCGATCTCGTGGTAGATCAACTCTTGCACTACTCATATTATCAAGAATAAATCAAGCAGGACGTAGGGTTTTACCTCCATCAAGAGGGCCCGAACCTGGGTAAAACATCGTGTCCCCTACTTCCTGTTACCATCCGCCTTAGACGCACAGTTCGGGACCCCCTACCCGAGATCCTCCAGTTTTGACACCGACATTGGTGCTTTCATTGAGAGTTCCTTTGTGTCATCACCGTTAGGCTTGATGGCTCCTTCAATCATCGATAGCGATGCAGTCCAGGGCGAGACTTTTCTCCCGGACAGATCTTTGTATTCGGCGGCTTCGCACTGCGGGCCAACTCGCTTGGCCATCTGGAGCAGATCGAGAGTTACGCCCTTGGCCACCAGGTCAGGTTTGGAAGCTTAAACTACATGGCCGATATCCGCGGAGACTTGATCTTCGACGGATTCGAGCCCCTGCCTTGTGCGCCACACGGTCACGATGAGCATGATTTAGCTCTACCATCGGACAGTGTGTAGGAGATCGCGCCAGCAACCGCTCCGACCCTCAATTCGGAACCAGTTGCGCCATCCATGTACGGGTGGATAGACCCCGACACGGAGGCCGTATCCTCAGCGGTGATCGAGCCGAATATCGACCTTACCCCTCACGAGAGCCGTGATGCCAAGCTGCCGGATTCTTCCCCGGCCACGGACTCCGAACCGCCCGCGCCCGTGCCTATCGAATCCGACTGGGCGCCGATCATGGAGTTTACCTCCGCGGATATTTTTCAGTACTCGCCCTTCGGCGACATACTGAACTCATTAAGGTCTCTCTCCTTGTCAGGAGAGTCCGGGCCGAACTATGTTCAGCAGGATTGGGATGCGGATGACGAAGAAATTCGCTACCCACCCACCACCCACTTAGTAGCCACTGTCGATGATTTGACCGACATGCTCGACTTCGACTCCGAAGACATCGATGGTATGGACAACGATAAGGAGACGAATAGGAACCACTGCCCACAGGGCACTGAACGCCCACTTCATCATATGATGTATACATGGTGGACACACCCAAAGAAAACGACGACGAGGAACGGAAGGACGCAGCAAAGGGTTGTTCCCTCGAGAAGCAGTCAGAGCGGCGGCATAAGCGCCGCTCCAAATCCTGCCTCGGCAGAAACAGCGGTCATATAGACCCAGCGATAGAGCAGGGTGAACCATCGCCCGACCAGGGCAACACGGAGAATCAAACCGAACAACCCGACCCCGTCGAACATAATAGTCCGGACAACATCACACCGGACAGGCACCCGGAGCAACAGAATGCCCAACAAAGGCTGGTTGCCACTGCGAGGAGTCTGAAAAAGCAAAAGCAAAGGCTCAGGGCTGCACAAGACACACTCAGAATCAGATGGAGTGAAGTACTCAACACTACAGCGAAGTACGGCGGTAATCGCCACACCAAGAGCTACCCGAAGCGAAAGCTGCTACCTGAATTCGATGAGGAGGCCTTAGATCCCCTACACTCAAAAACAAAACGGCCATCCAGTCGGATAGACGACCTCGTGGCCAACATAGAACGGCAAACGACGCCGCACATAAGCCGGTACGCGATCCACGTGAGGACTCACATCAAAAGTACGGCGCAACCAGATCCATCTACGGGCCACGCAAGCGCGCTCCAACATGCAATCCAACACAACAAACATCCCAATACCACGGTACACCCAAATACAGGGGTGCCGCACACCCCCTATGTTTCACCGATGAGGTGCTGGACCATGAATTTCCAGAGGGATTCAAACCCGTAAAATAGAGGCGTACGATGGAACGACAGGCCCTGGGTTCTGGATTGAGGATTACATCCTCCATATCCATATGGCTCGAGGAGACGATCTCCACGCCATCAAGTACTTACCCCCTCATGCTCAAAGGGCCAGCTCGGCACTGGCTTAAAAGCCTCCTCGAAAACTCCATTGGAAGCTGGGAAGAGCTCGAAGACGCCTTTCAGGAAAATTTCAAGGGACCTATGTCCGACCACCGGATGCAGACGATTTAAGTCAGATAACTCAACAGCCCAGAGAGTCAGCCCGAAAGCTTTGGAACAGGTTCCTCACTAAAAAGAACCAAATAGTCGACTGTCCGGACGCCGAAGCCTTAGCATCTTTCAAGCACAGCGTTCGAGACGAATGGCTTGCCAGACATCTCGGCCAAGAAAAGCCGATAACAATGGCAGCATTAACAAGCCTCATGACCCGCTTTTGCACGGGCGAGGACATCTGGTTAGCCCGATGCAGCACCAGCGACCCAAGTACATCCGAAGTCAGGGACGGAAACCGGAAATCACGATGCAGCAAAAGCAAGCGCCGGAATAAAGAAGACAGCCCGAAGAGCATAGCGGTAAACACCGGATTCAAAAGCTCTCGGCCAGGTCAGCAAAAGCTGCCCCCAAAGGCAACAGAGACGAACTGTCCAGCCTAAACAAGATTCTGGACCAAATATGTCAGATCCATAGCACCCCCGATAACCTGCAAATCATACCCATAGAGAATGTTGGGTCTTCAAGCAGTCCGGCAAGCTCAACGCCGAACACAAGGGGCAGGATACACCAAGCGAAGACGAGGACGAGCCTCGCAAGCAATGTACTGGGGAACAGAAGAAGTTCCCACCAGAAGTCAAAAAAGTAAATGTATTACACGTGACAAAGGGGAGAAACAAAGCGGCACTCCTAGAGACACATGCCCCAGGGCCTATCACCGCGGAGTCCTGCCACTGGTCGTCCCAACCGATCACCTTCGACCATCGAGATTACTCGGCAAGTATCTAGCATGCAGTATGGGCTGCCTTGGTATTAGACCCAATAATTGACGGATACCACTTTCACACGAGTCCTGATGGACGGTGGCAGCAGTTTAAACCTGATATATCAGGACACAGTCCGCAAAATGGGGATAGACCCAACACAAATTAGCTGCAGCAATACTACCTTTAAAGGAGTAACGCCAGGCCTAGAGGCACATTGCACGGGCTCCCTGCTACTAGAGGTTATATTCGGCTTTCCCGATAACTTCCGTAGCCAAAATTTAACGTTCCACATCGCTCCGTTCCAAAGTGGCTATCAAGCACTACTTGGACGCGAAGCTTTCGCTCGCTTTAACGCAATACCGCATTACGCTTCCCTCATGCTTAAGATGCACGGTCCACGTGGCATCATTACAGTAAATGGAAATATTGAGCGCTCCTTGCGCACGGAAGACCGTGCGGCTGCCTTGGCAGCCGCACACTAAACGGCCTCACCAACTAAAGCATCTGACAGGTCGTTAACACCACGGACACGGTTGGACGAGTCCGGTACTGCTATATGTAATTGATACAGGTTTGATGGCTATACCCCTATTACAATACAAGGGGCTCAACGCACGCGCACAAGTGATCATCAGGCTCAACTTTACTCATATTGTTTATTTAGTATAACTTACCTTTTGCACGGCAACTTTTCAATCAAGTTCCTCTCTTTTTCAGATGACCATCATGCTACACCCGTCCAGAATACGGCACAACAAAGACACAGGCGCAGACGTACAGCAGGGACCCGTTCCAAGGATTCTTTTTAGATTAAGACCCTGCGTAAACCTTTTTTACTGTCTCTTGTTGATACACATCCCTCGGATTCCCAGTACAATTGAGAAGGATGCTGACGTATTGGCATGTGGCCACGTCAGAATATTGCATGTACCTGGACACCAAGGGCTTATTACAAAGGGCACTGTTTAGGCCCGGTTTACACCATAAAGACCGAATACCTTAGGGAGTGTTCGGTGTCACGAGTTTGGCCTTATATGCATCAGCTCCGAATCATGTCTTTGGTCAAATGTTGGGTTTGCCTGGCTCCTGTGTTTTGCTGCCTTACGTTCTGCTCCATCGGCTAAGGCGACACCAGGAGAACTACTGCGATTGTGCCCTGGTTCATCCGGACGAGCACCTCAGTAGAGAAAGCCGAAAACTGACTGTCATGATATAGCGTGAGATTGGTCAACCACTCGATGACCTATCAGAATCTTCAGGATTCCTCCGCCTTAATGAAGGGCCGTTTCCCGGCCAGGCATGTACGCACCCCGAATTCGGATGAGTGCGGAGCCACCAGGGGCTATATAGTAGCCCCACTGTCAAACTCCTCTGACTAAGTGAAAGTTTTAAAGCATTATAGTCCGGTTGCCTAGTTCGCTGCGCTATCACCTCCTTAATGGACCAAGACGTTGGATCAAGTGTGAACATGCGTCTTCTGCGAACACCCCCGCATTATATGCGTGGGGGCTGAAGCCGACGACTGCAATCTTTCAGGTTATATACATATATACATAAACGGCCGCACAGGAGGCATCATAAAACTTTCGGGCAAAAGTATAAATACAGCCTTGATAAACTTAATAAAACATTGTTTTTACAATGGGAATACATGTCACTCAAACATAATATTCTTCGAGCACTGGGCCTCTATCGAACGAGCGCCTTCAAGAACTTCTTCAAAATAGTGCTCGGCAGCCACTCGGCCTATGGCCGAACCCTGCGCCGCAACAGTGGTGGCATCCATCTTCGCCCAGTATGTTTTGACACGGGCAAGGGCCATCCGCGAGCCTTATATGCACGCCGAACTCTTCATCACATTAATGCGCGGCACCACACCAAGGAACTGCTGCACCAAACTAAAATAGTTGTTCGGCTTTGGCCTTTCCGGCCACAGATGATCCACAACAGACCTCATGGCGAGTCCAGACAATCTATTCAGCTCGGCCCATTCGGCAAGCCGATCAGTCAATGGAAGCGGACGCTCTGGAACATTAAATTGTGACCAGAACAGCTTGTCCACTTCACAGTCTGTTTGATCTCGGAAGTATTCGGCCGCATCGACAACACTCGCCGCCAAGTCTAGATATGCGTCTGCCGAACTCCACAGCCGGTCCAGAGGGGCATACTGAGGATCTCCAAACTTCCTCCGCAGCATAAAGGGTTTCCCAGCCGTGATATCCCTGGCTTGACGCAGCTCCTCCTTTTTCGCTCTCATCGCAGAGCGGGTATCTTTGGTCGCCATCGTGGCCTTTTCCAGGTCCGTCGCCTTCGCCGGGTTTTCTTCTCCAAGAAGCTAGCAACGGTGAGCAGTATCTTTTAACTTTACAGCCATCCTGGCCATTTTCTCTTTGCTCTTGCAATGTGTGGCCTGTTCGTCCCTTAACTCTTCGACCGCTTGCAAAGCAGCCGCATTGCTACTCCTTGCTTGCTCCTTGGCTCGGGCAAGCTCCGCCCGAAGGGTCTCCACGGTGGCCGCTCCATCTGCAGTCACAACATATTAAAGATACTGGCATCATGTTGCTCTTATTATGTGACTATCACCAGAAAGGCCACTCACCATGTGGCTCGTCAAGCCGCTCGTTGACAAGCACGATGTCGGCATCTGCCGCTTTAGTTCGGCATACCCATCAGTCCGGCTAGCCACCGGAGCCTCCACCACCTGCACATAAAGGCAGTCTGGTTATTGCTTGGGACTATGATCCTCTGTTTGCCGCCGTTTTCAATGACAACCAGAGTCTCAGGGGCTACTATCTACACAGGGCACATCTAAACATGTGCGGTACTTTCAAAAATATACATCATTTCACGTACCTCAGAACCTGCCAACAGACTCACAAACGCTTCATGCAGCCCACTTTCGGCAGACGAAATCCTTTCAATCACCGTACCCATCAATGTGCGGTGCTCTACTGAGATAGCAACCTTCTCCAGCAGATCCCTCCATACATCCGACCGCGCACCAGACGATGCCGGACTCTTTTAATTGCTCTCTTCGAGAGCCGGATACTGAGGACTTTGGGTGGCCATAGGATTACCTTCTGGCCTTGCCGGATCAGGAGAAGCCCTCCGTGACGACACCTCAGGGTCGCCCGCTTCATAAGGTGGTGTGGCAGGGGGAGACGTTTCGCTCTCCATCATCTCCGAAAGAAGATCCCCCGAAGACGAGCCCACGTGAGAAGGGCTAAGATCTGAACTGCAAGATAAATACTTCGGTTATTTTCCTCAGAAATAAAGTAGGGTATCTTCACTATTAAATACCTTTTGATTACTTATAGCTTGTTAGAGGGCTGATCCCCGCGCGGACATTGTACGGCAAGTACACCCTCCGAGGCAGGACCCTCTGGCGGAGATTTCTTCTCCCGTTTGGAAACCTTGATTTCCGGATATTCTAAGGTAGTCCTCTTCCTTCCCCGGGGAGAGAGAATGTCAGATTCTTCCCCTTAGTTATCCTCCCTTGCGGAGACCCTCATTCCCTCGGTTGGAATAGGTAGCGATGGAGGCCCGCTTTCGTCCTCTTTATTCCCCCCTTTGTCTTCATTTGAGGGCACCGGACAAGGTGCTGGCTCGAGCATCTTTTCCAGCACCGGATTATCCAAGCCTTCAAGAAGGGGGGCCGAACACCGGATCATCTTCGCCTTTGTTATCCAGTCCTGGTCAAAGAGCGATTCTTCAGAATGATGTCATGATAAATAAAAGGACGGTGTGTTCAGCCATGGGATTACTTACTTGGGCTGCGGTGCGGTTGTTGCTCAGGCCCACGTCCTCGGTAGTGTCCGGACACTCTATTTGGGGTCCGAAGAACGATTTGTACATCTCCTCGTGCGTCATGCCGAGGAAATTCTGAATAGTGCACGGTCCTTCTGGGTTGAATTCCCACATGCGGAGGGGCTGGCGTTTGCAAGGCTGGACTCAACGAACCAGCATGACTTGCATAACCATAACCAGACTGAAATCTCCCTCGAAGAGATCTCGGATACGGCTCTGCAGTATTGGCACGTCCTTGGCTGGACCCCAGCTCAGTCCCCTACTGATCCATGACATCAGTTGTGGTGGAGGGCCCGAGCGAAAGGTGGGGGCAGCTACCCACTTGGCACTTCAGGGAGCTGTGACGTAAAACGACTCCCGTTGCCACAATCCGGACACCTCTGGAAAGGAACCCTTTGGCCATGGAGCATCAGCAATTTTGCTTATTAAAGCACCTCCGCACACTGCGTACTGTCCCTCGACCATCTTTGGCTTCACATAGAAGGTCTTGAGCCACAAGCCGAAGTGAGGGGTAATGCGGAGGAAGGCCTCACAAACGATAATAAATGACGAGATGTGAAGAAGGGAGTCCGGGGCCAAATCGTGAAAATCCAGCCCATAATAGAACATAAGACCCCTGACAAAGGGATCCATAGCGATGCCTAGTCCTCGGAGGAAGTGGGAGACGAACACAACGCTCTCGTTGGGTTCGGGAGTAGGGACGACCTGCCCTCGGGTGGGCAGCCTATGCGAAATTTCGGCGGTCAGATATCTGGCCTCCCTCAACTTCTCGATGTCCTCCTCCGTGACGGAGGAAGGCATCCACCGGCCTTGAAGGTTGTATCCGGACATGATTGAAGGTCCGAAGCACCTGGCCTTGGCTTTGAGGGTTAGAACTCGAGGCGTGGGAGGGATTCAATTGAGCACGGGAGGGAAAAAAGTAACAGCCTTGTCCCTTTATAAAGAGGGTGAATATCAAGCGTCCTCCTCGTGGTCATTTGGGACTTGCCTAAAATCTAGGAGTCCTAGGCACGGTTGGGTTACCCACATCCATATGGATGAGAATCCCGTAATAAGAGGAACACGATCTCTGCTTTGACAAGACGTGTCAAGAAACCGCCTCGCGTTATGTGCGGGGCTGGTTAAAGAAAAACGGTTCAAATAATTACCGGGCCGTGGCGTGATGTCATGCTGCCAAAACATGTCAGCAGATTAGATTTGTGGAAATATTATTCTCTCTATGGTGGTATGTGGAACTTATTTTGCAGGGTCGGACACTATCCTTGTATTCAAGCTCTTCTGTGGTGTATTCGAAGGAGGAACCCTCCTTGCAATGCCGAAGACAACACTGCGCGCCGGACTCGTCGTCATTGAAGCCTGGTCCAGGGGATACTGAGGGAGTCCTGGATTAGGGGGTCTCCGGACAACCAGACTATATCCTTTGGCTGTACTGTTGGACTATGAAGATACAAGATTGAAGACTTCATCTCGTGTCCGGATGGGACTCTACTTGGCGTGGAAGGCAAGCTAGGCAATACGGATATGTATATCTCCTCCTTTGTAGCCGACCTTGTGTAACCCTAGCCCCCTCCGGTGTCTATATAAACCGGAGGGTTTTAGTCCATAGGACAACATACAATCGTACCATAGGCTAGCTTCTAGGGTTTAGCCTCTCCGATCTCGTGGTAGATCAACTCTTGTACTACTCATATTATCAAGAATAAATCAAGCAGGACGTAGGGTTTTACCTCCATCAAGAGGGCCTGAACCTGGGTAAAACATCGTGTCCCCTGCCTCCTATTACCATCCGCCTTAGACGCACAGTTCGGGACCCCCTACCCAAGATCCACCGGTTTTGACACCGACAACACTCAATTTTCCTATCCTAATATTGCAACAACAAAAGTTAACTACTATACACACATGCATGCCTTATAAGATCAATAGCCAGCGGATTGTGGTGGCGGTGGTGACTGGTATTGTACACCCATTTTTGGTGGCATGATGAGTGGTGGCAAAGATGCTACTGGGGGCGGGGGAGATAGTATTGGCGGCGGTGGTGCTTGCATTGGTGGAGGTGGAGACACTTTCGGTGGTGGCGGAGAAAGAACTGGAGGCGGTGGAGGGGATGCTTTTGGAGGGGGCAGAGAGAAAACTGAAGGCGATGGTGAGGATGCTTTTGGTGGGGGTGGAGAGAAAACTAGAGGCAGCGGTGGGGATGCTTTTGGTGGGGGCGGAGAGAAAACTGGAGGGGGCGGTGGTGTTGCTTTTGGTGGGGGCGGAGAGAAAATTGGAGGCGGCGGTGGGCATGCTTTCGGAGGGGATGGAGAGAAAACTGGAGGCGGCAGTGGAGATGCTTTCGGCGGGGGGGGAGAGAAAACACGAGGAGGCGGTGGGGATGCTTTCGGTGGGAGCGGAGAGAAAACGGGAGGCGGCGGCGGGGATGCTTTCGGAGGTGGCAAGGAAAAAACTAGCGGCGGTGGCGATGAGTGCACTGGTGTCACTGCCATTGGTGGTGAACTTTTCCCTCCACTCAGCCATCCACAATGCTCTACCATAGTGCAGTCCATCGGATTGCTCAAAACGGGCGCACACTCATCTTCATTTTTCTGTGCGGATTGTTTGTCCTAGGCAGTTTGCTTCATCCTCGAATGCCTTGTCCATGCCCACGCCGCACTGGGTGTCTTCCTTCGTGAAGAAGTTGTAAGAAACATACAGGTTTGCCAAAGTCGACAACTCACACATATCTTTGGACACCTCCCCGATAAACTTGTTATGCAACAGATCAAGCTGCTCGACCTTGAATAGGCCGGACAATGTCCTCGGGATCGACCCTATGAGTGCATTGCCACTGACATCGAAAACTGTCGTGGTGCTGATAAGCCCTGCCTCCATCGGTGAGGCTGTTGTTGATGAAGATGAACTGGTCGACTGTGGCGGCGGCCTCATCAATGGTCTGAGGAATGCACCCACCGAGCTTGTTGTTAGCAACCACGATCACAGAAGCCTTGGACTTGCTGATAGTGTCCGGGATGCCAGAGGTGAATTGATTGTTATTGAGGAAGATGGCATCATAAGGTTTCAAGAACAGCTCTGGTGGGATGGGCCCATCAAAGTCATTGAATCGAATGTCGAGGCCGCTGAGCTTTGGGACACGCATCACCACATCGGGGAATGGACCGACAAAGCGGTTGTTGCTAGCATTGAACTCATAGAGTTGGGTCATGTTCTTGACCTCCTCTGGGATGATGCCGCAAAAGCGGTTGAAGTTGAGGTGGAGCACGACGAGATCGATCATGAGTCCAATCTCCTTGGGCAGGTGCCTGAGAAGTCCGCGCCGTTCATGTCCACCAATGCCACAATGGTCACAGACGGATCGTCCGGCGCCGGAACAAAGAGGACACCATTGTAGGTCCAGACGTTAGGCCCAACCCAATTCCCGGTGAAGTTCTTGGGGTCCGAGTGGAGCGCATGCTTGAGTGCCTGCAAGGCTGTGTGGGCAGTGCGGAGGCGAGGGTTGCTGATCTTGATATTGATGTCTATGTCGATGTGGATGTGGTCGGCATGCCTCTCAAAGGCGAGCAGTTGGCGACGGGCGATGGTCGCCGCCTCTTCAGCGGTAAGTGCCAAAGCCGAGGAGAAAATAAGTGCGAGGATGGTTAGGGATGGGAACAGGAGGGTTCCCATTGTCAATTACATATGGAAATGGTTCGTCAACCTTGGCCGAAGCCAGTGGCTGACGGGAGAAGTCAAGGGAGAGAATATAGACCGCATCATAATGTTTGGGCATGCAAGTTTTGTAAGGAGGAATTTGGATGGCCGAAAGGATTTCGGGGAGGAGATTTGTTCATGCAATGCCTCATTGAGGAATAGGCAAACGTGTTGTTCATCAAAGAAGGAAAATGTTTTGATGCACTCATCTTTCCCTCTTTCCCTAATAATAAAGCGGATATTGCTTCCGCCCACTCACCGTCGTAATATGCTTCTTTCAGTGTCACAATGCGGTTCTTGATAATCAATACATAAATAAATTAGCAAAAGAAATAATGGGGATTCGATCCCTGCTCTCCTAGATGTAGGCTCGATGTGGTCACCAACTTGGCTGTGTTTGCATGTGTATAAATAGGTCAATCTATTTATCACGAAACAATTTCTTCTATTTTGTCCTCTCTATGGGTCCATTGGGCCTGCACCGCGCCCTTTTTTATATATCGATTGTGGGGAGCAGCTAGCCTCGATCAACTCATCATGTTGGATTAGTTTGATCATTCCTTTCAAAATCGTTCGTCCTTTGAATAGTCCCATTTTGCTTTATTACACCGAATTACACTAGTTTATAAACGAGTTGCCTTGGAAATCAACAAGCTACCAAAGAAATCAAGAAAGCAGAGGGCAAACAAAGGGATTGGTGTCAGCAGGACAAGCTCCAGCGAGGAGGAGCAGGCAGCAGCAATGGGCTAGCAGGAGGCAAAGGGAGGGTCAATGGCTGCAGCCAAGGGTAGCGCGAGGGAGAAGTCGAGCAGGTCGGCTCAACGGACAGTGGAGCTAAGAGCATCTCCAGCCACGTGCAGCAGAACCAAAGGAAAACGAGGCGTCCGAGATCCTAAGGGAAAGGCCAACGCTCCACCATGGACGGCTGCCACAGCTATCCACGTTGGCTCGGATGGTCCCAAATGGCATGAGGTGCTACCTGCAGACCATAGCGGGTGCCTGCAGAGGAGGTCGGCTCCTACTTGACCAGAGAGAGAGAGCGAGAGAGAGAGGAAGAAAAGTAGAGAAAGTTGAGCATGAATGGGTATAAAACAGGAAAGCTCTTGGTCCATGCGATGAAAAAGAGAGACTGTGGACCCCCGTAAGGCATCCTACTGCATTGGGTGTTTGTTTTTTAGTTCTATTGCTTCATCATACTTTATCTAGGTGGAGAGGATGGAGCTACACCTATGGGTGCTTTCATTGTACACGCCCTAATTAAACGGGGTGGGCTCTGCACGCTGGTTGTGCCTAAAGAGGAGCTCTCCATGCCGGTGTTGGCTTGTGGCATTTGCTCCTAATTAAACCTCAGACACACACCTGCATGGCATGTGGCCGGTCTGAACAGCACATTGTAGGATCGAAAGTATGTCTATAGGGGGGTGATTGGGCTACTTGACCAAATAAAAATCTATCCTTTTCCCAATTTTAAGTCTTGGCAGATTTTAGCAACTTAGCACAAGTCAAGCAATCAACCTACACATGCAAGTCTAAGAGTATAGCAGTGGAATATAAAACATTTGCATATGAAGGTAAAGGGAGGAGTTTGGAGGGAGCAAACGCAATGTAGACACAGAAATTTTTGGCGTGGTTCCGATAGGTGGTGCTATCGTACATCCACGTTGATGGAGACTTCAACCCACGAAGGGTAACGATTGCGCGAGTCCACGGAGGGCTCCACCCATGAAGGGTCCACGGAGAAGCAACCTTGTCTATCCCACCATGGCCATCGCCCACGAAGGACTTGCCTCACTAGGGTAGATCTTCACGAAGTAGGAGATCTCCTTGCCCATACAAACTCCTTGGTTTAACTCCACAATCTTGACGGAGGCTCCCAAGTGACACCTAACCAATCTAGGAGACACCACTCTCCAAAAGGTAATATATGGTGTGTTGATGATGAACTCCTTGCTCTTGTCCTTCAAATGATAGTCTCCCCAACACTCAACTCTCTCACACAGATTTAGATTTGGTGGAAAGATGATTTGAGTGGAAAGCAACTTGGGGAAGGCTAGAGATCAAGATTCATATGGTTGGAATGGAATATCTTGGTCTCAACACATGAGTAGGTGGTTCTCTCTCAGAAAATGTATGTTGGAAGTGTAGGCACATTCTGATGGCTCTCTCCACAAATGAAGAGTGGGTGAAGGGGTATATATAGCCTCCACACAAAATCTAACCGTTACACACAATTCACCAAACTCTGTGGGACCAAATCAGAAAACTCGGTCGGACCGATTTAGTTCATAATGTGACTGTTAGGTATTTCGGTGCGACTGATACAATCAACTCGGTGGGACCGATGTGCTAGGGTTAGGGTAAAAACTCATCTCGGTTTGACCGATTACACAAACTCGGTGGGACCGATTTTGGTAATAAGAAAAACAGAGAGTTGGTCAGACAAACTCGGTGGAACCGATTGCTTATCTCGGTGGGACTGAAATAATTGCAATAGGCAACAGAGAGTTTGCAAGCCCATCTCGGTGAGACCGAGATCCCATCGGTGATACCGAAGTGACTAGGGTTTCTGGCAGTGGCGATGTCAAGTGAACTCGGTGGTGCCGGATAGAACATTTCGGTGGGGCTGAGTTTGACTTTTGGTTTGGGACATATGTGGATATGAGAAAGTGGTTGAGGGTTTTCGGAGCATATCACTAAGCATTTTGAGCAAGTAAGCCATTAAGCATCACCTCGGCCCCTCTTAATAGTATTGTCTTTTCCTATGGACTCAATGTGATCTTGGATCACTAAAATGAAAATGTAGAGTCTTGAGCTTGAGCCAATATGTGTCCTTAGAATTTTGAGGGGTCCACATTCCTAATCCATGCCATGCCAATCATTGAACTTTCTAAAATGATCATCTTGAAATAGCATTAGTTCAATGAGCTATATGTTGTTAATAATTACCAAAACCACCCAGGGATAGTTGCACATTCAATCTCCCCCTTTTTCGTAATTGATGACAACATATAGATCAAAGCTTCAACAAATGATAATAAGATTTAAATACATCGTCGCTTTGAGAAGTATGTGATAAGTAAGAGCTCCCCCTAAATTTGTGCATTATTTAAAATTTGCTTTTGAATGCAAATGCACAATCGATTAGGATCATGGGTTACTCTTCCATGTCACATACATCTTGGTGGAGCGCTCAAAATGATAGGAATTAAAACATGCACTCATCACCAAGCAAAGTGAATGATCATATAGGGATAAGAGATAATATTATCCAAGCAAACATTAAAGTATGATATGATCAAACACATGATCATAGAAGTATCTCACACACAGACATAAACTATCAAATGAGCACACACAAAAGTTCAACCAAAATAGCAAGAGAGACAAAAATGTAAAACACTATCTCTCGAAGCCTATGATCTATACATTTCTCCCCCTTTGGCAACAAGTTACCAAAAAATTTAAAAATGCATAGTGCTAGGCGTCTCTCAGGCTTGGTCTTCGGGAGGTGGTGTAGAGAGAACTCCAATGACAAAGGCATCGGTAGAAGTTGTTGGAGCTGGTGGAGTACGTGCTGGAGGTGGCACTGAAGCTGTTGCTGCTGGTGCTTAAGTAGTTGCTCTTGTATCCGACACTAGCACTACAGCTGAGCTCTGACCTCTTGGCACTCGCTGAAAAGCATCCGTAGTTGCCTTCCCTTTCTTCTCCTCTGCTTCCTCCTGAAGTTGCTCGAATGTTGTCTGTATCTCAGTCACTTTCAGATCAAGATCATAAAACTTGGTTTCTATGATCCTCTCCAAGCTCTCCTGATTTTGAGTCAGGGTGGCCAAGCCCGTCTCAATCCTCAGAGTTGCCTCAATCAGATAAGCTCGATGATCTTGTTTGCTCTTCAAGAACACCTGAGATGCCTCCTCAACACTTGGCATCCTTGCAGCCTTTTCTGCCTTTGCCTTAGCTCTCTTCTCTTGCGCTTGCACTCATGAAGGATCATTCTCATTCATCACAATTGTGTTATCCTCAAATTCTGGGTGCAAAGGTAAATGCTCCTTGTCCAACAAGTATGTGCATGTGCCCATCTTGGAGTTGATGAGCACCTGAATGTGTGGAGCATACCCACAAGATCTTTTCTGATCTGCAGCAGTCCTCTTGATTCTCTCATAGAAATCTTCTTGTTCTTTGGTATGGAACCTATAGTCCACTGCAGTCTTCCTCCTAACAACATATGGATCAGACTATCTCCAAAGTCTCAGTCCTGCATCCTTCCTGATGTTCATATCCTCAGCCACTGGATGAGTGTCATTGTGTTCTGGAATCTTTGGTTTTAGCTTCCTCGGCACTTCGGCTTCTGCATCTTCTTATTCAACTTCAGGCACTGGGGCCTTGTTCTTCTCTTTAGCTAGGATGTTCCTGGTACTTCTCTTGGGCTTAGAAGGCTTCTGAACTTGAGCAGCAGCCTTGGGGACAGTCTTGGGCTTTGAAGTGGCAGCCCCTGACTTAATGTCATCCCCCATAAGCTTCTGGCACTTGGGTGTTGGTGCATCATCCTCTTCCTCTTCATCTTCTTCTGGATCTCTCATTATAGAGGATCTGCCAATGTCATAGTACAAAAGTAGGGGCTCTCCTTATGACCCCTTTACTTGTGCACGGGCAGTCAGAGCCGCACCTGCGGCCACACTTAACAAGGCAGAGGAGGGAAGCCAGAGGGAAACCGAAGCATAAGACAAAAAAAGCAACGCCAAGACACAAAGAGCAAAAGGGCGAGGTGGACTCCCTCGGCAAGACCCTTGCCGGGGCGACCTCCACGGCCCCGGCAAGAGCCTTGCCGGGGCAACTTGCCCAACACCAGCAGAGCAAGCCACCCTTGAGCCCAGGAGTTCCAAACACCGCCAACAACTACATTGGAACCAAGGCTCGGGAGGCACCTCCGTGGTGACATGCAGATCTTTGTCAAGATCATGAACACGCAAGATCAGATGAAGACCAGAAGACGACGACCCCCGACGAGATCCTTGCTGGGGACGACTGCGATGCCACGGCAAGACCCTTGATAGGACACCAGCAGGGCCGCAGCCAGGCTCGCGTTTGCCAAAGCTCCACCGCCGTCCCCAAGCAGCAGCTAGCTCAACCAGGTGGGCGGGCACCTGCATGGCAACAAGCGCCTCTCCGCCGACCCAGCAAGCACTTGCGTGGTGGCATGCAAGTCTTCCTGAAGGCTCCACCACCGCGCCAGCCCAGCAGCCAGCCAACGTGGCGCCACGATGCATCGTCAGCTCGGACGCGTGTCGAAGCCAGGTGTGGCGGCGACAGCTGGGACGTGCTTCCTTGTCGTCCCTGATAAAGTGAGAGGGGCACGTCGGCAGTGCATTAAATGTGTTTGTCCAATGGTTCCATAGGATAGACTCATCCACTGTACATCTTTCCACCTCCTGTGTGCCACTGTGGCAACCCCTTTTTTCTTATAAAAGGAGGCCCGAGGCGACTAGGAAGGGGATTCGGATCTTTTGGGCAAAGTTGCACCCCGTAGCTAGCTCAAGAACACAAGAACACTCTCAATACATCCACCAAAGCAGGACTAGGGTTTTACACATCCTCATGGCCCGAACATGGGTAAACGATCCGTGTGCTTCCTGTCAAACCTGCTCTTTCAACAACCCCGCGCCCACCAACCGTAGAAGAGATCCCAGTGATCTCATAGGTGTCGATTTCCCCCGACATCTTTGGCGCGCCAGGTAGGGGGCGCGCAGTTGTGAGAATCTGGTCTGATCGGAGCAGCGGCTTCATCGTGGCCATCCTTCCAAGGAAGAAGACAACCGAGCTTGGCGGCACCATCTGCAGATGCGGTGGACGCCCGTGCAACGGCAGAAAAGCTAAGTCGTGCGAAACTTTAAGGAATTTCTTTTTATATATAAGGTTATTGTCCTTGGAGGTCTTGTCCTATGTACGGAAAACCTGCACGCAAAGGGGCCCTCCCGCTATTGGCAACGCTCTTGCTCTGTTTCGAGTCTGCTCAACAGCTCAAGCAGCCGCGTCGAGATCGGCAGGTTAGCCTTCCGTAATTGGCAACGCTCTCGATTCTGACTCGAGTCAAGCTCGACAGTTCGAGCGGCCGTGTTGAGAGCGGTAAGGTGGTTCGCCTGGCAGCAAGCATACCCGACAGGCTATTGGGGATCCGTCCTCAAGGCACCGTGGCATGGGTTACACGCTGGCAAGCCTACCCGATTAACGTAGGGTGGACATGCAAAGGGGGGTCAAACAGGACAATAACATGCATTGTTTTCAAAAGTACTGCAGAGTTATATTACATCAATTGTTGCTGCGGTTCTAACAAAAGATATAAATTGTCTTGGTCATGGACCTCCAGCGGCAATGAGAAACAAGGTGCCTAATCCCGGCTAATGATGGGCTTGATACGTTCCTCGACCGTCGCGAGGTCCGCATCCTCCGGCAAGCTCTCCGGCGCGGCGTCGAAGTCGAGGTTGGGGTTCCAGTGCGCCACCTTGGTGAGGACCTTGGTCATGGCTCCCTGGCAAAGCTTCCGGGCCTCATCGGCTAGAGAGGCCGCCTTGCTGGAGCAAAGATGCTCCAGGGCTCCAAGGACACCCTCGAAGAATACGGTCAGTTGGGACCCACGTTGTGCTCCAGGGTGTATCTTACATTTGGCATCCCCATGGTAGCCAGCTTCGCGGTGATCCTGCCGACGACGTCTTCGAGGCGGCCGATCCAGCAGTTCTCGCCTTCCACAAACTCCTTGTGGTTGGCGGCTTCGTTCTTCCGCAGCTGCCTCTCAGCCTCCAGATCCTTGGCCAGGGTCTCCTCCCAGGCTTTGGCCTCTAAGAGCATCCCCTCGAGACCCTCCAGCTTCAGCTTGAGGTCTTTGATGGAGTTGTTGGCCTCGGAAAGCTGCCCGGCCTTGTCGAGGACTGCACCCTACGCCTCAACCAGGGCACCGTTGAGCGTGCCCATCGCCTTGGACAGCTTCAGACCTGATCCTTCAGCCCTTCCAGCTCCACCTCCAGCTCCTTCACCTTGCCGGCATGAACCAGAGCCTGGGCATTGAGTGCCTCCCTGTGCCTCTGCTCCAGCTCCTGGGTCTGCTACACGACGAGCTTCTCCACCACCTCGTCCTTGTTGTGTGATGACCCACAATTATAGGGGATCCATCGTAATCCTTTCGATAAGTAAGAGTGTCGAACCCAACGAGGAGCAGAAGGAAATGATAAGCGGTTTCCAGCAAGGTATTCTCTGCAAGCACTGAAATTATAGGTAACAGATAGTTTTGTGATAAGATAATTTGTAACGAGCAACAAGTAATAAAAGTAAATAAAGTGCAGCAAGGTGGCCCAATCCTTTTTGTAGCAAAGGACAAGCCTGGACAAATTTTTATATAGAGAAAAGCGCTCCCGAGGACACATGGGAATTATCATCAAGCTAGTTTTCATCACGATCATATGATTCGCGTTCGGTACTTTGATAATTTGGTATGTGGGTGGACCGGTGCTTGGGTACTTCCCTTACTTGGACAAGCATCCCACTTATGATTAACCTCTATTGCAAGCATCCGCAACTACAATAAAAGTATTAAGGTAAACCTAACCATAGCATGAAACATATGGATCCAAATCAGCCCCTTACGAAGCAACGAATAAACTAGGGTTTAAGCTTCTGTCACTCTAGCAACCCATCATCTACTTATTACTTCCCAATGCCTTCCTCTAGGCCCAAATAATAGTGAAGTGTCATGTAGTCGACGTTCACATAACACCACTAGAGGAGAGACAACATACATCTCATCAAAATATCGAACGAATACCGAATTCACATGACTACAGGACCCCCGTTTCGACCGTAGGAGGTCCGTTTCCTCCGTTTTGCGGTACGCCACAACCCTTCCGATCAACAGGACCCCCGTTTCGATCGTAGGAGGTCTGTTTCCTCCGTTTTGCGGTACGCCACACCCCTCCCGATCAACAGGACCCCCGTTTCGACCATAGGAGGTCCGTTTCCTCCGTTTTGCGGTACGCCAGACCCCTCCCGATGAACAGGATCCCGTTTTGAACGTGGCCAGTCGAACACAAGGCCGTTTCCTTAGTTTTGCGGTACGCCAGGCCTCATTTCCATCGCCTGCTCCGTCCAAGCCCTCCCGATGAACATGACCACGCATTCTGTTCCGACCCAGCCGGTTGGCTCCCACGCGTTTCGTTGCCTCCCGATGAACATGACGCATTCCGTTGCTTCCCCGTGAACATGACGCACTCCGTTGCCTCCCCATGAACACGACGCATTCCGTTGCCTCCCCATGAACACGACGACGATGCTGTTTCTCCGTTCCGACCCAGCCATGTACACGAGCCCTGGCCGTACGTATGCGCGAGTAGGCGTTCGAGACCCTGCTCGTATGTATACATACGTGGCCGTATTTTCTTTCTTGCACCCTGGCCGCTGTACGTACATGTACATGCTACATGCGCGCCTCTACTATGACACGTGCGCGCCTCTACATCGACCAATATGTACGTACACGTTCGCGACCAGAATGACAACACTACGTACACTTCGACCAGGTGGGTCCCGACTATCAGGCACTTCCTTGCCTGCAAAGATGTAGCTGGTGGGTCCCAGCAGTCAGGGGGGCGAATCGTTTTGTTGTTTTTTTGCCCGGGCGCACTTCCTTGCGTGCAAAGGTGTAGCTACTGGGTCCCAGTAGTCAGGGGGGCGAATCGTTTTTTTGCCCGGACGCACTTCCTTGCATGTGAAGGTGTAGTTGGTGGATCCCAGCAGTCGGGGGCGAATCGTTTTTTTTCGGACGCACTTCCTTGCGTGCGAAGATGTAGCTGGTGGGTCCCAGCATTCAGGGGGGCGAATCATGTTTTTTTCGGACGCACTTCCTTGCATGTGAAGATGTAGCTCGTGGGTCCCAGCAGTCAGGGGGCGAATCATTTTTTCGCGAAATATGGTGGCACGTCCGGTGGGTCCCCGCTGTCAGGTGGAGGAATAATTATTTTGCACGTAATAAGGAGGCACATCCTTGTGGCTGCCGTGGACCCAGCTGTCAGCCTCTCCACATACAGTCCACGTCCGATGGAATTCGTTCCTTGACCATGTTGACCACGCCGCACCGAGAGCACCAGGGCGGTGGACGACGGCGAGGCCTAGGAAGGGGACGACGGCGAGGCCTAGGAAGGGGACGACGCGACAGTGGATGCACACGTGGAGAGGAGTACGAGGGTTCACTGGTTCGGCCGCGCTGTCGTCGCCGCAGAATAACAGGGGGTGTGGGTGAGTGGAGGGATGGCCTGGCCAACGGTGGGAGTAGTAGGGGGCGGTGAGGCCTCCGCGGCAGCACAGCCGACCACGGGAGGCAGGAGCAGGCGGCACGACTGGCGCTGCTTTGGGCGGCTGGAGCAAGAAGACCAGATGTTGAAGAAGCACGACGGTCGTTGGATGGACATCATACGGTCACTACAGCTAGAATCGTTTATATTGACTAAGTTGACAAAGCCCTTGGTACGTCAACTTAGTAGGTCGACAGGTCAGCTTCCAAAACGGTGCGCCCTAGACGTCAGGGGGAGGAATCATTTTTTGGGCAGGTGAAGCTAGAATATCCGAGATTGAAGAAGAAGCATGGCATCCCGGATGGACATCCAACGGCCACTGCTGCTAGAACCATGTGTTGACTATAAGTTGACAAATCCTAGCATACGCGTCAACTTTGTTTTTTTAGGGGACGCGTCAACTTAGTAAGGTCAGAAGTGTGTGGCAGAGAACTTATAGCCCATTTGAGATTTGTAAGAATGTGTAGCCCATTTTTGAATTCTAATGGAATTTACTATAGCCCATTTACAGTTTGTTAAAAGTACAGCCCATTTCAACCATCCGTTCATAATAGAATTCAATAAAATTTCCCACATTCTGATGGGATCCGAAATATTTTTATCCCGAAATTTCTAGTCAGATTAAATACAATTTCAATATAAATTTATATTACGTAAAAATCCAACAAAACATTGCGCTCGAAATAATTAATGAAATTAAAATTTTCAATATCCAAAAATAATATTTTATAAAGTAATCACGTGTTTGGTGCATTTTTTTATAGTTACTGCCCAGTTTTTATAATTACATCCCATTTATTATTTCTTAAAGCCCATTTTCTTGTTAAGCCTAATGTATCCCTCCTAGGAAACATTTGCAGCCGAGCGGGGCGGAGAATAACAACTTGACCTTGCCTAAGTATTCCTAAAAAAAGTATAGCTGGGCTAGCCATTTTCAGCTTGAAAAAAATTAATATCTGGGCTGGATATCTGGCCTGGGCTTGACGGGCCACAGCCCGCCCAGTTAATACCTGCAGCGATGTTTTCGTTGTTGTTCAAAGGATAAAAATTAATATCTGGGCTAAACATCGAAAAACTCTGTAGTGCTCACACCTCAAAAACACAAAATACTGCTCGAGCTGCTTGGTCCCAGCTGTCGGCCGCTTCTTGTGCAATTCTCTCGTTTATTGACTACTCCCTCAATTCAAAAATCTCACCAACCAAGGTAGATGATGAGTGGTGGAATATTTTTTGTAGTTTGCAAAAGCACCCAAATTAATGCTCTTGTTTTCCTCAAAAAATTATGTTTACGAATGCATTAATTGCAATGCATGCATGCATAAAGTGCATGTATTGGTCAGTTTTCTCTTAATACTTGCATGCAATGATTTAATGCACCTTGAAGTCTGAACATGTGATGGGGAACAACCAAATTGAGCCTTATAAAATGGAAAAACTAAAATTTTGAGATAAGTCCTATAAACCGAAAAGGAGGGAGTACTACATAGGTTGACAATGGTATGGGACCGTGATGTCAGGAAACCAGGAGGAAGCAAAATAAATTATAGTTATATATATAATAAGGAGGCACTTGTGTACGTGAGGCTATAGACCTGGTGGGTCCCAATTGTCATCCTCTCCAATTAAAGTCATCTCCTCGCCCGCGAGCGCTTTCCGCCTGAAACAGTCAGCGCCGCCCTCCCCGCTTCCCGGTGCAGGCGATTGCTCCGCCTTCAAACGACACAACTGTCGTCCGTCCGTCCATCTGCCGTCCACATTAATGATACGCGGTTGCCGAGGCGGCTACTCCGGCACCACACGTCCGTCCCTCTGCCCGCCCACCATTGCTATATAAACTGCTGCGCCGGCCATAGCCGCAATCATCCGCATCTGTTCTCTTTCTCCTGTCCACACCACTACTGCCCACCATGGCTTCCTCGCGCTCCAGCGCTCTTCGGGACTGGCGGACGACGGACCACAAGGAGATGGCAGCCATTGCTGCCGACCGGCTGGCCGGCAGGCAGTCGGAGGACGACGACGTCCCAATGGAAAACATGGTAGTTGTCGATCCGGCGCCAACCCCCTCCTCCGCTCCATCCACGCCGGTGCATTGCACCATGACCATCGGCGAGGTCCATGCCCAATATATGGACAGGGTTAGGCAAATGCGTGAGGAGCAGTTCTGGGAGGTGCAGGCCGATGCCGCCTGCAACCACCATCTCCTCGAGGAGCACCTGCAGGCGGAGGAGCAGATCGCCACGGAGCGGGCGGAGCAGGAGGCGCTGCTCGACTCGTACCGCTCCACCCGCAAGGGCCGCCTCGAGCGCTGGCGGTACCGCATGCAGGTGGCGGTGGCTGCGGCCGCCTACAAAACGGCTAGCAAAGAGGGCGATGAAGCGGGCGAGGCGCTGTTTGGTGAGACCGAGGACGAGGCAGAGGACAATGCCGGCTCCGACGAGTCCCCGCTCCACTGGCGTCGACGAGGCCCTGCTCCGCCGAGGCCCCGCAGTGCCAACAACAAGGCAGAGGACACCGCTGGCTCCGCCGAGGCCCCGCCCCGCCAACAATGAGGCAGAGGACACCACCGGCTCCGCCGAGGCCCCACCCCGCCAACAACGAGACAGAGGACATCGCCGGCTCCGCGAGGTCCCGCCCTGCTGCCAACGAGGCCGCGCCACATAGAAAACAAGGAAGAGTAGAACATGGTTGGTCGCCGCCGCTTGGGTCCAAGTAAGGCCACCGCTGCTACTCTCCGGTTGAAGCCAAGCTAGGCGGGTTGACCATTGACGGCCAGTTAGCTTCTTGGCGGTGACGTGGAGTCGGAGAGCTGCGCTGGAGAAGAACGCTGCTTCTACTTAACTGCTGGTGTAGTTGGCTGACTGACACGTGGGCCCAACAGGCCACATGTCAGTTATGCAACTGCACCTGCAGTTAAGTCACTGAAGCTTCTGTTCGGCTCAGCGGGACACAGGTGGGTAGCTTTGGTTAATTAATTATACCTCCAGCGCACCCCTTTTTAGTTGAAGAATGTATGAAATGTAATTAAATCCGGCATGTTTATATGAAATCCGACCGTGTATGAATGAATTTATTTCGATTAGTTCGAATTCCTGTATCACTGGCATTGGATGAACATGCAAAACAATACGTACTAGCATTATTCCCAGGGTGATCACCTCGTTTGCAGCAGTTTCACATGTACTCCCTCCGGTCCTTTCTAGTCTACATACAAGTTTTGTATGCAGTCAAAGTATCTATACTTTGACCAATCTTATACAAAAAAGTATGCACTTTCACAATGTGCGAAGTAAAAAGGAACAGAAGGAGTACAAAGAGTTTGAGCAGCTTTTTAGTGTTTCTGTACATTGCAATCAAACACACAGGCCTGACAATTCATAGAGAACATTCAAAACAATCCATGATTATGCATCTCAGCGACTCACATGTCAAAGGCAATATTTACTTCACAACTAAAGAAAAAAGAAAAAATTGATCGACGCTGCTGACAGCAAAGGGCGTCCCATTCGAAAGTATCAAATGAATCTCTTGCTAAAATCAATGAGCAAAATTTGACAAGGTTTTTCCATTCCAAAATATCAAATGCCTACGATTGTGGAATGGGTAGGGTTTGCCATCAGTTCGTACATTGACATGGCACCTCGTGCTAAATAAACCAGCTGTTCATTTTGTGTAGTTCCACCAAAATCAACCAAATTCACGCGTGGCTTGTATGATTTCGCCCTTATATGTTGCAACGCCTTGAACTTATCGGCACCTCCTTTCTTGTGGTGGAAATGAATGATTCGATGTATTCATGAACATTTTGTGCAGTTCCCATTGAAATCAAGCTGAGCACCCCTGTTTGCACAAATACAAAAAAGTGATTAGTATAAAGCAAACTGTACTATGAATTGACAGTTTCAACAGGCACATACATGGTCCATGTGGAGCACACTTTTAGAAAAATGGAACTCACCAGAAAGAATCCTAGAACAACATTGTACTCGCGCATCACAGCAAAAAAATGGAGATTTGTTAGTCCTTCTGGGCTGAAGTTAGTTTTGTCTTGTGGGGAGTAATGTAACCATCCTTCAACTGCTCCTTCTGATGAGAAGATAGACATGGCTTCTTCATCCTGGCATAATCGGAACTAGTCACTTCACATACTCCATATTCTTCTTCAGAGGAAGATGATCCTGTTGTGCAAAGACAAGAGGACTACCAAATGCTAGCATCCCTGTTTGCTCCAAAAAAAGGAAAGGAAATATTTAAAACAACATAGATGAAGCACTTCTCAAGGACAATACCACTTTTTCATGACGGTATCTAAACAGTAGCACAACACTAATAGAGATGACAAAGCTCAATCATATGGATGAAATCAGTGGGCGAGTACCAACCTTTGTCAGGAGGCTTATTGTGTAGAGCATACAGATGAAGCACTTCTTCGGAACCATCTGTTGCTATCTACGGTGGTGGCCATGCTTACTATATACTCCTCGATTAGTTTAATGTTTCCAACATCTTCTTGTGCAGTTCCACTAAAATATATGGTATCTTCAAAGAAGATCCCTGTTTGCACAAGTTGAGATAATTACATATTACATTAAGAGTGGCATCAAATCAGTGGCAAAACAATTGCTCGTTCCAGCCATAGCAATAAATTAAGATGCAAAACTATATCATTACTTATGTCATCACAGTTCCAGTGCTTCATTACAGCACCGGGAGTTGATTTTTGTTTTTCTTCCGCTTGTTCTTCCCCTTCATCACTTGGTTCAATAACAGACAAGCTTCACCTTCAATGTAAGATTTGGCATGTCAATTAGGGAGCACAAGTATAGTACTAAACTTAATTTTCTGATGAAAGTGGCAAAATACAGGCCAGCAGTTGTGAAATATCCTTATCTTACCTCAATGGGATATTACCGTGCACATACAGATTGGAAGTCTTGTCTCCATTTGTGCAGTTCACTAATATCAAGCAACATTATCGTACAAGTAGCACAACATATGAGAGCACACTGCAGAATCATGTGAAAGAAGGCTAGTACTGACCTCTCATGATGCGGAATTCAAACAACTCACAAGAAGAAGATCTGAACCAAATTCGCCTTAACGAATAGGAAGTAAGATCTCCTCTTGTGCAGTTCCACTAAGATCAAGCAATCAAGCAACGTTGTCGGTGTGACATTTTGGTTGAACTGCACAAAACACTCTTAAAACAAAAGTGTTTTGTGCAGTGCAACAAAAGGTCACAATGGCAACGAGGTGAAGTAGATAACCCTGTTTACACAGAGGTGCAAAGGAAACAATTAGTGGTCAATAACGGTGGATGACACAGAAGCCAACAAAAAGAAGCATCTACCTTATCTAAATGGGAAAGAAAGAAAGACAGTAGCATTTCTCAAATGGTGGCATTGATTAATATTAACATAGAGATTATATTAACAATAAAATTCATTAAACATGTAATTTGCTTTTAACTGTGGCATTGCATCAATTTTCCAGCGGCATTATTAGAGGGTGTTTGTATACAGGGACATTTTGGTGTAGGGACTAAAAAACTCCATGTCAGTCCCATCTAAACCAAACAGGAGGGACTTTTTGGGACTAAAAGTGGGCATTTTGGACTAAAGAAAGAAGACCCCAGGGAGTCTTTTTGGGACTTTTTCCAACAGTTGCCCCTGCCACGCATCGCACCTTGTCTCTATTAGTTCATTACTAGGGGTAACATGGTATTTTAGCATGTCATTTAATAACCTCTAGTCCATGTTTAGTCCCTGGAACCAACCAGGTAGGACTTGGGAGTTTTTAACCAAACAGGGCCTTAGATTAACAACAGCTAATGAGTTGCACGGGACAGTGGACGCACCAGCACCATGCGCATCTACCGATGTACTGTGTTCATGCACAGTCTGTTGCAACAAAGGACAAACAACCAAGGAGCATATGTGTTGGTCCTAGTTTTGTTATCTTTAGACACCTTTCCCTATGTGAGCACAGCAAATCTAGTCCTGCTCAAACTCTACAGCCTTGTCCCTTCCTTTCCTTTTTGAACTAGTACTTTTGCCCCTTCCTTTCCTCTTTGAACCACGTCCTAGATTTATGTGATACAACTTTCCCCACTACTTTCCCCCATTCCTTTCCTCTTTGAACCACGTCCTAGATTCATGCTATACAACTTTCCCCCTTCATTTCCTCTTTGAACCACGTCCTAGATTCATGCTATATACAACTTTTCCCACTACTTTCCCCCACTCCTTTCCTCTTTGAACCACATCCTAGATTCATGGTATACATGCAGCTAGAGCAATGCATGTGGAGTAAGTAAATTATACCTTAAGGTTCTTGGGGCGTGGTTCGGTGGGCGATGGGACGGCGGCAAAGAAGAAGGGGTCGGAGGCCCTCCCGCGCCGCTGCTGGGTGGAAATTGAACAGCTGCGCCGGTAGTCCCTCGCCGATGGCGACAGTGTTAAGCCTCCTTCCCTTCCCGGTTGACGGATCCTGGTGGCTCTTTGAGCAGCAGTGAGGGGAGAGGCGTGTGAAGAGAGCAACTACAAGCGCTAAGGCTCCAGCGTGTATATATATACTGGAGAGAGTGTGTGAAGCATGCAAACCCTAGAAAACATTTTGACAAGTCAAAGAATCCTCCTGGCACAAATTATGCTCAAGTGTAGTTATCGAACCCGAGACCTCAAGTTTGATGAGCGAACAGGCTAACCAGCTACACAACCCTCCCGTTATGTTCAACGAGAGGGAAATAACCTTTTATACATTCCTGCATTCGTGTGACAAGCATGCCGTGTTTTTTTTGTGTGTGTGGGAGTCATTGGGATTTCAATCATAATCGTGTCATGTGGCTTTGGTGGTAAGACTATCCACAGTGGTGCGGAAATAATGCAGCCTTAGTCACCTTACCTATCTCCACGTAGTATGTTGGGTCCCACCAGTCAGAGGGTGAAACAAACAAATTAATAAGAAAAATTAAAAGCGCCAGCAGTGTATCTTACCTCACACATCTCGCTACTGCTTGGGAACACTGTCCAAGTGATCCCTCTGTTCGCTCACGTACTATTTTAAGTGAATCCTTATTATAACATGCACACAAATTTTGGGCACTTGTATTCGACTTAAGTCAATGTGCCACCGTACCTTGTATACTTACTACTCCCTCCGTCTAGGTGTAATAAGTCACGTTAGAAGGTGCAACGGGACCAAGGTGTGTGTGTGTGTGTGTGTGTTTAACAGCATGTGTGTGTTAGAGAGAGCGACAGATCGACCTACTCCTACAGAGAGATGGTGTGTAGTGTACGATTTTAGCCGCGAAAGTCGGTGCATCCTCTCGTTTCTCGGCATGTCCGGTAGGGACATGCGGACAGCTGCCACGCCCGCTCCTGACCAGCCTGGCCCACCCAAAGCCCCTCCATTGCCCGCGCGCGCTTCCCGCCCGAAACGGTCAGCGCCGCTCCAAAGAATCGGTGCCGCATTCATGCCTGGGTAGAGCAGATGCGACCTCTCACTGGCGCAAGAGTGATGGTTTCTTCGTCCGTCCAACTTACTGTTGGGTCTATGTGATTTGACGGCTCATTGGTCTTTATTACTGGGGTGGTAGGACTGCTGGATGTCCCATGCTTTCGGCGAAAGGAGGTACTACTACTAGATTACAATTTTCTCCATTCTTACAGCAGAGGCGTGCAAGAGCAGTGAAAACACGCAGGCTCGGTGATTACATGGCCCACCTCACACTATCACCGTGCGACACCTAACTCTTTACATAGTACTCCCTCCGTTCCTAAATATTACTAGATGAGTCCCCGCGCGTTGCCGCGGAACAGCGGTATATCTCTCTGTGCAAAATTATTGATTTCATAGAACTAAAAAAACTCTATAACCGCATGACTAATGTGGTAGCCAAACTAAATAAACTCCCATCATCATTTAGATCATCCCACGTAAGGAAAAAAGATCAGCCAACTCCTACTGCATAATGGGATTATATTTTTCTTTTTGACATATTAATGGGACTTAAAAGCTTACTTACATGCATGCTACCGGTACATGCTTGCATGCAGACATGTTGATGTGATTTAAAACCCACTCACATGCATGTGCCACGGTATTTCTGCATGCTTGCATGTGGCTTAGTGCGGAGCCTCTCAACGTCTAGATCAGACGGCTATTATTGATTGATTTACTTCATCTAACGGCTACATCAATTTTGATGATGTGGCTCAAGGAGAGGATAGAGAATTCCTAGTAGTGGGGGCTAGCTATTACTAGTAGATAAGTCTTTGTAGAGATTCCACTACATACGGAACAAAATGAATGAATCTACACTTAAAATGCATATATATACATCCGCATGTGGTTCATGGTGAAATCTCTACAAAGACTTATATTTAGGAACGGGGGAGATGGCGTACTAAGCAAGCTTCTCCTTGTTCTGCGAGTTGATGGGACACATCAAAAGTACTCCAGTGTATAGAGCCTTGCCTCTAAGGTAGGCCCCACATGGTTTGCCTCTTTTTTTAACATAACACGTCAAAGTCGCAATTTGTTTGTTCACCCGTGGTATACGATCCTCCCTCCACCAAGTGGACAACCAGTACACGTGCCAAATTACCACATGGGCTGCCTTTGTCGTACAGAAATGAGCTCCACAGTGTACCCGCATGGGTGTGGTTGGGAAAGAGACGGGAGTACATGCGCCGTGCATGCACCTCTTCTCTTCGTGCACGTCCCCCACCTACGTGGGTGTGTGTGAGAGATACAAACCGCGTTCGTGAGTGTTTTTTTGTTTTGGGGTGGGGGTGTGGGTGGGGGTTGATTTCGTGAATTATTTGTGGGAATATGTGTCGATGACATCTCAAACAAAATTTTGCATGCAATGTGTGTGAAATGGAGGCTTATCCATATCATACATATAGGGTCGGGCAATCCACAAGAAGAGAGGGAGGGGTCATAGCTATCGATAGAGTCGAAGAGAGGATCAAGTGGGTGGGTGCGAGATCGATGAAGAGAGCCATCGAAATTGTGTGTGTGTGTGTGTGCAAGTCAAAGATATAGGGCGACTAGCCTACCGGAACGTTAGAGGGCACATGTCAAGTTTGTGTGTGGCAGGGAGACATGACTAGGGCGCTCGATGTATCGGTGTGTGGGGGGGAGGGGGTGGGGGAGGGGTAGGCAGAGGCCTAACTATATAGGTAGAACGACTCATATATGTGTTGAGAAGGAGAGACCCAGCTATGTCTTGAGGGAGATCGGTCGACATCCATACATAACTGAAGGACGGGAAATATGATGGGACAGAGAGAGAGAGGAGAGGGAGAGGGAGGGAGAGGGAGGGAGAGGGAGGGAGAGGGGTAGAGTGCTGGATGGGTGATGGAGTTACTTCTCGAAGATGGTGGGAGGGGCCTACTAGACAAACTGAGGGTGGAACTGCAATGTTATCAATAAGAGTGGGGATGTGTTTCTGTGTGTGCCTGTGCGTGATAGATCTGTCAGGACGCATCCATGGATGATGAAGGGGAACCATGTGTTTGGTAAGCAAACCTAACTAGATCGGTAGATTAATTGTTGTTTGTCGGAGGAAGGGAGAGATAAAACTAATGAGGTAGATCGCTTGACGTGTGGGTAAAAACGAGTTATAAGGACCTAGCTAGATATATGTATAGCGAGAGATCGGTCGGTGTACGTCCATTTGTTAGAGGCAAATAAGGCCCAGCAAGACGGATAGACAGAGAGAATGGACCTAGGAGGTGGTGCGAGAGGCCCAACTACTAGCTAGATACGGGGAGGAGTGCGCGGTTGTGAGATCGATGAAAAGAGGGGCGAGAGTTTACATGTGTGTCTGACCGTATGAGAGACATGAGGCAAGGACACATAAAGGAGGAGATTGAAGGTGTGTGTGTATGTTGTAGGCAGGCATCGCTGGAGAGGTTTGTCGATCGGTGTGTGTCGAAAAGGAGTTGTGGAGACTCTGGGAGAACGACCAAAAGAAAAAAATGAATGTGCCCGGTGTATAGAATGCTGAGGGAGGGGGGAGGGCGAGGAGGGCGTGTGCATGCACGAGAGAAAGTTAGTGGTAGCTACAAAGGTTAGAGGATTGTGTGGGTGTAAGAGACTAACAAAGATCATAATTTGATATGAAAGCGGATTCATATATTTGAATAGGAGATCATAGTGTTTTAAACATTCCATGCATGAATATAGCGGTGATACACGTGTTGTGCACATGTTATACCATAATGTGATAATGCATGGCATTTGCAACTCACAGCTAAATGCCGAACAATCTAAACCATACTATACATCAAACAATCTCACATTTTATTTGAATTTGTGATAATGTGTGGCGTTTGCAGCTTACAACTAAATATCGAACAATCTAAACAATACTATATATCGAACATTCTCACATTTTATTTGAATTTGTGGTCATGTGTGGTGTTTGCAACTCACATCTAAATACTTGTAGGCGTAGGGGGGCGGGGCACCATACATAATGTGATAAACACATTATACATATGAGACATGGTTTAGATTATGAAGATCTAGCTAGAGCTAGAAATGTAATGTGACTTCAAATCAAAATAAAGTGGATTCAAACAATCTAGTTCGAGTTCATATAGTACACATAGTTCATACGTAACTCGAGACTAATCATGTGGTGTGCTGTGAAGATAATACACAAACAATGGTTTAACTTGACAATAATGATGATTGTAGATCTTATTAAAACAGATAAATGAATTCAAATGCTTTGACTTCACAACAATCATTACTGTAGATCTTATTGAAATAGAGAAACGAATTCAAATTTAGTTCATATTGAAGCGGTAGTATATAAGTTTGGAATGCACTAAAACGTTCATTTGAGTAGTAGGTTGCATGCATTATACACGTAGAGAAATATTTTAATTGAACATAACATGAATTCAAAGTTTTGAATGACATTTGTAGTGCGCATTGATTTGGTACAGTACACATTAGGCTTGTCCGGAAATTTCAACCCACGCCTTGTTAGCCCGAAATATTTAAGATATATCTTTGTCTCGTTGTGCTCCGACAACTCCCTCCATCTCAACCCGTGCCTTGCTATTCCGAAATTACAACGCGCGCGAAAACTCCCACCTCCTGTGAAATCCCGACACGTGAAATGCCCGTGGTACCCCTGAACCGAAAGAACCGCCTCAAATCGGTGGGGGTACTTTCGTAACTTACCCCACATTTCGGACAAGCGCGTCTCTAAGCCATGGTTCCTCATTGTCATCCCATCCGCCCACCCATTCGTACACCAAGGCCGCGAAAACCCGCGACGAAACCCCACACCCTGCTTCGTCCGCCACCCAGCCGGAGCCTCTTCCCCGACGACGTCGTCCACAGCAACACCTCGACGTCCCTCATCCATCGTATCGGATGAGGATCCGTCGTCGATCTCATCGTCCCGCCGGTTCAGCCACCCCGTCCTCCACCTCCAAGGAGCTGCCCCGACATTCCCCTCGTCTTTCGCACCACCTCCATTCCCACACCGCCGTCTTCTCCTGCACCACCGGAAGAGCATCATCATCACCGTTTCCTCGGATGAAGATACGGCCTAATCGGCGCCACCAAAGAGGTTGTACACTAATCGCCGCATTTTCTTCTTGATTCGATCTCACGGTGCTGCCGGCGCTCGGTCCCGAGCCGACACGGCCCGGCTCCATCCACGGCGGTGTCGCTGGCCACTTCCTCCATGGCGTCACTCCCTCGGCGGTGACGTCCACATCAGTAGGAGCTGCTGCTGCTTTAGCTCTCGCTCGCGCTGCTGCTCTGCTCTTGCTCTTGGTCCCCTACCCGGTCTGCTCTTGCTATTGCTCTTGCTCACGCTGCTGCTCTCGCTCTTGCTCTTGCTTGCAATGCTACTCCGATTTAGCTACACTTCAGTCGACTGAATCGACTTTTGGGTCAGTCGATTTTCAGGGGGTGGGGGGGGCCCGCAAGGGTGAAGGAAGAACCAGTCGGAGTGGGGAGGGGGCTCGCCGGAGAGGTACCCCACTATCTATATTAGGGTTCAGGATGGGGGCAGTGGTCGCCGGCGGTGGCGGGGCATTGGCGGCGCGGTGGCGTGGGGATCGCTGGAGAAAAAGCTCGGCACGGGGGGGCCTAGAGGGATAGCCGGGGCGGCGGCGGACCGGCGGTGGGGAGTGTTTTCGGGGCGGGCGGGGCGACGCACCACTGGCTGCGGGCGGTGGGGGCTGCTGTTTGGCCAGTGGTGGCTGGCGGCTCAGGGGGGTGGAGGTTGAAGATGAACCGCAGGCCCTTGATTTCGTATCCAACGGCTGCAAAATCGACTGGCAAGAGATGAAAAAGTCAGTCGACCGACGTGTAGCCTCACCTTGCTAGTGCGTTCAGTTTCGACAGCAAAATCCAGTTTCGACAATTAAGTTTGGTTTCGACAGTTAAGTTCAGTTTCGACAGTTAAGTTCAGTTTCGACAGTTAAGTTCAAAGATGAGCGGCTGATGTATTTTACATCTAGCACTTTGTGGTTACGTATTTTACGTCATGTATTGGAGATGCTATTAGAATTCCACTCAGGTTAACATTGTCCGTTGTCTCTCTTGTCCTGCTTCAGCCTCGGCGTCGTACAACTCACCGGAGCTGCTCCAACGATGAAACCCTCCATCACAGCGGAGCAGTACCTTGGGCTCCATCTCCAGATGCCTAAGATCTTCTTCCCCTCCTCCGACAGCAAAGTCAGCCGGAGCATCCTCATCGGCCAACCCAATCACGCTAAGATCGACATGGCTTCACCAAAGAGGTTGTACACTTGTTGCATCTCTTTTTTACTCTACATGTTATATATATTGTCCACTGAGCACACGGATTTGTTCCTTTAGTGTCTCCTTGAAAGAAAAAACGTAGGAATATTAATTTTCACTTGTCCTCCTTTTCAAATTCCTATTCATGAAGCGCAAGACTAAGAGATAGTAGCATAATAGCATTATAACCGTACATTTTCTTGTGGTTTGACTTAATCTCACCATGCTTCTTTGCATCCTGTGATCTTCCAATTGTTGTGAATCAAACACCCAGATTGGCAGAAATCCTGTGTTTTTAAATTCTCTGTTTTGCACGTGCATTCCTATCCTATTCCTGTCTATTTCCTATCCCTGCATTGTTGGAATCCTCCGATTCAAACGAGCCCTTACAGAATTACTTCTCTTACAGATAGTTGTCAAACAAAACCTTGTGTGGTTTGTCCCGCTCCTGTTGCGCCGTCGTCCACCCCAGCTCAGCTGCTCCAACGACAGAAGGGTCCAACACGGCAGGGATCCGGCCTCCAGACTGTCTTTCGCCGCCTCAGATCTTCTTCCCCGCCACTGGCAACCATGAAAACTGCATTACCGTCATCAACCGAGCAGATGACCTCGAGGACTACACGGGTCCGCAAGAGAGGTCGCACTCTTTCGTGTTTGCTTACGTTATGCATCGCTTAATATTACATGCTACTTTATCATCATGTTCACCGATTAGACTCTGAGTCAGCTCCAAACTAATGGTAAAACTTGAGTTTTTAAATGGTTGTGGGGTACATATCGGGGCCACTATCAATAGTATCTATCTACTATCTGGTTAGTCTCCGGTGTCTACTATGAGTTTCATGTTGGGTGGGAAACAAACAGTAAAGAAGTCATTATCTGTATTTTTTAACTAAATCCATTATCTACCTACTATTATTGGTTTTGGGTCTATCCACAGGTTGCTACCATCACTCTGGATTTTTGCATGCACTCCTTTCATAATCTCACTATGTTTTATTCCTATGCATGACAGTTATTGTAAAGAATGGAACTGAACATGTAGAGCAAAAGAGACGAGCCTTGTGTGGCAATAAAATTTCATGCAGACGTCGCTCCATGGTAGGCGCAAAGGCAGCCCCCCTCCACGCATTTCAGATTGTAATCGAGAGGAAGATATCTGTTCTGAGGGGGATTCAGAAGGAGAAGACAACTCCTATTTACCCCCTAAGTTCTTCGCTCTAACTTGGCATGATGATGTTGGTTATATCATGCATATGGTGTCTTGCATTGCTTACTTTATACATCAAATATGTCATCTACTTAGTTTAGACATCCTTTGTGCGAATGCCATCTGTTTAGTTTATTCATCGTTTATGTGAATTATGCAACGCCTTCTTGTTTAGCCAGGCATCATATATGTGAATTTTGCAATGCCATCCTGCTTAGCCAGTCATCTTATATGTAATTATATCAGGCCATCCTTATTTTCATTACATATTACATTTGTCAACAATGTTAGTACATTCAACTGCTCTTCGTGTGCATCAGCCATTTGACACGGTGATGGCAAGTTCTAGAGTGAAAACAAGGTCTTCAGAGCAGACTATGCTATTTGACGAAGCGCATATCTCGCTGGTTACGGATAGCTCCTCGGAGGAGGATTCAGAGATAGATGACCAGTCCTATTCCCCCCTCCCTGAGGTGTATGCTCTAACTTGGCAGGGTTATGTTGCTCATATCGTGCGTATGGTGTCTCCCATTGCTATGTCATTTGATTAGTTTAGACATGCTTTGTGTGAATGCCACCTGTTCAGTGTCTAATTACCATATATGTGAATTATGCATTGCCATCTTGTTGCAAGACATTATATATGTGAATTATACAATGCTATCTTGTTGCAAAGGCATTATATATGTGAATTGTGCAATGCCATGTTGTTTAGCCAATCATCATGTATGTGAATTATATCATGCTATCATTTTTTTGTATTACGTGTTCCATTTGTTGACAACCTTTGTATCTTCAACTACTCTTCCTGTGCATCAGCCATTTGAAGCGGTGATGGAAGTATCTGGAGTGAAAACAAAGTATTCAGAGCAGACAATGCTACCTGCTGAAGCAGACATCTTGCTGATTACAGAGAGCTCCTCAGAGGAGGATTCAGAGACTGATGACCAGTCCTATTTCCCCCCTGAGGTCTATGCTCAAACTTGGCAGGGTTATATTACCCATGTCATGCATGTTGTCTTGCATTGCTTAGTTTTTACATCATATATGGATTGCCATCTACTTACTTGCTTACTATATAAATCATATATTTGAATTATATCATGCCATCATGTTTACATAGTACATACACATCATCTATCTGAATTATGGCATGGCAACCCATTTAATAAAGACATCATATAGTTATATCATCTCATCATGTTTAGTGTTTACAGTCATCATATTTTGAATTATGGCATTCTATCCATGAATGTATGTGAATTATGGCATGCCAACCTATTTAATAAACACATTATATAGTTATGTCATGTCATCCTGTTTACATAGTCTCATATTTTGAACTATGTCTTTCCATCTTTTTTAGTTACCATCATAATGTGAAATTGTGTCATGCTATCCTGTTTAGTTAGCCATCATATATGTGAAATTGTGTCATGCTATCCTGTTTGGTTAGACAACATAAATATGAATTATTTCATGCCCTATTTTATTCCCTACTATCCATTGCACCTGTCTATCATACAATGCCTATACTTTCAATTACTTTTCTTGTTTATCAGCCATTTGAATTGGAGAGCGTGATGGCAGTATCTAAGTGAGTAACAACACAGTCTTCAGAAAAGATAGTGCTACTAGTTGATGCAGATAGAACCACGGTTGTACTTGCCCAAGGACCAGATCCACCACACATAACCCAGACTCTCGCAGATTGTACCCCTACCCAGTTGGACAGAGAACCAGCTACACCCCTTCTAACCCCAACCCCGGCAGATAGTAACCCAGTTCCAGTTGACACAGCGCCGTCTCCACCACAGAGCACCCAAACAGGAGCAGTTAGTAAGGGAACTGCAGTGCCCAAAGCACGAGGACCACCACCCCGAATCCCAACTCAACGCTTAAAGGAGAAGAAGATTTGTTCTCAGGTCAGGTTCTGTAGCTATGGTTCATACTCCTTTGCTCTTGCATTACTGTATTTACTCATACCAACTATTTTCAAATTTGAAGGATGGAATTGAAACTCTAATGGCGCAACAGGTATGTTTTAAACCTGTTTCTTTAACTGGTTTGCTGTTGTAACCTGCTCTATGTTGATTTTAGTTTCAATTGAATAAACAGTTATGTTCTCATGTCATGCACATTACAAGTGTTGTTATTGCTCTATAGTTACCCACACTTATATTCTGTCTATTCTGGTTTGTCTTGAACAAATATTATTTAAACTGTGTCTCTATCTTGATTTGGCAACAAAAACTAGAATGATATAGACCATAAAGTGACCATGGTACATAGATATATGTTTGTTTCATGCTGTTATCCTGTCCACTTTACTACTGAACTCATTTACCAAAATGAGTTTCAGATACAACATGGTAAACATGTGATGTGTCTGCTTGTTTCTCTTTTAGAATGCGGACAAAATATTGGAGAACAGTACCGCATTATCCAATGGTAAAGGAAGTAATGCAGATAAGGTTCAAGATAGTGAGACATCCCTGTTGGTCTCCAAGAAAGCTGATAAAAACTATCTTGACGACAATGAGGGAACCCAAAAGTCCTGTCTTGATGTAGTGTTCGAGTTACTGGCCACTACTACTGGCACAAGCTCTTCGAAATCGCTGCCTGAATCAGTTCATCTTCTTGAGTCTCAACTTCAAGTTGAAAGACATCGATCAGATGTGCTACGACAGGAAGCTGAAGGACTGAGGATGTCCCTGCAGAATTCAGATGCATATTTTCTGGTGCAACAGCAAGCGCTGGAGGATTTAAGCGCCAAACAAGAGAAAGTTAATAAGCTTGCTAAGCATCTTGCCAGCATTATGGGTACCCAGGATATTGTTTCTTGAGATCTTCTGAAGTGGTTTCAGTTCTGGATTTGTTTTGCTGCGGCGTTTATTTGCGTTGGTCACCAACTTTGACAACCAATGTATATGATATGCTGCTTTGTTCCCTATATTTGCACTGGTGGCGAACTTTGATGCCTAGTGGATGTAATATGTGTAATAGCCGTGATAGCCTAGCGTTAGTTGCTTGCTTATTGATTTACTTGTTGTCTTGTTTATTTGTTTGCTTGTAGTCATTGCAGTTCTTTTTCCGTGGTTAGCTAGTGGCTGCAATAACCTATTTTTTAAAACTAGGCCACAATAACCATGGGCTAATATTTACTGTAGTGACACTGGGCCTCCTACTGGTCGTAGAAACAGTGGGCCTTCTACGGGCCGTAGAAACAATGGGCCTTCTAAGGGCCGTAGATACAATGGGCCTTCTGCGGGCTGTATCATCAATGGGCCTTATACGGGCCGTATGATAGATTGGCCAAACATGGGCCAAACAGACCGCATTATGGCCTTAAACGGGCTAGAGTTGGAATCGTCCGTTCATGGGCCGACCATAACGGGCCATCGTTAATAGGCCATATTTGATGACGCTATGAAAACGGCCCAACATATTAACGGACCACAAATGGGCCGACTGTAACCATGGACTGAATTTGGCCCACAAGCAGAAAATGACAGTAACGGGTCGTAAGTAAATGAATGCTGGAAATGAGCCCAAGAATAAATGGGCTCTGAGAAGGCCGAAAGATAACATGGGCTGGAAATGGCCCAACAGAATAATGGGCCATTAATGGGTATAAAGTGATACACTGTTCATTACGGGCCAGTTTCACGACGGGCCGTTAATGGGTGTAAAGTGATACACTGTTCATTACGGGCCAGTTTCACCACGGGTCGTTAATAGGCCAAGAGTTACATAGGGCCTCATATGGGCTGAAAGACGTCATGGGCCATACATGGGCCAGAAGTGAAAACAGGCTGGAATCATATTGGGTGGCCCAGATGACGCTACTGGGCCTAATTCGGATAGGGCATAACATGCCTTGGGTTAGCGGGTTGTAAATGGGCTATATGCGAACAGGCCGTTAACAGGCTTTACATGGGCCGGCCCGCCACCGTTTGACCAAGTCAAACGGGCCGGCCTTTTCACAGGAATGGGCCTCTGTTGGGCCGTGCCACGTGTCAATGTATCATAGGCGCCTTCTGTCCAATGAGTGGATAACATATGTCCCAATGATGAGCCAACACGTGTTTCCTCCAGCCAATGATGATTTTACACGTGAAAAATCCCGATTGGTCGGGGCTGTTAACGGGTTATCGGATCCAAAACCCGACCCGATAGCTTAACGGTGTTCCGTTACGATGGATGCCACGTGTCGGTCACCCTTGACTAAAGCATTTCTGTGACGCACGATTTATCGTTATGGAAGTGGACACTTCCGTGATGATAATTTTGGTAATGTCATGGAACACTTCTATGATAGCACAGGTATGACTATCTTGACTCTGTCATAAATTTGTCATGGATGTACATGCAAGACAAAAAACGCGACCTACTGTGACAAACACGTATCATCACGGAAGTGTATTTTTTTTGTAGTGCTACTAATAGCAAGACTTCTCCCATGTCCTCAGGAACAAATGTAACTACTCATAAAGCATATTCATGTTCATAATCAGAGGGGTATTAATGTGCATATAGGATCTGAACATATGATCTTCCACCAAATAAACCAACTAGCATCAACTACAAGGAGTAATCAACACTACTAGCAACCCACAGGTACCAATCCCGGACTTAGAGAGAAGAATTGGATACAAGAGATGAACTAGGGTTTGAGTGGAGATGGTGCTGGTGAAGATGTTGATGGAGATTGCCCTCTCCCGATGAGAGGATCGTTGGTGATGACGATGGCGATGATTTCCCCCTCCCGGAGGGAAGTTTCCCCGGCAGAACAGCTCCTCCAGAGCCCTAGATTGGTTCCGCCTCGTGGCGGCGGAATCTCGTCCCGAAAGCTGGCTTATGATTTTTTTTCCTCATCGAAAGACTCCATATAGTAGAAGATGGGCATTGGAGGGCCACCAGGGGGCCCACGAGGTAGGGGGCACGCCCAGGGGGGTAGGGCACACCCCCCACCCTCGTGGGCAGGGTGTGGCCCCCCTCTGGAACTTCTTGCACTCATTATTTATTATATATTCTGAAAATAACTTCCGTGAAGTTTCAGGACTTTTGGAGCTGTGCAGAATAGGTCTCTAATATTTGCTCCTTTTCCATCCCAGAATCCCAGCTGCCGGCATTCTCCCTCTTTATGTAAACCTTGTAAAATAAGAGAGAATAGGCATAAGTATTGTGACATAATGTGTAATAACAGCCCATAATGCAATAAATATTGGTATAAAAGCATGAAGCAAAATGGACGTATCACCGTGGAGCGTTGCAGCAAGCTTCTCCTCACGCGCGGCAAGGTCCTCCTCCTGGGAGTTCAGCGCAGCCTGCCGCTGGTGCCAAGCAGCCTCGGCCTGGGCGACCTCCTACTTCGCCAGTTCCTGGGCCTTCTTGATGTTGGTCTGCTTCATAACGAGGGCCAGGTTGCGCTCAGTCGGCGCGTCCTGGGCGGCCTTCAAGTCCTTGTGGGCCTTGCGGAACCAAGCCTGCGCCTCGGCGACGCACTCCTCAAGGCCCGCCTCCGCCTTGTCCACCACCGCCATCCTGGACTTGGCCTTGTCTAGGCGGGCGCGGTGAAGCGCCTGGAGCTTCTGGAAGTTGGCGCTCATGGCCTGGAGGAGCCGCTCTTCCTGGGAACCGCCACCATCGGCGCTCGGCTCATCGAAAACCTCAAGCCCGGCGGCGGCGAGCACCTTGTTATCAAACACCTCACCCTCGACGGGCGCCCCGGTGCTCGCCATTCCTGGGAGGTGGATGAACAGGTCGTCGCTCACCCTCAAGTACCAGCCCGAGCCAGAGGCAGTGGAGGAGGAAGGTTGGTCGTCAACCACCTCCTCCTCAGCAACGGCCTTGATGGCCTCCCCGGCGGGCCCCTTGCCGTCCTCCTCGGCAGTAGCCCTGCCGGGTTCCCCGGCAGGCTCCTTGGCGGCATCCTCAGCAGTGTCCTTGGCGGCCTCCTCGGCGGCAATCTTCTCGGCCTCTGCCGCGGCGTCCTTGGCGACATCCTTGATGATGGTGTCTGCGTCCTCCCGATCCGCCGAGGGAGGATCTGGATGTCAAGAAGGGGATGAGGCGAAGCCAAGGCCAAGATCCAGAAATAAGAGAAAAAGAAAAGAGATGGAAGGCGAGTGTCTTACCCGTGCCGGGCTGGGAAGAAGAGGTCCCCTCCCCGCCAACATCTCTTCCGAGGTGTGTCCACTAGCGTCCAAGCTTGCCTCCTCCTCCTCCGTGTGGATGGGCTGGATGCTCGGCGCCCTTGCTGGGGACACCCCTCGAGGCGGCCTGGTCGACGAAGGCGGCGTGTTGGGGTAGCCCTCAGTGGCTCCTCCTGCTGTTGTCCTCCTCCTGCAATCACGGCAAAGTCGGCGCCAAGGATCGTGCCCTCGATACATGTTGACGAGGGGCGGGTGATGAGCTTACGCTGGGGGCTGTGCCGGGGGCTGCTGTCTGGACTGCTCAACACCACCAGCGGTGTACCGGAAGTGCCTGCCGGGGTCTGGCCGCCCGCCGAAGACCTGGCCCTCTTCACCCTCTGGGCCAGTGTCTCTGCATCCCTGTCAAGATGAAAACAAATCAAGATAAGTGCCACGGTCTGAGGGGAGGGAGATGGCAGAAAGGGCCAAGATACTTACTCGTCCTCCACCTCCTCTTGTGCTACCTTCCTCTTCCTCCTTGGGCTGAGGGACCCAAAGTCGTAGACGACCTGCGCGTCAACGTTTGCCAGAGGAGGGGAAGAAGGTGGGGTTTGAACGCGCTTGGACGAAGAAGAGGCAGTTGCTTTCTTCTCCGCCACCGTGGCCTTCACCAACTTCTTCGCCGCCGCGGCCCTTGTCTGGCGCACAGACCTATCCTGGGTCTGTTGCGGCTGCGTAGCCCTGCCGGGCCGGACCGGCTTGCCGGAGATGGCTCGCCGCAAGACTCGCCCGCTCCCGTTGGACGGAGGGTCGACAGCCTCGACATCCTGCGACGACGACTCGCCGACCACGTCTTCAATAAGAGGGGCCCCGGTGCCGGCGTTGCTGGCCTCCCCAGCGGACTCCACCCACTAGGCGAGCTCCCTCTCCTCTTCGGCCTCCGCGTCTTTGTCCTCCACGCCACCGACGCTGCCGGCCTCCTTGGCGAGCTCTGCCTCCGCCGCCCTAGCGGCGATGTAATCCACCTCCGCCTGGGTGGTGTCCTGGACGAGCCGCAGCTCGTTGCAGACGTACTTCTCCTCCAGGGTGTCAAAGAACTCATGCACTTGATCCTCCGGCGGCTCGGCCCAATTTGGGACGAGGCCGTGCGCGTTGAACTCCGGCATCATGGCGATGATGTCGTTTCGGCGTGAGTTATTGCTCAGCGGGACCACCCCCGCTGGCAACCCAAACAAGGGCCCCTTGGCGACCTTGTCGGCCTTCGTGGCCTTGCCGGATCTCTCGGCCTTGCCGTCGCGATTCACATCAAGTTGGAAGAGCCACTGGCAGAAGTGGGCATGCCTGATCACCGTGAGGTTGTGGTCGAGGCCAGGGCGAAGCCTCATGATGTCGGCCGCATTCATGAAGAGCCAGGCCGGCCTCCCCTTGTTATGAAGCAGAGCGATTCAGCGGTGGATGAAACTCGCCCGATCATCACAAGGGTGAGCCCGGCCCCGGTGAGCCGAAGAATCCTGGTGCTGGCGACCGTGAGCTTCGCATCGTCGGCATCGACATTGCTCCAGTCGTTTCTGCGAATCGGCGGCGCCTGGCGAACCCGGCAGAATTCTTGTGGATCCTCCTCCTCAATCCAGCACCACTGGCGCCACCACTCCTCCCAACTCTCCTTCTAAGCGCCCTCCGGGTATGTCCCCTTGGACCTTGGGATCCAGGCGACACAACCGCAGATGGTGCCTCCCTTTTGGATCCGATGGAAGAAGTAGTGGCGGAAGAGCGCCGTGTTGGGATGCACTCTGGCGAAGCCCTCACAGAGATGGGCAAAAAGAGCCATGCACGCCACGACATTTGCGGTGAAATCCAGGAGGTGGAAGCCGAAGGTATGCATGATGTCATTGAAGAAATTGGAGAAGGGGGGCAGAGGCCGTAGGAGAAGTAATCGACGAAGAACGGATACCGATTCGGGGCGGCTTCGCCGTAGTTGGCGGGGATGACACGTGTGGCAGGGTGCCCCGTCTTGACCCCCCACAGCGGTTTGAAGTTGTCTCGAAGGTGGGCCGTGTCGACCGTCGAGGGAAAGTAGGTTAGCTGCATCCGCCGCGCCGCCGACTCATTCTCCGGCGGCTCCGCCCCTTTGGCGTCCTTGGCCGCTCCCTTGCCTTTGCCGGTCTTGGGCGCCATGGCGGCTTTGAAAGATGGAAGGGAAAGGGCAGCGAAAATGCAGCAACGGCGAGCAAGAGCGGGAGCTTGAGAAGGAAGAAGGAAGAAGGAAAGAACGGCGGTTCTGAGATTGGGGAAGACAAAGAGGGTAAATGAGCAGCGCGCCCGCGTTCGTTCCTTTTTACGAGGAATGCGTGAGCCACCTCTTTACCACGATGTGACGTATGCATGTGAAAACCACCCCACGCATGACCCCCACGTCATGCACGACCCTCCACGTCGCGCGTTCAACGCAGGTCGTGGGGAAGCGCAGCGGATGAGAAGTTACTGCGGTAAAATCTGCCCCACCTGCCCGCGCACCGTTCTGGGCCTAGCCTAACAACACGGCGCGCTTATGTGTGGCTCAGGCCCGGGGGCTCCTGTCAGTGTACAAAAGTAGGGGATCTCCTTTTGACCCCTTTACTTGTGCACGGGCAGTCAGAGCCGCACCTGCGGCCACACTTAACAAGGCAGAGGAGGGAAGCCGGAGGGAAACCGAAGCATAAGACAAACAAAGCAACGCCAAGACACAAAGAGCAAAAGGGTGAGGTGGACTCCCCCGGCAAGACCCTTGCCGGGGTGACCTCCACGGCCCCGGCAAGAGCCTTGCCGGGGCAACTTGCCCAACACCAGTAGAGTGAGCCACCCTTGAGCCTAGGAGTTCCAAACACCGCCAACAACTACATTGGAACCAAGGCTCGGGAGGCACCTCCGTCGTGACATGCAAATCTTTGTCAAGATCATGAACACGCAAGATCAGATGAAGACCAGAAGATGATGACCCCCAGCGAGATCCTTCCGGGGACGACCGCGACGCCACAGCAAGACCCTTGCCGAGGGCCCGGCAAGACCCTTGCCGAGGACACCAGCAGGGCAGTAGCCAGGCCCGCGTCTGCCAAAGCTCCACCACCGTCCCCAAGTAGCTATTAGCTCAACCAGCTGGGCGGGCACCTGCGTGGCGACGAGCGGCCACTACGCCGACCCAGCAAGCACCTGCATGGTGGCATGCAAGTCTTCCTGAAGGCTCCACCATCATGCCAGCCCAGCAGCCAGCCAACATGGCGCCACGACGCCTCGTCAGCTCGGACGCGTGTCGAAGCCAGGCGTGGCGGCAACAGCTGGGACGTGCTTCCTTGCCGTCCCCGATAGTGAGAGGGGCACGTTGGCAGCGCATTAAATGAATTTGTCCAACGGTGCCAGAGGATAGACTCGTCCATTGTACATCTTTCCACCTCTTGTGTGCCACTGTGGCAACCCCTTTTTCTTATAAAAGGAGGCCCGAGGTGACCAGGACGGGGATTCGGATCTTTTTGGCAAAGTTGCACCTCGTAGCTAGCTCAAGAACACAAGAACACTCTCAATACATACAACAAAGCAGGACTAGGGTTTTACGCGTCCTCGCGGCCCGAACCTGGGTAAACGATCCATGTGCTTCCTGTCAGACCCGCTCTTTCCACAACCCCGCACCCACCAACCGTAGAAGAGATCCCAGTGATCTCATAGGTGTCGATTTCCCCCGACAACCAAGGAATCTGGCAGTGGTCTTCTTGACCCTCTCTTTCCTTTTCTTTCCCTCTCCACCAGTTTCTTCAGTTGGCTTAGAGGTTTCAGCAATTGAGGCTCTGGCCTTCAAAGTTGGCACCCTCTTGGCAAGGGTCTTCTTATGCAATCCAGGTTTTGTTGTTGCAACAGTACCATACTCTTTCTTCAGCACTTTCTTTTTGGAGCTAAATTCCTCCACTGTAGCCACATAGTCCTCATCCCCATAAACAATTCCTATTTTCTTTCCCATCCAAGTTAGGTTCAAACATTCTGCAAGTCAAGTAAAATGACTAAACAAGTACTTAACAGAATATTGTCTTAGAAAATTTTTATCCTTTTATTCAAGGCAAGAGAATAACTTTAAATAATTACTAACATGCATACAAAATCATTACTATCATCACCACAAATAAATCTTAACTTGGGTCTCCCAACTAAACTAATTTCAACATTCTGTAAATCAAGCATAATAACTCACAAACATTTAACAGAATAAAAATAACACCATACTTATTTAAATGCATGGATTAATCATTTAATTCAACTAAGAAAATCACAAATATTGAAATGACACCATGAAAATGTTGTTGTGGCTTGCCTTAGTGCAGATGAGGTTCACAAGCCTTCTGGTGATCCTCAAGACAAGCCTCACCCTCTGAAAATAAATTTAAACACAAAAATAAAATATCAAGAACACTTCTGAAAATCCCCAGAAATTCTAAACAGCTCAGAAAAATCTCATCTTTGGTGAGTTGCTAGATTTCTTTTCAAAGAACACAATGCAAAAAGAATCAATTCATTTGGACTTATGGTTGAAGAGTTATAACTGTTTGAAACTCTCTGGAATTTAAATGATTTTGAATTTAAATAAACAGCTGAGGGGGGGTGACGTCAAAGGCGTAAAACCTCAGGGCGCCACCACTCGTACTGCTTCGCGCGCGTATAGAGTGGCTGACTAGCAGGGCCCGCTAGTCAGGTGGGGAAGGGGGAGAAGGAAACAGAGGAGGCCGTGGCTTCGTCGGAGCTCTCACCGGCGACGAGGGCTTCATGGCCAAAATGAGAGGGAGGTATTTAGAGAGGGGACGGTGGCGCACCTGCCCGTACCCGTAGCGTGGCTAGGGGTGGTCGGACGGCGTCGGAATCAAGCTCGCAAGCGGAGGCAGAACACGGTGGTTGCCGGAGTTGAGGAAGACGGCGAACGGAGGCCACTCCAAGGGCTCCAAGCGGGCGAGATGGCCTCAGCGGAGAGAGGCGGAGGCCCTGGAGGGGTCGCCCAGGCCTGGAAGGGGCTGGAGCTACCGAGGCGACCAGAGGGGATCGCCGGCAAGCTCGAGCTCCGAGACGGCGGCCTGAGGCATGCCCGGCCGGGCTCCGGCTTCCTACGCGATTGTGGAGTGTGTGGGAGTGCTGGATGGTGCTTGAGGAGGCTGGGGGTGGCTCCATTTATAGGCGACCGGCAAGGGGGTTTCGGGCTCCGCCAGTGGACACCTGTCCATGGCGCCCGGCGATGAGCGGTGTCAGTGAGAGGGGGAGAAGGCAACACAGGTCACGCGGCAACTGTGGCCGGATGGAGACGAGCACAGGATCGAGGGGAAGGTGACGAGCACAGTTCCGCACTGTTGGGCTGGCCGGACCTTGGCCGTGCTCGCTGCGGCGAGCTCCGGCGTCGGCAAGCATCAGAGGGAGGTTAATGGCGTTGAGACGAAGATGGTGGCGCGGTTTGGCATGATCGGGCGGGCGAGGGAAGCGAGCACGCGCGAACAGAGCGCTCGGCGGCACTCAGAGCGCGTCGACATGCATGCCTACACCCCTGGACGAACATGGTCACCGCGTGAACTACGACATCAGGCCGAAAACTTCATGTCTGGCATGTTGTTCGTGGTAGTTTTGAGTGTTACCATGATTTGGTTTGGATCCAGGTGCAGTAGAGAGGTTTTTACAAGCCAGGTAAGTTTCTGATCAGTAACTTTGAGAAGTTACTGTGGTCAAACGGCTGGGAATTAGAGGTTGTGCTTTGGAGGCTAGTCATGAGTTACTAAGGTAAAGATGCACAAGAAAGTTCAGGTCAAAAGGAGCAAGTAAAATGGTAGTTGTTGTAGAAACCACCATTTCTGTCCAGAATAGAAAATATTTTCTGTAGCAAAAATATTCCAAAAAGTGATGAAATATTTTTGCTCAGGGAGGTGCCCTAGGGTTCACAGAATATTTGTGAATTATCTCAGATTTTTCTGAGCCATAAAAATTAGGGCTGCTTTGAAGCAAACTGATCTGGCTAGGGTTTTTGAGAGGAAATGAATATTTTTCATTTAAGAAAAATATTCCAAAGATTATTTTTGGGATGGATCAGAAAAGAAATGATGATTTAGGAGGGAAGTGAAGCACTTGGGTGAAAGCCAAGGATGCCCAAGTGTTAAAATCCATATGAAAAGATTCAAAAACTCCAAGTTTTAGAAAGATTTCAAATGAAGATCAAGCAAATAACAGAGGGCAAAAATCAGGCTGTCACATATATCCTGACCCTGTCGGTGTGACCGAGTGGAACAACTCGGTGGAACCGAGATGCAGAATCGCAAAGCGGTTACTGCAACTCGGTGTGACCGAAAAGTTCAAATCGGTTGCACCGAGATTGAAAACCTAGATCAACTCAGTGAACTCGGTGTGACTGAAGTGGATGGATCGGTCAGACCGAAATGCACAGAGAGGTTTTGGAAGTTTAAGTCTATGACGAATCGGGGACTCCGAGTGCTCCTCACACAGAGTGGTTCGAATCTGACTTGATCAAACTTTGTGATGTAGCATGAATAGTGTTTGAGACGAGAAAAGCATAGGTAGCTAGAGGAAGTTCTTAGGCACTCTTGTCCATCCATTTTGCAAAAGAGAAAAGCCAAACAATCAAGGCAACAAATGGATGTCCTCTAATGAGTAAAATATGCAATCAACATGCTCACACAATAAAATGGCAAATGAAATATGTGGCAAAGCATGCACAAACATTCTAGCATCTATCAAGCAATTGGCGATGACTAGGCCATCTATATATGAGTATATTAACTTAGGAGTCAAATGAGAACATTTGATTGTAGGTCATACTCATCATTTAAGAACAAGTGGGGTTGCCACTTTTACATAAAGCATTGTTGTGTTCACACCATTAGAGTTGCTTTAGCTCAATTGATTAGAGTAAAGCTCCCCCTAGATGTGATATCCCCCCTAAGAGGGATGAACTAACCTTTGGTTTCGTCGATGATGACTTCATGTAGGTGTTGAAGATGTGGATGCTCAATGTTGATGTAGATCATTTGGAGCAATCCATTGGAGTAAGCTGCACTTTCAATACCTACACGGGTTAGTCCCACAAGGAACAAACAAGGATATCCATAGACATAGAGTGATGTACACATAGATGATGTCCATGAAAGCAATATGTTACCTTGTCCCTTGTCTTACCAAAAAGAGGGTTTGTGACTCCTTGAACTAGTGCAAGATGTGGAAGTTGTTGGCACTTGTCCTTGCCAAAAAGATATGAGTGAAGTATGTTGGCGAAGTCACCCTCAAGAACTCTCTAGTTCTTCTTCTTCGGAATCCACATCATCTTGATGGGGATCCTTGGGTGCAAGAGTAAACGCTTGGCAATGTAAGAAGAACTTTTCTTGTGAAGATCATCATTGATTGCTTTTAAGAACCCATGCTCTTGCTCAAGGTTGAGCTTTTCAAAGCATAACTTCTCATGAGTCTTTAAAAGTTCTCGATGATCTTACAAGGTAGTTTCATGACCTAACTTAAGAGTGTTTAGTTCTTTAGTTAGATGCTCAATCTCCTTCTTATCATTGTCATTCGTTTTATCTTGATTAGCATGATTAATAGCAAGTTCATCATAGTTTTCATCACTAGAGTTGTCAACAAGTAAATCATCATCACCTAGCAAATCATCTTCATCACTATTGAAATCAACATACTCGGGTGTAATACGTTCGGACCTTTATCCATGAAGCATCTTCCAATTCCTTCATTTGGTGAGTCAAATATATCGTAGGAGTTGGTTGACACAAGTGCTAGACCGGCAACACCTTCATCTTGACTATATTCGGAGTAGGAGTGATAACTTCTTTCGGAGTGATTTTCGGAGTCGGAGCCGGATACCCATTCACCAACATGAGCTTGATGTCTTCATTTTGTGTAGCTCCTTGATGATTTGTTATTCCTTTCTGAATCGTTGCTTCTCCGACAGGTTCTTCATTCATAACGATCATCTCTACTCCTTCTCTCTCTTGGTGGTGATTCTTCTCTTCTACTTCTCCTTTTGGGTGAATATTCTCTTCTTTTGTAGGGGGCGTACACTCATTGGAGTAGTGTCCAGGTCTTCCACAATTGTAGCAATTTCATTCACGACTAGAAGATCTTTTGTCATTATAGGACCTTGACTTGGAACTTCTTTCATTGCTTCTACTCTTGTAGAACTTGTTGAAGTTCTTCACCATTAGGCTCAATTCTTCATTGAAGGCTTGTTTCTCACTTGATGATGTGGGAGCATCACATGAGGCTTTGTAAGCACCACTTGACTTGTTGTGAAGCTCTTCCTTATCCTTGAGTGACATCTCGTGAACAATTCTTCCAATGACTTCCGTTGGCTTGAGATCTTTGTAGTTGGGCATCATTTGGATCAATGTGCACACGGTATCATATTTTCTATCCAAGGCTCTTAGGATCTTCTTGATGATGAATCTATCGGTCATCTCTTCACTTCCTAAGCTCGCAATCTCATTTGTGATGAGAGCAAGCCTAGAGTACATTTCAGCGACACCTTCACCATCCTTCATTTTGAACTTGCCAAGTTGACTTTGAAGCACATCCAATTTGGATTCCTTGACGGAGTCGGTACACTCATGCATATCAATCAAAGTATCCCAAATTTCCTTTGCACTCCCAAGACGGCTGATTTTGTTGAATTCTTTGGGGCACAATCCGTTGAAGAGTATATCGCATGCTTGAGCATTGTATTGCAGCATCTTCAACTCTTCCGCAGTAGCATCACGGTTCAGTTCTCTCCCATCAAAGAATTCACCTTGCAAGCCAATACACATAATAGCCCAAACGGCGGGGTAATGTCCAAGAATATGCATTCCCATCTTACGCTTCCAACTAGCAAAATTATTACCATCAAAGTAAGGACCTCTACGGTGGTAATTTCCCTCGCTAGATGTCATACTCTCCTAGGTTGTGAAACCATTGCTATGATCACCAAAGCTATGGAAACCAAGGAGACCAAAGCTCTGATACCACTTGTAGGATCGAAAGTATGTCTAGAGGGGGGTGATTAGACTACTTGACCAAATAAAAATATATCATTTTCCCAATTTTAAGTCTTGGCAGATTTTAGCAACTTAGCACAAGTCAAGCAATCAACCTACACATGCAAGTCTAAGAGTATAGCAGCGGAATGTAAAACATTTGCATATGAAGATAAAGGGAGGAGTTTGGAGGGAGCAAACGCAATGTAGACACATAGATTTTTGGCATGGTTCTGATAGGTAGTGCTATTATACATCCACGTTGATGGAGACTTCAACCCACGAAGGGTAAAGGTTGCGCAAGTCCATGGAGGGCTCCACCCACGAAGGTCCACGAAGAAGCAACCTTGTCTATCCCACCATGGCCATCGTGCACGAAGGACTTGCCTCACTAGGGTAGATCTTCATGAAGTAGGTGATCTCCTTTCCCATACAAACTCCTTGGTTTAACTCCACAATCTTGACAAAGGCTCCCAAGTGACACCTAACCAATCTAGGAGACACCACTCTCCAAAAGGTAATAGATTGTGTGTTGATGATGAGCTCCTTGCTCTTGTGCTTCAAATGATAGTCTCCCCAACCTCAACTCTCTCTCTCACAGATTTAGATTTGGTGGAAAGATGATTTCAGTGGAAAGCAACTTGGGGAAGGCTAGAGATCAAGATTCATATGGTTGGAATGGAATATCTTGGTCTCAACACATGAGTAGGTGGTTCTCTCTCAGAAAATGTATGTTGGAAGTGTAGGCACGTTCTGATGGCTCTCTCCATGAATGAAGAGTGGGTGAAGGGGTATATATAGCCTCCACACAAAATCTAACCGTTACACACAATTCACCAAACTCGGTGGGACCGAATCAGAAAACTCGGTCGGACCGATTTAGTTCATAATGTGACCGTTAGGCATTTCAGTGGGACCGATACGATCAACTCGGTGGGACCGATGTGCTAGGGTTAGGGTAAAACCTCATCTCAGTTTGACCAATTACACAAACTCGATGGGACCGACTTTGGTAATAAGCAAAACAGAGAGTTGGTTAGACAAACTCGGTGGGACCGATTGCTTATCTCAGTGGGACCAAAATAATTGCAACAGGCAACAGAGAGTTTGCAAGCCCATCTCGGTGAGACCGAGATCCCATCAGTGAGACCGAAGTGACTCGGGTTTCTGACAGTGGCTATGTCAAGTGAACTCGGAGGCGCCGGATAGAACATTTCGGTGGGGCCGAGTTTGACGTTTGGTTTGGGACATATGTGGATATGAGAAAGTGGTTGAGGGTTTTCGGAGCATATCACTAAGCATTTTGAGCAAGTAAGCCATTAAGAAACACCTCATCCCCTTTTAATAGTATTGGCTTTTCCTATGGACTCAATGTGATCTTGGATCACTAAAATGAAAATGTAGAGTCTTGAGCTTAAGCCAGTATGTGTCCTTAGCATTTTGAGGGGTCCACATTCCTAATCCATGCTATGCCAATCATTGAACTTTTTGAAATGATCATCTTGAAATAGCATTAGTTCAATGAGCTATATGTTGTTAATCATTACCAAAACCACCCAGGGATAGTTGCACTTTCACACATACATGTGTTTCATGGCCGATCTGAAACACAAAAAAATCTGGTTGTCATTCAATAATCAATCCATATGAGCTCACATCAAGTGAGCCTCATCACATGTCACACGTTGGCTACTCTTGACGAGTAGCCTTATCTGAGATGGTGTAAAAAAGGTTTACCTTAGATGAACCCTCAATTGCATTACAATTCTTTCTTAAGTATTGGTTTTTCCTTAGTTTTTCATTTTAATTAACTCTCAAAGAACGATTTGATTTTTTTGACTTGTCATTTTTTGTTGTTTGACTGTTTTGAATCGGTTTGCTTATAATAAATCCATTAATAAACATCAATAGCTACAATGCTTGCTCATAAGTGAGACCAATTAATCTAAATTTGTTCATTTGTTGGAGACGTTGAAAGCACAAGTGCTCCATGGGTGGTTTTGGTAATTAATGTTAACATATCTCTTGTTGGACTAATGTTTTCATCTAGTATATTTCAGACAAGTTCAACAGATGGAGTGGCGTGGACAAGAGGATGTGGAACCCCTTCAGGATGCTAAGGACAAAAGATTGGCTCAAGCTCTAAAGCTCAAGACTCTACATTTTACTTTCAGTGATCCAAGATCACATTGAGTCCATAGGAAAAGCCAATACTACTAAAAGGGGATGAGCTGTTGCTTAATGGGTTGCTTGCTTAAGTGCTTAGTGATATGATCCAAAAGCCCTCAACCACTTTCTCATATCCACATATGTCCCAAACCGAAAGTCCAACTCGGCCCCACTGAAATTTTCCATCCAGTGCCACCGAGTTCACTTGACATAGCCACTGCCAGAAACCCTAATCGATTCGGTCTCACCGATGGGATCTCGATCTCACCGACATGGGCTTGCAAACTCTCTGTTACCTATTGCAATAATTTCGGTCCCACCGAGATATGCAATCGGTCCCACCGAGTTTACTTGACCAACTCTCTGTTTTGCTTATTACCAAAATCAGTCTCACTGAGTTTGTGTAATCGTTCAAACCAAGATGAGGTTTTACCCTAACCCTAGCACATCGGTCCCACCGAGTTGATCATATCGGTCCCATCGAAATGCCCAACGGTCACATTATGAACTAAATCGGTCCGACCGAGTTTTCTGATTCGGTCCCATCAAGTTTGGTGATTTGTGTGCAACGGTTAGATTTTGTGTGGAGGCTATATATACCCCTCCGCCCACTCTTCATTCGTGGAGAGAGCCATCAGAACATGCCTACACTTCCAACTTTCATTTTCTGAGAGAGAACCACCTACTCATGTGTTGAGACCAAGATATTCCATTCCAACCATATGAATTTTGATCTCTAGCCTTTCCCAAGTTGCTTTCCACTCAAATCTTCTTTCCACAAAATCCAAATCAGTGAGAGAGAGAGAGAGAGCTGAGTGTTGGGGAGAATATCATTTGAAGCACAAGACCAAGGAGTTCATCATCAACACACCGTCTATTACCTTTTGGAGAGTGGTGTCTCCTAGTTTGGTTAGGTGTCACTTGGGAGCCTCCGTCAAGATTGTGGAGTTGAACCAAGGAGTTTGTATGGGCAAGGAGATCGCCTACTTCGTGAAGATCTACCCTAGTGAGGCAAGTCCTTCATGGGCGATGGCCATGGTGGGATAGACAAGGTTGCTTCTTCGTGGACCCTTCATGGGTGGAGCCTCCATGGACTCGCGCAACCATTACCCTTTGTGGGTTGAAGTCTCCATCAACGTGGATGTACGATAGCACCACCTATCGGAACCACGCCAAAAATCTCCGTGTCTCCAATTGCGTTTGTGTTGGGGAACGCAGTAATTTCAAAATTTTCCTACGCACACGCAAGATCATGGTGATGCATAGCAACAAGAGGGGAGAGTATTGTCTACATACCCTCGTAGACCATAAGCGGAAGCGTTATGATAACGCGCTTGATGTAGTCGTACGTCTTCACGATCAACCGATCCTAGTACCAAAAGTACGGCACCTCCGCTATCTACACACGTTCGGCTCGGTGACGTCCCACGGACTCACGATCCAGCAGACTGTCGAGGGCGAGCTTCGTCAGCACGACGACGTGATGACGGTGATGATGATGCTACTAGAATAGGGCTTCGCCTAAGCACCGCTACGATATGACCGACGTGGATTATGGTGGAGGGGCGCACCGCACACGGCTAAGAGATCAATGATCAACTTGTGTGTCTATGGGCTGCCCCCCTCCCCCGTTTATAAATGAGTGGAGGAGGGGAAGGGCCGGCCCTCTATGGCGCGCCCTGGAGGAGTCCTACTCCCTCCGGGAGTAGGATTCTCCCCCTTCCCTAGTTGGACTAGGAGAGAAGGAAGGGGAGAAAGGGAGGAAGGAAAGGGGGGCACCCCCCCCTTCCTAGTCCAATTCGGACCAGAGGGGGAGGGGGCGCGCGGCCTACCCTGGCTGCCTCTCTCTCTCCACTAAAGCCCATTAGGGCCCATATACTCCCGGGGGGGGGGGGTTCGAGTAACCCCCTAGTACTCCGGTATATGCCCAAACTCACTTGGAACCATTCTGATGTCCAAACATAGGCTTCCAATATATCGATCTTTATGTCTCGACCATTTAGAGACTCCTTGTCATGCCTGTTGTGATCCGGGACTCCGAACAACCTTTGGTTCATCAAAGCACATAAACTCATAATACCGATCGTCAACGAACATTAAGCGTGCGGACCCTACGGGTTCAAGAACTATGTAGACATGACTGAGACTCATCTCCGGTCAATAACCAATAGCGGAACCTGGATGTTCATATTGGCTCTCACATATTCTATGAAGAACTTTATCGGTCAAACCGCATAACAACATACGTTGTTCCCTCTGTCATCAGTATGTTACTTGCCCAAGATTTGATCGTCGGTATCTCAATACCTAGTTCAATCTCGTTACCGGCAAGTCTCTTTACTTGTTCTATAATGCTACATTCTGTAACTAACTCATTAGCTACATTGCTTGCAAGGCTTATAGTGATGTACATTACCGAGAGGGCCCAAAGATTCCTCTCCGACAATCGGAGTGACAAATCCTAATCTCGATCTATGCCAACTCAACAAACACCATCGGAGACACCTGTAGAGCACCTTTATAATCACCCGGTTATGTTGTGACGTTTGGTAGCACACAAAGTGTTCCTCCGGTATTCGGGAGTTGCATGATCTCATAGTCATAGGAACATGTATAAGTTATGGAGAAAGCAATAGCAACAAACTAAACGAACGTTGTGCTAAGATAACGGAATGGGTCAAGTCAATCACATCATTCTCTAATGATGTGATCCTGTTAATCAAATGACAACTCATGCCTATGGCTAGGAAACTTAACCATCTTTGATTCAATGAGCTAGTCAAGTAGAGGCATACTAGTGACACTCTGTTTATCTATGTATTCACACATGTACTAAGTTTTCGGTTAATACAATTCTAGCATGAATAATAAACATTTATCATGATATAAGGAAATATAAATAAAAACTTTATTATTGCCTCTAGGGCATATTTCCTTCAGTCTCCCACTTGCACTAGAGTCAATAATCTAGTTCACATCGTCATGTGATTTAACACCAATAGTTCACATCTTTATGTGATTAGTTCACATCTCCATGTGACTAACACCTAAAGGGTTTACTAGAGTCAATAATCTAGTTCACATCGCTATGTGATTAACACCCAAAGAGTGATCATGTTTTGCTTGTGAGAGAAATTTAGTCAACAGGTCTGCCACATTCAGAGCCGTATGTATTTTGCAAATTTTCTATGTCTACAATGCTTTGCATGGAGGTACTCTAGCTAATTGCTCCCACTTTCAATATGTATCTAGATCGAGACTTAGAATCATCTAGATCGATGTAAAAAGCTTGCATCGACGTAACTCTTTACGACAAACGCTTTTATCACCTCCATAACTGAGAAATATTTCCGTAGTCCTCTAAGGATAATTTTGACCGTTGTCCAGTGATCTACTCCTAGATCACTATTGTACTCCCTTGCCAAAATCATGCTAAGGTATACAATAAGTCTGGTACACAACATAACATACTTTATAGAACCTATGACTAAGGCATAGGGAATGACTTTTCATTCTCTTTCTATTTTCTGTCGTGGTCGGTGTCGGTGTCAAAACCGGCGGATCTCGGGTAGGGGGTCCCGAACTGTGCGTCTAAGGTCGATGGTAATAGGAGACAGGGGACACAATGTTTACCCAGGTTCGTGCCCTCTCTATGGAGGTAATACCCTACTTCTTGCTTGATTGATCTTGATGAATATGAGTATTACAGGAGTTGATCTACCACGAGATCGTAATGGCTAAACCCTAGAAGTCTAGCATGTATGACTATGATAATGATTATTCCCCCTCCGGACTAAGTCATCCGGTTTATATAGGCACCGGGAGGATCTAGGGTTACACAGGGTCGGTTACAAGGAAGGGAATCTACATATTTGGTCGCCAAGCTTGCCTTCCACGTCAAGGAGAGTACCATCCGGACACGGGTGCAGTCTTCGGTCTTCGTATCTTCACAGCCCATCAGTCCGGCCATGGCTAACAGGCCGGACGCCCGAGGACCCCTTAGTCCAGGACTCCCTCAGTAGCCTGTGAACCTGGCTTCAATGACAAGGTATCCGGCACGTAAATCTGTCTTCGGCATTGCAAGGCGGGTTCCTCCTTCCGAACTCCAAGATAGTCTTCGGATGTATTGAACGTGTTCGGAACTGTAACACACACACCACACACAAACACAGAGAGAATATAATAATCCACGAGTCCAATCCGCTGACAACTTTTTACAACATGACATCATGTCAGCCCGGTCATAATTTCGAATCGTTTTTCCTCTGCCGCTCCACATTTCGAGACGCGGTTGCCATTGGCACATCTTGTCAAAGCAGAGATCGTGTCCCTTATTGCGGGATTCTCATCAATACGGGCGTGGGTAACCCAACTGTGTCATTTACACAGCCCTTGGGAGTAGGCGAATTTTAAGACGAGTGGGAATGCGTTCAATATTCACTGCCCTTATAAGGAGATAAGTATCCCCTTTCTTCTCCCATGTCTTCTCTCTTCCTCTGCCTTTCCACCCTTGAGCTCCAGCGCCCAAGTTCTCATTTGTTTCACACTCGAGCAAGCACTCAACCATGTCCGGATCCGGAGGTCAAGGCAAGTGGATGGCCTCCTCCGTCAAGGAGGAGGACATTTGTAACATCCCAAAATTTTCCAGATTTTGGAATGTTAATAATAAGATATTATTGAGTGAATTGCTACGATTTTCATGGGAAATTAAAACCTTTTGATTCTTGTTTCAAATATTTCATTCAATTGCTTTTCTTTTGGACAGCTATGAAATATTTTGAAACCACAAAAAAATGGAGTGGGAATAAAATGACTTTCTCAAAATGTGGCGAATAAATATTTCATTTGAAGTTCTTCGAATTTGGATTTCTATTTGAAGATGGATCTTATTTGGAGTTAGTGTCATATAAATATTTCCAAATAAATAAAAACAATGAGAGGAGATAATATGACTTATCCAAAAATATGATTGGAAGTATTTAATATTTCTTCTTTGGAATTTTTGGCATTCATACAAGATACTAAGAACTATGTTGGTAAAATTATGAAGCCCATAGTGCATTATCGAAACATGTACGTACACAAAATTATTGCTTATTTATTTATGAAACCACTTTTTCTAAGCTAGAAATAATCAATCAGAATATGTGAACATTTTTCTCAGATCTAAATAATAATTCTGAGAGAGCAAGCCATTTATTCATTGATTATCTAGTCTAATATTGTTATTAGTTATGCTTTCTCTCTATCAGCCCATCTAGCCCATCCATCTCTTCTACTGTATTTTTTTGTTTGCCCTTGGGCCACCTTTTCCACTAAGGCCCATCTCTCTTTCACTTAGCGCAGGCCCATGCGCTGGTCTTCGTCTACCTTTCTGTTCGTTCAATGTTCAGGAACACATAGAGACTGTCATGGCACCTCCACCTCTTTCTCTCCCTCTAGTGCTAACCACAGACATCCTTCCGACTTTCCTCCAACACGAAAATTAAAGAGGAATGCAAGGAGAACTCATTCAGGAAATTAAATCCCAACATTATTACGTTAATTGGATGCATGAAGCCGTGAAACGTACACGCACAAAACAGCCATTAATGGCCACATTGAGATCCCTTGATCTCCCCGTACGGGCTCCCTTGGCCACTATAAATTGACCCCAAGGAACCCCTCTCCACCCCGCACCTCCCAGTCCACGAGCCCCTCTCCAAAGCCCTCCAACTCCCGAGCAATTTTCTCGTCGGAGCTGAGCGTCGCCGCCTTCTTCTATTGAAGCTTGCGACCTCTGCAGTAAGCCCCTCGCGCTCAAACTTCTACCCTGGGCGAGTTATTTCCGTGCGAATTCCCTAACAAGTTCTTTCCCTCAAACATCCAGCTGGAGCACTACCTCCGCAAAGATCATGACCGAGCGGAGCTCCAAGCAACTCCGGCGGCATCTTCACGACGCTTGAGGACGGGAACGAGCACCTCTCCGTGTCCTTCGTGACTGCCTCACGCCCTCTACGCCGTCCCGCTCTCACCGGACACCAGAACAAGCTCCATCGCCGGATCTTCCCCATGTCAGAGCCACGCCGCCCGTCTCCGGCGATCTAGTCGTTCAACTCCGGTGAGCCTCCTCCTCCTCTTTTCTTGACCACTGGATCTAGATCCAACAGCCCACGGTCTCCTCTGTGCATATTAGATGTGAAGAGGTATCAGCCAACAGAAATATGACACGTGCAGATCAAATTTAATCCCGTAATTGATTTCCAGAAAAATGCCCAATCTTTAGAAATTCATATCTTTTGATCTACTTATCCAAATTTGACAAATAAGATATCCCTGAGTTTCTTAGAACATCTAGTTTATTATAAAAATTTGAGACCTCAGTTTTTGGCAAGTTAAAATTTAGTTTTGATTTAAATGGTAAATTGAGTATTTTTACTATGTCTTTTATTCTATAAATCATATAAAAACATTTTCATATATGAAAATTGGTCCTTGGAACCATACCAATCTGCTAGAACTCGTAGAATAAATTTATATTAAATTTTAGTTACGGTTTTAGCACAATACCGTAATTTTGACCTTCTTTGATCATCAATTAATAAATTAATTAAAATAAAATTTGTTTCATTGTTAAAACCATTAGATGGTCCGTAGAAACCTATCTGGTCATAGGTTACCACCACACAATAATTTGGAGTTAGTAAATTATTAGTTTGAACTCCCTAAAATCATAACTTTCAATTCCCATAGTCGACGACAAGTCTAATATTCTAAATAGTTTCTTTATGGAAATTTAGTTATCAAAACTTGTCTCTCAATCACTCTATATATTGACACCATGGTCTTCCCTTGAAAAAAAACTTGACCCACACTAGAATAAAATCTATGACATATTCGCATCCAAAGAAACTTCTTATCTCAACCATAGCCACGACATGATAATTATCCCACGAATGTATTTATATTGTTAATTTGAATCTTTCATTTCGATCTTCATCTGGATTTGTTGTGTGTTGAAGTATTTTGTTTTATCGTTAGATATATCGTAAAGTGAAGGAGTGACGATAACAAGTAAACAATCAACTTCAAGACACAGGCAAGTTGCAATTTGATCATGCCCTGACCTATATTTTCATATTATGCATATCTCTTTGAATTCAAATACTATGCATGTTCTACAAAAGTTTTGAAAATATTATTACTATCTAGAGCCTTAGGTTCAAGACTTACTATCATGCTTGGCCGCGCTTGCACAAATGGGTGGGTTGAAAATCAAACAAGTTTTAAACAAATAAACTTGCCCTCTTTTAGCGTAATGTTTTGTGAACTTTTGAAAACCAAAACTATATACTATTTTACTTCTATTCCCTAGGCGGAATGGTATTGACGGGAGCGTCTACAAGTGATTGCACCCATCGGGGTCTTGCAGTGAATGCGCCCGACTGGAGTCTTGCACACAGGTTTTTGGTGGGGATTGCCGTCCAGGGGAATGAGATCATCCAAGTACAGTTTGATGTAGCTTTCAGTACAGCCACATGCTACTATGGGCTCTGGCTTAGCTTAGTACTAACGGGAAACCCTACCCCAGGACCGCCATCGGAGAGAGGCCTTCGTGCCGAAGTTGCGGGCGGCTTGGTGGTATAGGGGGTTGTTACGGAAAGGCTTCGTCACAACCTCCTCCTAGTCGTACACCCAAGTGTGTAACGATAAACGGGGTTGGTTGTGTCATGTGGGGAACGTGTACGACCTCTGTAGAGGGTTAAACCTAATCGATTAGCCATGCCCCCGATTACAGGCAAATTTGAGCAACTGAAGACTTGGACTCAAGAAGAATCTCCCCTCTCTTTTCTAAAAAGCTGTTTTAATGGTTAAAGTTGAGGAATGAGCACAGTGAATGTGTTTCACTTCAACCTTATGGATGTTTTAAAACTATTTTGGAGAATGAGCACTGGTGCGTATATCCAAGTGTCTCACTCCTATCTTTTATACTAAAAATATATATTTCTATTTCAAACAAAGTTTACAAAATTTAGTATAGTAGAAAATTGGCTTTATGCAAAGGAACCCTACACCAATACTTACCCTGCATATATAATCTGTTATACTCTCCTTTGCAACTTGCAAGTACATTCCACGTACTCATCTGCACCTGTCATGTGCAGATCTCGATAGATTAAGAGACGATAGGGTTATGGTCTACACTCAACGTGCCCATTGGCATTGATGGAGCCTAACTTAGCGACTACATATAATTCCGTTGTATTATCTGCCAGCTTGAGTTGTGCCTAAGGTATGATTTATATTTATATATATATATATATATGGATCTACCGTTTTAGTAGAATGATGTATGTGTCTTACTGATATTCATTTTTGTTACTGTGTGTGATCCCTATGATCCAGGGATAGCACAATAAGCACAGAGACTTGGATTTTTCCAAATCCGGGTCGTTACAAAATGGTATCAGAGCATACGTACACGTGGCCCTAGAAAATGGCTTAGAAATACGAAGATCTTGATAGGAACAACTTATATTTTCCATAGTATTAATAGCATTCTCGTATCATCTTCTTTTCTTTACTAAGTTCTCGTCTACTTTCAAAAAACTCAGATGACCAACCTCCCATACTCCAATGACTTTGACAATGATATGTGGTATGGATTTTCAAGAGCACCAAAGTATACTTCATGGAACTGATGCTAAGCAAGGATGTCTTCAATACTGAAGTTTACATCCAAGACGCTGAAGAAGAGCGAAAGACACTCAACACTAAGATGGTTATGAAGAAGCTGAAGATTTCTCCTATCATGGAATATCCCACACGATTCAAATATCATCCAAGCCCACCATGAGAGTTGTGAAATAAACAAAAGAGTGTGAGTGAAGTGCCCGACCATGAGAACTCATGTGGATAAGGGTACCATAGGAATTGTGAGAATGAAATGTTTGAGTGAAATTTGGATTTTTGTTCGAGTTCTTCGCCATTGATTTGAATTTTCTTGTCATTTGTGTTTTGTGAAAAAAATATTGCATTATTAGGATACGAACTCCATAGGTCTGTATTATTTACTCAACCTCGAGAGGTGCAAGTTACGGATGATTAACAGAAGACCTTCATAAGGGTGAGATGTCATGCATTGAAGAGTTTCAAGAACTGAAGGATTGAAGACTTCATGACGAAACCATAGTAAACGAGCCTATTATAATTGTTATAAAACGATGAGATATGAGTTGTTCAATGATTGATTGTATCTGTATTTTTCCTCCTTGTTATCTAAAACTATATCTCTTCTCTGACCAAACCTTAAACCCTATAGATGGACGGAATTATTTTGATGGGAAAAGTGACACATTCAGAAGCAGAAGAATGGATTCGGAACATAGAAGTTGTAATGAATGACAACAAGGTAAAACCAAATAAAAAGGTGAAATATGCTTCACGGTATTTCATTCGAGAGGCTAACACTTGGTGGAAGATGCGTATAGCCATCGATAAAACCCAAACGGCAATCACTTGGGAAAAATTCAAGAACGTTCTACTTCAATCTCGTCTTGTCATACGAGATTAGATAAAAACAAGCGAAGATACAAAGAAGTATTGCAGAATTTGCGAAGAAGGACACCTTACTGAGGAACATAATGATCAATGCCCAAATTGTGAAGGGAACCATCCAGCCGAAGAATGCCCTACCATTAATGTGACTTGTTTCTTATGCGAGGGAACCGATCACTGCCCCGTGCAATGTAAGATTTTCCTAGAAGTACAAAGGAAAGTCCAACAGAGTAAGGAAAGGAGGCAAATAACATCCGAGGAAGCCTCACAGGACACCGCCATATCATGGAAGGTTGTGGATGAAGAGCAATTCCGTGGAGAACCAGATAGTCTTCTTAGATCATGCCACTCATGTGGTAAAGAAGGGCACAAATCTAACTCTTATTCTCAAAAGGATAAGAAGGAATATGCACATGAAGTTGAATCGGTTGAAATAGAGTATGGTCCCCAGGAGATAGCTACCATATTAGCTAAGGAAAAGCCAAAGGTGAACAAAATCAAGACCAAGAAGAGGAAGGAGCCTTCGTTCAATGAGCTTAAGAGATGCACCTTGGATCTCAAAGATTCCAGTCGGACTAACCAAGAAGCCTCGACCAGCAGGACAGTAGAGAAGGAGAAGGACATGTCAAAAGTGATTTGTTATAAATGCAAGGAACCTGGACATTATCACAATCAATGCATCAATGAGAAGAAGGCCAAAAAGAAAGTGAGGATAGAGAGGCAAGAATAAATGTCGTAATAGGAATTCGAAGCAAGTTTTACTTCCTTAGTCATCAATTATGTAAGCATGATTTGGAATGATAAAGACAATAAAATGTGGTTAATTACCCTTTACAAGTTATGTACTTGTATTTTTCAACGCTCACTATAATCCAGGAGAAGTTAGTGAGATAACAATGTTTTGACACGTTAAGAGCAGAAGACCATTCTAGAGATCATGTGATAAAGGATCACCGCATGCACCATTCGTACAGGTGTCATATCATATCTTATAAGAAGGGATTGGACATTTGCAAGGAGAACACGACTCTTTTAGATGGAAATTTCATTACGAATGCAAGTTTTAGCACAAACTGTGTAGTCAACATCACCCAAAAGCGTTTTACTAGGTTTGCAGGTGAAGACCTCTTTAAGAGGAGTGAGGAAGACCGAGTGTTAGAACACGCGGTTCACCTATCTACATATGAAGTAATGATTTGAGTACGGGATGGATTGGCCCCCATACCGGAGACTCTTATTATATACTTTCCTATGTGTGATTGGTAAACCGGAGAGACTTGAACCCTAAGAAGATTGTCGTTGCGCAAGCCCAAAACCATAGAATGGTAAGCCGTATTACCCTTATAGATAGGCTCTCATGCCTAACGTAGATGGTATGGTAAGGAAGGAACATGAAGGAGTTCTATCAGAAGCTTTCGACCACCATGAGAGTCTCGGTAGTAGTTTTGGTGTCTATGGATTATGACAAAGACTTTTCTTTTGAGGAAAGCCCAGTTCTAAACCACAGAAACTCGAGGAAGAACCATCATGGAATTAAGAAATTATGGAACCCCCACAAGTTTGTTTTTAAGGGTGGTAGTTTCCGAACACCCTGGAATGATAATTGGGTCACACGAGAAATCATCAAAGATCCAGAATGGTGACAAAAGCCTCGAATATAGGCATGCTGAAGAACTAAAATACACAACACTAAATTAATAGAAGACATTCTCTCAAGACTGGAGGAAAAAGGATAAACTGCAAAACTGTATATGATATGACCAAACCCCGGGGAAGTAACCCAAGGAACCCAAACCCAAACCTATTTCTTTCTAGACCCTGCAAATCTCGAGGACGAGATTTCTTTTAAGGGTGGTAGTTTGTAACATCCCAAAATTTTCCAAATTTTGGAATGTTAATAATAAGATATTATTGAGTGAATTGCTATGATTTTCATGGGAAATTAAAACCTTTTGATTCTTGTTTCAAATATTTCATTCAATTGCTTTTCTTTTGGACACCTATGAAATATTTTGAAACCACAAAAAATGGAGTGGGAATAAAATGACTTTCTCAAAATGTGGCGAATAAATATTTCATTTGAAGTTCTTCAAATTTGGATTTCTATTTGAAGATGGATCTTATTTGGAGTTATAGTGTCATATAAATATTTCCAAATAAATAAAAACAATGAGAGGAGATAATATGACTTATCCAAAAATATGATTGGAAGTATTTAATATTTCTTCTTTGGAATTTTTGGCATTCATACAAGATACTAAGAACTATGTTGGTAAAATTATGAAGCCCATAGTGCATTATCGAAACATGTACGTACACAAAATTATTGCTTATTTATTTATGAAACCACTTTTTCTAAGCTAGAAATAATCAATCAGAATATGTGAACATTTTTCTCAGATCTAAATAATAATTCTGAGAGAGCAAGCCATTTATTCATTGATTATCTAGTCTAATATTGTTATTAGTTATGCTTTCTCTCTATCAGCCCATCTAGCCCATCCATCTCTTCTACTGTATTTTTTTGTTTGCCCTTGGGCCACCTTTTCCACTAAGGCCCATCTCTCTTTCACTTAGCGCAGGCCCATGCGCTGGTCTTCGTCTACCTTTTCTGTTCGTTCAATGTTCAGGAACACATAGAGACTGTCATGGCACCTCCACCTCTTTCTCTCCCTCTAGTGCTAACCACAGACATCCTTCCGACTTTCCTCCAACACGAAAATTAAAGAGGAATGCAAGGAGAACTCATTCAGGAAATTAAATCCCAACATTATTACGTTAATTGGATGCATGAAGCCGTGAAACGTACACGCACAAAACAGCCATTAATGGCCACATTGAGATCCCTTGATCTCCCCGTACGGGCTCCCTTGGCCACTATAAATTGACCCCAAGGAACCCCTCTCCACCCCGCACCTCCCAGTCCACGAGCCCCTCTCCAAAGCCCTCCAACTCCCGAGCAATTTTCTCGTCGGAGCTGAGCGTCGCCGCCTTCTTCTATTGAAGCTTGCGACCTCTGCAGTAAGCCCCTCGCGCTCAAACTTCTACCCTGGGCGAGTTATTTCCGTGCGAATTCCCTAACAAGTTCTTTCCCTCAAACATCCAGCTGGAGCACTACCTCCGCAAAGATCATGACCGAGCGGAGCTCCAAGCAACTCCGGCGGCATCTTCACGACGCTTGAGGACGGGGACGAGCACCTCTCCGTGTCCTTCGTGACTGCCTCACGCCCTCTACGCCGTCCCGCTCTCACCGGACACCAGAACAAGCTCCATCGCCGGATCTTCCCCATGTCAGAGCCACGCCGCCCGTCTCCGGCGATCTAGTCGTTCAACTCCGGTGAGCCTCCTCCTCCTCTTTTCTTGACCACTGGATCTAGATCCAACAGCCCACGGTCTCCTCTGTGCATATTAGATGTGAAGAGGTATCAGCCAACAGAAATATGACACGTGCTAGATCAAATTTAATCCCGTAATTGATTTCCAGAAAAATGCCCAATCTTTAGAAATTCATATCTTTTGATCTACTTATCCAAATTTGACAAATAAGATATCCCTGAGTTGCTTAGAACATCTAGTTTATTATAAAAAATTTGAGACCTCAGTTTTTGGCAAGTTAAAATTTAGTTTTGATTTAAATGGTAAATTGAGTATTTTTACTATGTCTTTTATTCTATAAATCATATAAAAACATTTTTATATATGAAAATTGGTCCTTGGAACCATACCAATCTGCTAGAACTCATAGAATAAATTTTCATTATGTTTTAGTTACGGTTTTAGCACAATACCGTAATTTTGACCTTCTTTGATCATCCATTAATAAATTAATTAAAATAAAATTTGTTTCATTGTTAAAACCATTAGATGGTCCGTAGAAACCTATCTGGTCATAGGTTACCACCACACAATAATTTGGAGTTAGTAAATTATTAGTTTTAACTCCCTAAACTCATAACTTTCAATTCCCATAGTCGACCACAAGTCTAATATTTTAAATAGTTTCTTTATGGAAATTTAGTTATCAAAACTTGTCTCTCAATCACTCTATATATTGACACCATGATCTTCCCTTGAAAAAAAACTTGACCCACACTAGAATAAAATCTATGACATATTCGCATCCAAAGAAACTTCTTATCTCAACCATAGCCACGACATGATAATTATCCCACGAATGTATTTATATTGTTAATTTGAATCTTTCATTTCGATCTTCATCTGGATTTGTTGTGTGTTGAAGTATATTGTTTTATCGTTAGATATATCGTAAAGTGAAGGAGTGACGATAACAAGTAAAGAATCAACTTCAAGACACAGGCAACTTGCAATGCCCTGACCTATATTTTCATATTATGCATATCTCTTTGAATTTAAATACTATGCATGTTTTACAAAAGTTTTGCAAATATTATTACTATCTAGAGCCTTAGGTTCAAGACTTACTGTCATGCTTGGCCGCGCTTGCACAAATGGGTGGGTTGAAAATCAAACAAGTTTTAAACAAATAAACTTGCCCTCTTTTGGGGCAATGTTTTGTGAAATTTTTTGAAAACCAAAACTATATACTATTTTACTTCTACTCCCTGGGCGGAATGGTATTGACGGGAGCGTCTACAAGTGATTGCGCCCACCGGACTTGGACTGAAGAAGAATCTCCCCTCTCTTTTCTAAAAAGCTATTTTAAGGGTTAAAGTTGAGGAATGAGCACAATGAATGTGTTTCACTTCAACCTAATGGATGTTTTAAAACTATTTTGGAGAATGAGCACTGGTGCGTATATCCAAGTGTCTCACTCCTATCTTTTATACTAAAAAATATATTTCTATTTCAAACAAAGTTTACAAAATTTAGTATAGTAGAAAATTGGCTTTATGCAAAGGAACCCTACACCAATACTTACCCTGCATATATAATCTCTTATAATCTCCTTTACAACTTGCGAGTACATTCCACGTACTCATCTGCAGCTGTCATGTGTAAATCTCGACAGATTAAGAGACGATAGGGTTATGGTCTACACTCAACGAGTCGAGTGGCGTTGATGGAGCCTAACTTAGCGACTACGTATAATTCCCCTGTATTATCTGCCAGCTTGAGCTGTGCCTAAGGTATGATTTATATATATATATATATACACATATATAGGAGTAGTTTTGTGGCAAGCTATGGTAGACACAGTTTTACCTATATATATATATCTGGATCTACCGTTGTAGTAGAATGATTTATGTCTTACTGATATTCATTTTTGTTACCGTGTGTGTTAGCTATGATCCAGGGATAGCACAATAAGCACAGAGACTTGGATTTTTCCAAATCCGAATCGTTACAACATTGCCAAGCTTCGGGCGGCCGGGTACCTGGCAAAGGAAATCGCCCACCATCTTCCAGCCTAGGGACAAATCGTTCCAACGCCGAAGCCCAGCGAGAGGGTAGTATTCATCCATAATTTCCTCCGTGGGTTAGGGTTTCCACTCCATCCCTTCGTCCGCGGGCTGATGTTCTACTACGGGATAGACTTCCACGACCTATCCCCGAACTCCTTCCTCAATATCTCGGCGTTCATCGTTGCGTGTGAGGCCTTCCTCCGCATCCAACCCCACTTCGGGCTATGGCTCAAAATCTTCAATGTGAATCCGAAGGTGGTGGATGGCCAGCATGCGGAGTGCGGAGGCGCCATGTTGAGCAAGCTGACCAATGTATCCTGGCCGAAAGGCACTTTCGTGGAGTCTGTCAAGGAATGGCAGAAACAATGGTTCTACATCACAGAACCCCGCGATGCCACCTGGGCCGCGGCTGCCGAATTCAGCTCCCGTGCTCCCGTGTGACTCACCTCCTGGGTCGAGAAGAGCCCGCACTGGTGTTCGTCAGACGAGCTGATAGCGCTACAAATGCGCATTCAAAGCATGGTGGATAAAGACATCAAGCTCATCGACGTAATCCAAGTGATGCTGGTGCGCCGGATCCTCCCCTGCCAAAGCCGGAGCCGCCCTCTATGGGAGTTCAATCCGAAGAAGCACCATACCCTGGAGAGGCTCTTGGAAACAACTCACGAAGATGCCTGGAAGTTGCTCTTCAAGGGCAACGAGATACCGCCAGCCACAGATTCGGACCGCGGTCACGACATTAACCACCTCCCCAACGAGGTATGTTATCTTCAACACATCCCCTACTTGCTTGTTTCAAGGACGACGTCTAATCTTTTATTATCATTGCTTCTTCAGAACTGGCTGGGGAGGGCGAAGCAGATTCGGTGTCCGGCTCCATTGCCTGAAGAACCAATCATCCCGTGTTTAGCAAAGATGCTGGAGCCGTCGCCCTATAAGGCGCTTGAGAAGAAGGCCATAGGAAAGGCCAAGGGGGTTCGGAGTGGCCCCCGCCGCAAGGGCGCTTCGGATGTGATGTCCGAAGACAAGACCCGCTCCTCCGCCGCCGAAGACGACGACGATGAGGAGGAGGAGGAAAGCAATTCTCCCTCTGATGGGGGGAGGAAGAAGAGGGTGGCCTCCACAATTCTAGAGGCGAAGGCGCCCAAGAAAGGGAAAGGCCCACTCGTGGGCAGCTCCGCATGGGACGTCGAAAGCAGTCCGGAGCAACGCCCCCGCACTAAGCCTCGGGCTGCATCGTAAGTGCTAAGACTTATATCTGCCCATAAACCAAGTCTCTCCTCCTCATTGTATTGACATGATTGGTTATGTTATTATAGTCCGGCCCATGACCGCCCCTAGCGATCCTCGTTAGGAGGTTCGTTGGATTCAAAGGCGATGGCCAGCGAGTCACCGCCGGCCGCTCACTCCCCCAAGGCCAAGGACGACGCGAAGGTGTTGTCCCGAAGGACATTCCCAGGTCGGGGAGAGGCTCAGAAGGTGCCAGAAGGCGATGCCTCCATCGCCGGACACCACCGGGAGCCGATCCCCATGGAGACTGGTGGTGAGGAGGGCCGTGTTCAGTTTGGCCCTCAGCCGGACTCGATTCCGGAGACTGATGCAGCTCCCGAATCCGGCACGCAACCTCCTTCGAAAGAAGGGGTATGCCTATTCCGCTGGTGACCCCTGTCCAACCAGGGGCACCGGATAATCTGCTGGAAGTGCTGCGAGGCGCTTCCATTGTGGATGAGCACCGTGCTCTTATGGGCACGGTAATTGAAAGGGTTCAGTCCGCCAAGAGCGGACTAACCGAAGCTTGAAGCAGCTTGCTGACAAGTTTTGAGGTAAGCGACGCAAAAAAAGGAGAAAATCCCCATATAGACAGTAGCCCCTAAGACACTGTCCGGTTTTCAGACAGAAAAAGCCGGACAGAGGATCAATCCCTTATTGCAGGAAATTAACTAAAGTTGTCTAAACTGAATACGCGGGCGTCGCTATTGGCCGCAGCCTCGCATACTACCGAAGTCTCCGGACTGAAGCAGAGACTGGCGGAGGCCGAGAAGGAGCTTAGCCGGTTGAAGAGGCAGCTCCAAGAAAAATAAGGTATGTAATAACCTGTTGTATGTTCGAAAAGAGTAAAATGATATATATATAGACTATATATATATAGACCGAAGTGTCATGGTATGTATAGGTGCGACGACCGAAGTCGAGGCCCTGAGAAAGGCACTGGCCGAAGCCGAGGAGAAGGTTGTCAAGGAGCAGGCTGCCCGTAAGAAGGTCAAGGCCCGGGTCAATGAGGTCCAACAGGAGCTCCAGGACGCGGTGAAGAAGTGCGATACCTTGGAGCGTGATGCGTCGGTTCAAGAGACCGAACTCGCCAAGGTGTGCGGAGATGGCCCGGATTGAGGCCCAGGGCATCCTCCAGGAGATCCAGGAGACCAGGAAGATCGCGGCGGGTAAGGCATTCAGTATGCAAAGCAAAAATGTGAAGAGAATATCTTTTACTAACCCGGATTCGGAGTTCTCCAGGGGATTTTGCTGATCTGCCATGTAGTGTCACCGACGCCGCGAAGTTCTTCCGAGCTGAAGAAGGGAGCTCCATGGAGAAGCTGTTCTGGTTGCAATATCTTGCGCCAGAACATCTGGTGCCCTTCAGCGATCAGCTGAAACAGCTAGTCGAACTGCACAGGGTGGCCGAACTGGTCATGAAGGATTTGATAATCCGGTTGTGGCCAGCCGAAGCTATACCTTGCAGTTACTTCGGCTTCGTGAAGAAGCTGGTGGATGCCTGTCCTCAGCTGGACGTTGTCAAGCGGTCCATCTGCATCGAGGGCGAGCGTCTGGCCTTCTCCTATGTCAAGGTCTGGTGGGCGAAGATGGACGCCGTCAAGTTGGCGACCGAGGGGTCACCTGAGGGCAAGGAGCACCGCACACCCGAGCGATACTTCGGCGATGTCTTGGAAGGGTCCCGCATTGTTACAGATCAGTGTGCGAAAGACATGATTTTTGAATGAATGTATTCAAGTTCCTTCTACTTTGTATGATAAAACAAAGGGCCATTTGCATTTCTGTCCCTAACTCGAACCACCTAATCAGATATACCCTAATTCGAAAACCTGCTCAAATTTGCCCCTTCGCCGTTAGGTGCCCTTATAGAAATGCCCTTTTGCGTCGTTACCGTCCGGTCAAACAGCTTTGACCGTCCTAAAAAAATAGCAAAAAAATCTAAAAAAATCTAAATTTTTGTGAGATCGAAGATACTCATGTGCCCAAGGTGTGTGCAAAGTTTCGTGCTATTTGGACATTCTAGGAGCTTGTGGCGAGGAAAACAGTTAATCTGCACGCTTGTGAACACTAAATTTGAAATAAAATAGCAAAAAAATAAAAAAAATATGAAATTTTTTGGCATCAAAGTGGCTTGGGTGCACAAGGTGCTTGCAAGTTTTTGTGATCAAATGACATGCGAGGAGCTCTAGCAAGAAAAAACAAAATAGTCATTTTCCCAAGTTTTTTCTCGGGCCGAATTTTGTTTTTTTCTCCACAAGCCCCTCCAATGTCCAAACACAACAAAAATTTGCACGCAGCTTGCAGACCCGAGCCTCTTTGATGCCAAAAAATTTCATATTTTTTTGAATTTTCTTACTATTTTTTTGAATTTACTGTTCACAGGCTTACATATTTATTGTTTTTCCTCTGACACGATCTCTTGGAATGTACGAACAGCATGAAACTTTGCACGCACCTTGCGAACCTGAGTATCTTTGATCCCACAAATTTTCAGATTTTTTAGAAATTCTTTTGCTATTTTTTTCAGGATGGTCAAAGCCCTTTGACCGGCTTTGACCTGCTTTGACCGGACGATAATGGCACAGAAGGGTATTTCTGTAAGTGCACCTAACGGTGGAGGGGAAAATTTGAGCAGGCTTTGAAATTAGAAGTAAATCTGAGAGTGGGCGCAAATTAGGGGCATAGATGTAAATGTCCCTAAAACAAAATGGATTAGTAATATAATGATTGTTATGTTTTTAAATTTTACCTCCTGTGCGGCCGTGTTGTATGAAATCTGAGGGTTGGCCAGTCGTCGGCTTCTGCCCCCACGTAGGTAGTACGGGGGTGTTCGGGATGGTATCTAAACAATCTTGATCCAATTGTATGATCCGTGAAGGAGTTGTTTAGCGCAACGAATCAGGCAACCAGACTATGCCTCTTTAACGCCCTCACTTAGCCATAGGAGTTCGACAACAAAAACATGGGCGCAACCCCGGGTATCCGAACTAGAGTGCTATAAGCGTCTGATCGGGAAGTACCGATCCTTCGCGTGATGCGGAAGAAATCTCCAATGATTTGCAACCTCTGAACAGCTGACCGGCTCTTGCCGCATCATGACAGTCAGTTTTTGGCTTTCTCTACTGAGGTGCTCCTTTGGATAAACCAAGGCACAATCGCTGTAGTTCTCCCTTTACTACCTTAGCCGATATAGCGGAACGTAAGATAGCAAGCACAGGAGCCGGGCAACCCAACTATTGACCAAAGACATGATTCGGAGCCAATGCATATAATGCTAAATTCGGGGTGCCGAACTATACTTATAAAAAGTGTTCGGGCTTTTGTTGCCGTAGTGTGGGGTGCTATGAAGCCCTTGGCAAACATGAAACATACCAAAGTGTATGGGTGCTATCTGATAAATTTACCCACAAGAGGGGAAAAAAGAAGAAAAAAAGAAGGGAAAACAGACAAGGTGCAAAGATAATAAGCTAGGGCCCTAAAGCTTGGGCCGTGAACTGTTTCCATTGTAGCTTGATTATTACGTCAAGGCGTGTTTGATACAAGTAGTGCGATAAGCAACACGCTATTTAACATGCCAAAACCAAGGGAGAGCTACATGTGGGTCCTGAAAAATAGGTAGAGTTGTCGTTAACGGAATCACCTAGAAAGTCCCCATATGTCTGCGTTTCTCGTCGTCTTGGTGTGTTTATCCTTCAAGAGGATCGATGACCAGACCACCAGACGGAGCCTGTGGGATTGAGACCTGAAAAGGAAACGAGTAAAAATGAAAGTATGTGTGTATCCGGTGTCGGTTGAGCCGTACTGTGGATCACAAGCTAGTTATGTCTCCATCGATGCCCATGGAATTTTGAGTGCGTAATTATGTACGCACGGCATGAATGCCACCACTTGATCGGGACTAAGACGAATGCCGGATTGCTAGTTGAGCTCCTGACGAGCCTAGCTGTCCTACTACAGGGTATTTCGGACCCTCTTAACGGTGTTCATGGGCTCAGCAGCCGAATTAAGGTTCTGCTTGAGAAGGCCACTCTATACTTCTGCTGCTAAGGAAGCTATGTGCTCTTCTGTACGGAGGGAGCGTTCCGTGTTTCCATTGACTGTTATGACGCCATGTGGGCCAGGCATCTTGAGCTTGAGATAAGCATAGTGCGGCAATGCGTTGAATCGGGCGAATGCGGTCCGTCCGAGTAGTGCATGATAGCCGCTGTGAAATGGGACTATGTCGGAGATTAACTCCTCGCTTCAAAAATTGTCCGGAGATCCGAAGACGACCTCGAGCGTGATTGAGCCTGTATAGTGGGCTTCTACACATGGTATGACTCCTTTGAAGGTAGTCTTTGTGGGCTTGATCCGTGATGGATTGATTCCCATTTTTTGCATTGTATCCTGATAGAGCAGGTTGAGGTTGCTGCCTCCGTCCATAAGGACGCGCGTCAAGTGAAATCCATCAATGATTGGGTCGAGGACTAGTGCGGCTGAACTGCCATGACGGATACTAGTCGGATGATCCCGGCGATCAAAGGTGGTCGGGAATGACGACCATGGATTGAATTTTGGGGCGACTGGCTCTATCGCGTAGACGTCCCTTAGTGCATGCTTGCGCTCCCTTTTGGGGATGTGTGTAGCATAGATCATGTTTACTGTTTTGACTTGAGGGGGAAACTTCTTATGTCCCCCTGTGTTCGGTTGCCGGGGCTCCTCGTCATCGTCCTCGCTTTGTGATCCCTTTTCCCTGTTCTCGGCATTTAATTTACCAACTGATTTAAAAACCCAACAATCTATGTTGGTATGATTGGATGGTTTGTCTGGGGTGCCATGTATCTGGCACGGGCGATCGAGTATGTGATCCAGGTTGGATGGTCCCTAATTGTTTCTTTTGTACGGTTTCTTCCGTTGGCTAGACTTAGAGCCGCTGAATCCGGCATTGACTGTAGTGTCGTCGGTATTATCACCATTGCTTTGGCGTTTATGTCTGTTACATTGGAGCTTGCCGTTGTTGTTCTTAACCTCAAAGGGGCATGCCTCGCTGGCTGTGTTTTTTCTAGGAGCCAACCAACTGTCCTCACCCGCGCAAAAGCGGGTCATGAGTGCCATGAGGGCTGCTATAGATTTTGACTTTTCTTGGCCGAGGTGGCGGGCGAGCCATTCATCGCGGATGCTATGTTTGAAGGCTGCTAGGGCTTCGGCATTCGGACAGTCGACAATCTGGTTCTTTTTGGTTAGGAACCTAGTCCAAAATTTCTTGGCTGACTATCCAGGTTGTTGGACTATGTGGCTTAAATCATCGGCGTCTGGTGGCCGGACATATGTACCTTGGAAGTTGTCGAGGAAGGCTTCTTCCAAGTCCTCCCAGCTGCCGATAGAGTTTTCAGGCAGGCTATTTAACTAGTGCCGAGCTGGCCCTTTGAGCTTTAGTGGGAGGTATTTGATAGCGTGGAGGTCATCTCCGCGAGCCATGTGGATGTGGAGAATAAAATCTTCGATCCATACCGCGGGATCGATTGCTCCGTCGTATGATTCAATGTTGACGAGTTTGAACCCTTTGGCGAATTCGTGATCCATTACTTCATCAGTGAAGCAAAGAGGGTGTGTGGCGCCTCTATATAGGGCCGCGTCGCGACGTAGCTCCGATGGAGTCCGTCTACGGTTGTCGGCCCGGACGTGACTAGGTTTGTCACGTCCGAATAGGTAGCCATCATCACGTTTCGAAGAACGTCCCCGCGATCCGTAAATCGATCGGGTGTATCCGGCTCTGCTATCCAGGGTCTGCCGGAGGTCATATGTATGACCCCGAACTATTTTGTCTCTATTTTTACGTGGCGGTGGGGCAGGTTGCTGTTCGGCCTGAGTTGCCGCTCTATCCCGACCACGTGGTGGACGGTCCACCGCACTATCCCGACAGCGTAGCGGTCGATCGGCCGCATTGTGCGAGGGGCATGCACTCCGGTACCTCTTTGTCAAACTGATGTAGCAACCTTCACTTCGAGTAGCTCTTGGCTAGGCGCCTGAAGCCGTATTCTTCGGCTGCCAGGACATCAGTCCATCTATCGACGAGCAGATCTTGGTCAGCTTGAAGCTGTTGCTGCTTCTTTTTCAGGCTCCTTGCGGTGGCTATTAGCTGGCGCTTGAAGCACTCCTGCTTGAGAGGTTCCTCAGGCACGATGAAATATTATTTGCCGAGGCTTTGCTCATCCTCGGAGAGCGTATGGTAACTACCGTCCTCCGAGTCATTGGGCCTGGCCTGTTCGTCAGGGCTAGCATGCCCGTTTTCTTGCTCCTCCTTCTCGGATGTTACCTCCGCAAGGTCTTCATTGTTTTCGGCATCGTCCAGAGTATTATTTTCTTCGGTGCCAGCATTGCTGTCTTTGGAGCGACGTGAATTAGAGCGGTACCGAGGACGCCGGTGTTTTTGCTGTATCTCAGGAGGTTTATTCTCGACTGGATTTTCTTTGTCATCGTCGTTGGTTGCTTTGGGTGTGTCCACCATGTACACATCGTAGGAAGAAGTGGCCGTCCAGCGTCCAGTGAATGGCGGATTTTGATTTTTCTCCTCATCAGCATCATCATCCATACCGTTGATGTCTTCGGAGTTGTAATCTAGCATGTCGATTAAATCCTTGACTGTAGCTACGAAGTGGGTGGCGGGTGGGAAGCAAGATTCTCCATCGTCAGCCCCTAGTTCGAACCGAACATAGTTCGGCTGTGAGTCCCCCGCCAAGGACAGGCTATTTAATGAGTTTAGCACATCGCCCAAAGGCGAGTGCTGGAAGATGTCTACGGCGCTGAATTAGAAGATCGATAAACGATCAAGTTTGGCGTCCGTGGGCTCACATGGCTCGGAATTTATGACCGGAGACGAGTCCGGAGTTCCGGTGGCACAAATACTGTGTGAGGTTAAGTCCATGTGCGGCTCCAACGCCGGGGAATCTGTGGCCTCCGTGGTGGGGTTGAGCCTCCCATCCTAGGATGGCACAGTATGCTCCGGATCTAAGGCCAGAGCAGTTACAGGAGCTATCTCCTGGATGCGGTCCAATGACAGATTTAGGTCATGTTCATCGAGGTGATCAGGAGCAATCATCGTGGTCTCGAGTTCGGCGAAGATCATGGTGATCAGGAGCAATCGCCGTGGTCTCGAGTCCGGCGAAGATCAAATCTTGTCAAGGTATGTACTCATTGAAATATCTTATCAAGTGTCTTGATCTATCTTTATAGATCTTGATGCTCAATGTGTAAGCGGCTTCACCGACGTCTTTCTTTTGAAAAACTCCTTTCAAACACTCCTTTATGCTTTCCATAAAAAATTCGACATCATTTCCGATCAACAATATGTCACTCACATATACTTATCAGAAAGGCTGTAGTGCTCCCACTCACTTTCTTGTGAATACAGGCTTCACCGCAAGTCTGTATAAAACCATATGCTTTGATCACTTTATCAAAGCATATATTCCAACTCCGAGATGCTTGCACCAGTCCATAGATGGATCGCTGGAGCTTGCACACTTTGTTAGCACCTTTAGGATTGACAAAACCTTCTTGTTGCATCATATACAACTCTTCTTTAAGAAATTAATTAAGGAATGCAGTTTTGACATCCATTTGCCAGATTTCATAAAATGTGGCAATTGCTAACATGATTCGGACAGACTTAAGCATCGCTACGAGTGAGAAAATCTCATCGTAGTCAACATCTTGAACTTGTCGAAAACCTTTTGCGACAATTCGAGCTTTGTAGATAGTAACACTACTATCAGCGTCCGTCTTCCTCTTGAAAATCCATTTATTCTTAATGGCTCACTGACGGTGTCCTGGACTCGGGTGTACTCACCACATCGTCTCCCGATCAGTTGGATTGGGCTGAGGACCCCCATGGCCGGTTACTCATGGGCCGGTTCGGACAGCCGAAGACATATACGAGGAAGATTCCACAAGACTTGGTGATCAAGACAAGGACTCCTCCCCACCGGCGTATTCGACCAGGACTCTTGTAATCCTAGGCCTCTGGTAGATTATATAAGCCGAGGCCAGGCTAGTCGATAGAGATATGATACAGCTTCATTACCATATACCCATAGGTTAGCTTCTAGGGTTTAGCCTCTACGATCTCGTGGTAGATCAACTCTTGTAATAGTCATATCATCAAGATCAATCAAGCAGGACGTAGGGTATTACCTCCATCAAGAGGGCCCGAACCTGGGTAAACATCGTGTCCCCTGCCTCCTGTTACCATCCGCCTTAGACACACAGTTCGGGACCCCCTACCCGAGATCCATCGGTTTTGACACCGACACTCACCGATCATAGGGCAAGTCAATCAAAGTTCATACTTTGTTCTAATACATGGATCCCATCTCAGATTTCATGGCTTCAAGCCATTTCACGGAATCTGGGCTCATCACCGCTTCCTCATAGTTCGTAGATTCGTCATGGTCAAGTAACATGACCTCCAGAATAGGATTACTGAGGGAGTCCTGGACTAGGGGGTCTCCGGACAGCCGGACTATATCCTTTGGCCGGACTGTTGGACTATGAAGATACGAGATTGAAGACTTCGTCCCGTGTCCGGATGGGACTCTACTTGGCGTGGAAGGCAAGCTAGGCAATACGGATATGCATATCTCCTCCTTTGTAACCCACCTTGTGTAACCCTAGCTGTCGGTGTCAAACCCGGGGGATCTCGGGTAGGGGGTCCCGAACTGTGCGTCTAGGCCGGATGGAAACAGGAGGCATGGGACACAATGTTTTACCCAGGTTCGGGCCCTCTTGATGGAGGTAAAACCCTACGTCCCGCTTGATTAATATTGATGATATGGGTCACGAGATCAGAGAGGCTAAACCCTAGAAGCTAGCCTATGGTATGATTGTTGTTCGTCCTACGGACTAAAACCCTCCGGTTTATATAGACACCGGAGAGGTTAGGGTTACACAAGGTCGGCTACAAAGGAGGAGATATCCATATCCGCATTGCCTAGCTTGCCTTCCACGCCAAGTAGAGTCCCATCCGGACACAAGACGAAGTCTTCAATCTTGTATCTTCATAGTCTAACAGTCCGACCAAAGGATATAGTCCGGCTGTCCGAAGACCCCCTAATCCAGGACTCCCTCAGTAGCCCCTGAACCAGGCTTCAATGACGATGAGTCCGGCGCGCAGTGTTGTCTTCGGCATTGCAAGGCGGGTTCCTCCCTCGAATACACCACAGAAGAATTTGAATACAAGGATAGTGTCCGACCCTGCAAAATAAGTTCCACATACCACCGTAGAGAGAGTAATATTTTCACAAATCTAATTTGTTGACTTGTTTTGGCAACACGACATTATGCCAGGGCCCGGTGATTATTTGAACCATTTCCTTTAACTAGCCCCGCACATAACGCGAGGCAGTTTTTTGACACGTCTTGTCAAAGCAGAGATCGTGTCCCCTTATCATGGGATTCTCATCAATACGGGTGTGGGTAACCCAACCACGCCATCGATTACGGTGCTTGGGGGATAAGCGAGTTTTACCAGGCTAGTGGGGGCGCATAGTTTCGTCCGCCCATATAAAGGGATAAGGATTCACCTTTTCATCCACGCCTTCTTCCTCCTTTGTTGATCCATTTTTGCACACTCGAGCTCTAGCGCCCAAGTCCGCACTTCCCACCTCAACCTTCTCCAACCATGTCCGGAGCGGGAGGCAGGTGGATGGTCTCCTCCACCACGAAGGGAGACATCAAGAAGCTGAGGAGAGCCGGATACCTGCCCGACGACATCCCGCACCGGCTCCCAGATGAGGGGCAGCTCATCCCCACCCCCAGGCCCCATGAGAGGGTAGTGTTCCTCACCCATTTCCTCCGCAGACTGGGATTCCCTCTCCACCCATTCGTCCGGGGGCTCATGTTCTATTACGGCCTGGATTTCCATGATCTGGCCCCGAACTTTATCCTCAACATCTCGGCGTTTATCGTCGTGTGCGAGGCCTTCCTCCGCATCAAGCCCCACTTCGGTTTATGGCTGAAGACCTTCAATGTCAAGCCGAAGGTTGTGGGCGGCCGCCAGGCGGAGTGTGGAGGCGCCATGGTGGGCAAGATGCCCAATGTTACATGGCTCGAGGGCTCCTTTGTGGAAACCATAAAGGGGTGGCAATCGGGGTGGTTCTACATCACCGAGCCGCGTGACCCTGCACGGGCAGCGGCCCCCGAGTTCCGATCTGGCATCCCCATGCGGCTCACCTCCTGGAAAGAGAAGGGCCTGTCCTGGGGTAGTTCGGAAGAGCTGACCAGACTCCAAGCATGTATTCAAAACATGGTGAACAAGAAGCTCAAACTTGTCAACGTAGTCCATGTCATGCTCCACCGCCAGATCCTCTCGTGCCAACAACGAGACTTCAACTTGTGGGAGTTCGACCCGGCGCAGCACCGAACTCTGAACAGGCTCTTCGACACAACTCACGAAGATGCCTGGAGGGTGCTGTTCAAAAGCGCTGAGGTCTCTCCTCCCATTACTGAGGATCGCGGATTCAGCACGAAGCGCCAAGCCAGTGCGGTAAGCTGCTTTACCTTTCACAGGATACTTATTTTTTTTATATTGACTCCATGCGGGATCTAAACTCCCGTACCTTTGACAGGACTGGCAGGAGACGGCCGGACAGATCGACTGTCCGGCTCCTTTACCCGAAGGCCCAGCGGACGCTCTTCTGGCGAAGATGCTGACTCCGGATCCTTATACGGTGCCGGAGAAGACCAAGAAGGCCAAGGGAACCCGAAATAGTTCCCGACGCCAGGCGTCGTCGGACTCACCGTCCGATGACTCTGCGGCGCACTCCTCCCCCGAAGACGAGGAAGAAGAAGAAGATGCTCCCCCTCCAGCTGGGGGAGATAAGAAAAGGAAGGCCGCCCCAACTGGGGGGCCGAAGGGTCCAAGAAGGGAAGGACTCTCCTTCCGGACAATTCCACCGCCGCCGACGAAGGCAAAGACGAGTGGTTGCCCAGGGCCAAGCCCCTGGGGAGATCGTAAGTATTCGGATACCAGAGTAACTCATAGCATTCCTTTGTCGCATTGCTTTCCCTAATGCCGAACATAATTATGCAAGCCGCCACGAGCCAGTATCGATGTATCATCGGACGGCTCCCTGGACTTGTCGGACAAGGATAGCGATCTAGTCCCGACCGCCACCTCCCCTCATCCTGCTGACGACGCCGAGGTGCTGTCTCAAGAGGCATCGGGTCGAGGGGAGACAGTCCCGGAGGCGCCTCAAGGCGACCTTCCGGACTCCGGGAGGCGAGGGGACGGGGCCCCTGAGAGCTCCGAGTTCGGCCCTCAGCTGAACACCGCGCCGGAACCTCCAGTGGTTCCGGGCTCGGGCAGGCCGCCTCCTTCTAAGAGGGGCAAGACACCTGTGCCGGTGACCTCTGTCCATCCAGAGGCACCGGACAATCTGCTGGAAGCGCTTCACAGCGCTTCCATCGACGAGGAGCACCGTACTATTATGAGTGCGGTGGTCCAGAAGGTTCAGTCCGCCAAGAGCGGATTGACTGAAGCATGTTCCAGCCTTCTAACAGGCTTTGAGGTAAGTGTTTTAAAATATAGGAAAGATATTACCGCATAGACAGTAGCCCCTGATGCTTTGTTCGGTGTTCACAAAGAAAAGCCAAACAGAGGATCAAATAATATCGCAGGAGTCTAATATAAGTATGTCAATATGCGTATGCAGGCCTCGCTGCTGGCGTCCGCCGCACTGACTGCGGAGGTCGCCGTAATGAAGCAGGACCTCGAGGGGTCCAAGAAAGAGCTCGGCCTTGCCAAGAGGCAGCTCGAGGAGAACAAGGGTAAGTAATACCCTGTCTATAGATATGTATATAAAAAACGCGGTTGCAAAATGACAGGATCATTGTATATCTGCCAGGGGCCACGACCAAGGTGGCGACCCTGAAGCAAGCGCTAACCAAGGCCAAGATAAAGCGGCCAAGGAGCGCACCGAGCGAGAAAAGCAAGAGGCTCGGGTGGGCGAGGTGCAGCAAGAGCTCCAGGCTCTCATGATGAAGCACGAGGCATTGGAGCTTGACTCGAAGACGCGAGAGTCTGAGCTTGCCACGGCCCTCGAGAGCGTGAAAAGTGCCCAGGCCGAAGCCCAAAAGGCCCTCCAGGAGATCGACGCAATGAAGAATATAGCAGCGGGTAATGCATTCTATATGCAGAGCAAGCATGTAAAAGTAAATTACCGATTACTTACCCGAATTCGGAGCTCTCCAGGAGCATTCGTAGATTTTCCCCGCGGCGTGTCGGATGCCGCACAGTTTTACAAGGCCGAGGAGGGAACCTCAACGAAGAAGCTGTTCTGGTCTCAGTATACTGGGACCGAACACCCGATGCCTCTGAGCGACCAGCTAAACCAGCTGGTCGAGCTGCACAAGGCAGCTGAACAGGCCATGAAGGGCCTTATAGTCCGGCTGTGGCCCGGCGACGCCTTTCCGAACAGCTACTTCGGCCTGGTGAGGCGGCTTTTGGAAGCCTGCCCACGGCTAGAGGTCGTCAAGCGGTCCATCTGCATCGAAGGTGCATGCCAGGCTTTCGCCCATGTGAAGGTGCAGTGGGCCAAGCTAGACGCCGTGAAGCTGATCATGGAAGGGCCGCCGCAGGGCAAAGATCATCGCACCCCCGAAATTTATTATGAGGGTGTCCTGAAGGGTGCCCGTCTTGTAGCGGACGAATGTTCCAAGGATGTAATATTTGAGTAAACTTGCTCGTGTGATCCTGTATGATGAAAACTTGTTTCATATGCGCTATGCAACGCTTGTGTGAATTTAAAATATTACCTTCTGTTTGGCCGTTTATCCAATCTGAGAGATGGCTAGTCCTCGGCTTCTGCCCCCATGCCACGAGTGCTGGGGTGTTCGGGATAAACCTGAGCACTCGTGTTCCCATGTTTGGGTCCTTCGAGGGAGGTGCACAGCACAACGAACAAGGCAACTGGACTAATAATGCTTTATCACTCTCACATAGCCATAGAATTCTAAGTTTTAAATTTCGGCGAAGCCCCTGGTATTCGGAAGGCCGAATTCGGGGCGCGATACATGCCTTTAAGCCGGACAGGGCCGGCCCCTCGCCCTAAGCAGCATGAGTCTTTAGGGACTCGAAAACCTCGCCGAACAGCGACCAGTCTCTCGCCTTATCATGATAGTCAGTTTTAGCTTTCTCTACTGAGGTGCTCTGCTCGGCAGAACCGGGGCACAATCGCAGTAGTTCTCCTAGCGCTACCTTAGCCGATAGAGCGGAACATAAGGTACCAAAACATAGGAGCCGGGCAAACCCAACATTTGACCAAAGACATGATTCGGAGATGATGCATATAATGCTATAAGTTCGGGGTGCCGCACGTGTGAAAGTGTTCGGACTTTTCACACCATATTTTGGGGTACGTAAGCCCCTGGTGTATTGGCCGTACCAAAGTGTACGGTTGCAAGGCGTCGTTAATGAACGCATATATATATGTAACAAGAATGCAATAACAGTCGTGATGTTATGCATTGTTTATTCAAAAAGGTGCGTTAAAGCAGAATGATACAGATAGTGCGATAAGCAAAGAGTGGGACTATGTCCCTTCCAAGGGCAAGCTGAGGAATAGTATTAAATCAAATATTTCGCTTGTTATTGTAATCCACCTGGGAATTCCGTGGTGTGACGTAGTTTTCTGCCTCCTTGGTTGCTGCATCATGTGTTCGGCAATAGTGCTGCCGGACAGGGTTTCCAAAGATTAAGGTCCTGAAAAAAGAGAAAGATAACCAAACGGGAAGCCCCTAGTGTGGTTTAAGCCGCGTCTTGGGGCGTGCCGCAGTGTGCCCCCCTCCCCACCTGTGCCCATGGTATTTTTAATGCGTAATTATGTACGCGTGGCACGAGCTTCGCCGTTTGGCTGGGACTAGGGTGGGGGCCGCATTGCTACGTGAGCTTAGATCGCGCCAGGCGGTCTATTTGCTGATTGCTCCACGCGTGCTTGAAGGTGTCTGGGTTTTGAAACGTCAAACTGGTGGATTGCCTTGAGAGGCTGTTTTGCGCTTCTGCTGCGAGGGCCGTAGTGTGCTCCTCTGTTCGGAGAGAGCGCTCTATGTTTCCATTGACTGTAATAACCCTGCGAGGTCCTGGCATCTTGAGCTTGAGGTATGGATAATGCGGTACCGCACTGAATCTCGCAAATGTGGTTCGCCCGAGCAGTGCATGATAACCACTCCGGAACGGGACTATATCGAAGATTAACTCTTCGCTTCGGAAGTTATTCGGGGATCCGAAGACCACTTCCAGTGTAATTGAGCCTGTACAGTTGGCCTCTACACCTGGTATGACGCCTCGAAAGGTTGTTTTTGTGGGTTTCATCCTTGAGGGATTTATGCTCATTTTCCGCACTGTATCCCTGATAAAGCAGGTTCAGGCTGCTGGCGCCGTCCATGAGGACTCTAGTGAGGTGAAATCCGTCAATGATTGGGTCTAGAACCAATGCGGCAAATCCGCCATGGCGGATGCTAGTGGGGTGGTCCCTTCGATCAAAAGTGATCAGGCAAGAGGACCATGGGTTGAACTTTGGGGCGACTGGCTCCAACGCGTATACGTCCCTGAGTGCACGCTTCCGCTCCCTTTTGGGGATGTGGGTTGCGTATATCATGTTCACCGTCCGCACATGTGGGGGAAACCTCTTCTGTCCTCCGGTGTGTGGCTGCCGGGGCTCCTCCTCGTCATCGCTATGTGGCCCCGTGTCCTTGTTTTCGGCAATTAACTTGTCGGCCTGCTTGAACACCAAATAATCCCTGTTGGTGTGATTGGTTGGCTTTTCTGGGGTGCCGTGTATTTGACATGAGCGATCGAGTATACGGTCCAAGCTAGACAGTCCCGGCGTACTCTGTTTGAATGGCTTTTTCCGTTGACCGGGTTTAGAGCCTTTGAATCCGGCATTGACTGTCGTATCCTCGTTATTATTGCTGTTAATGCGGCACTTATGTTTGTTGCGACGTGACCTGCTATTGCCGTCCTTGGTATCCGAAGTACCATGGTTCTTTGATATGTTATTACTACGAGCCAGCCAGCTGTCTTCTCCCGCACAAAAGCAGGTCATGAGTGTCATGAGGGCTGTCATAGATTTCGGCTTTTCCTGACCAAGGTGCCGGGCTAGCCATTCGTCGCGGATGTTGTGTTTGAAAGCCGCTAGGGCCTCTGCATCCGGACAGTCGACAATTTGATTTTTCTTCGTTAGGAACCGATTCCAGAATTGCCTGGCCGATTCTGCAGGCTGCTGAATTATGTGGCTCAAGTCATCAGCATCTGGTGGCCGCACATAAGTGCCCTGAAAGTTGTCGAGGAATGCGGCTTCCAGATCTTCCCAACAACTGATGGACTCGGCTGGCAAGCTGTTAAGCCAATGCCGCGCTGGTCCCTTGAGCTTTAGTGGGAGGTATTTGATGGCGTGTAAGTCATCACCGCGGGCCATGTGGATGTGGAGCAGGAAATCCTCGATCCATACAGCGGGATCTGTTGTGCCATCGTATGATTCAATATTTACAGGTTTGAAACCTTCTGGGATTTGATGATCCATTACTTCATCTGTGAAGTATAAGGGGTGTGCGGCGCCTCTGTATTGGGCTATATCACGACGCAGCTCGAATGGGTGTTGCCCGCTGTGTTTGGCCCGGCCGGATTTGCTTTTACTGTATCGGACATGACGTTTATCGTCTCGCAGAGTGGCGCGCCCTCGTGATCCGTAGATCGATCTTGCATGCTTTGCTTTGTCCTCCAATATGTCTCGCAGGTCTGGCGTATCTCCCCATGCCTTTTTATTTGAATGGCGTCGGGGTGGAGGCTGAATTTTTGGCTGGAATGCCTCTCTATCGCGGCCACGAGGTGGCCGATCAGCCGTATCATACGCTTCTTCCTCCAGTCGGGGTAGCAACCTGCACTTTGGGTAACTCTTGGAGGGGTGCTCGAGTTTATATTCCTCGGCTGCGAGGACTTCAGTCCATCTTTCAGCTAGCAGATCTTGATCAGCTTGAAGCTGCTGCTGTTTTTTCTTAAGGCTATTTGCCGTGGCTATAAGCCGGCGTTTGAAGCGCTCTTGTTCGACAGGATCCTCTGGCAAAGCGAATTCGTCGTCGCCGAGGCTTGCCTCGTCTTCGGAGGGAGGCATGTAATTATCATCCTCCTCTTCTCCATCCGCCGCTCTCTCAGGAGGGCTGGCTCCTCCATCCTCCTGCTCTAAATCTTGCTGGAGGGGATTGTTGTTGTCTTCGGCACTATCCGGAGTATTATTATCTCCTATGCCGGTATCACCACTTTTTCTTTGGCGGGACTTAGAGCGGCGCCGTTGACGTCGACGCTTGGGTTGCTTCTTGGAGGGGTCATCCTCCGCTATCTCGTCGCCATTGCCTTCTTTGGGTGTATCCACCATGTATATATTGTATGATGAGGTGGCTGTCCAGTGCCCTGTGGGCGGTGGTTCCTCTTCACCTCCCGTATCATTGTCCATACCGTCGATGTCTTTGGAGTCGAAGTCGAGCATGTCGGTTAAGTCATCGACAGTGGCTACTAAGTGGGTGGTGGGTGGGCCTCGAATTTCTTCGTCGTCCGCATCCCAGTCCTGCCGGACATAGTTCGGCCAGGATCCTCCTGACAAGGAGAGAGACCTTAATGAGTTTTTTTATGTCGCCAAAGGGCGAGTGCTGAAAAATATCCGTGGAGGTAAACTCCATGATCGGCGCCCAATCGGATTCGATAGGAACGGGCGCAGGCGGTTCGGAGTCCGTTGCCCGAGAAAGATCCGACAGTTTAACAACACGGCTCTCGTGCAAGGTAAGGTCGATGTTCGGATCGATCGCCGCTGAGGGTAAGGCCTTCGTGGCGGGGTCCATCCACCCGTCCGTGGAAGGCGCACCTGGCTCCGAATGGAGGGTCGGAGCGGCTGCCTGTGCGATCTCTTGAACACTATCCGATGGTAGCACTAAACCGCACTCATCGTGACCGCCTGACGCACAAGGTAGAGGCTCGAATCCGTCGAAGATCAAGTCTCTGCGGATATCGGCCGTGTAGTTTAAGCTTCCAAACCTGACCTGGTGGCCAGGGGCGTAACTTTCAATCTGGTCCAGATGGCCAAGCGAATTGGCCCGCAGTGCAACGCCGCTGAATACGAAGATCTGTCCGGGGAGAAAAGTCTCACCCTGGATTGCATCGCCATTGATGATAGTAGGAGCCATCAAGCCTAACGGCGACGACACAGAGGAACTCTCAATGAAAGCACCAATGTCGGTGTCAAAACCGCCAGATCTCGGGTAGGGGGTCCCGAACTATGCGTCTAGGCCGGATGGTAACAGGAGGCAAGGGACACAATGTTTTACCCAGGTTCGGGCCCTCTTGATGGAGGTAAAACCCTACGTCCTGCTTGATTAATATTGATGATATGGGTAGTACAAGAGTAGATCTACCATGAGATCAGAGAGGCTAAACCCTAGAAGCTAGCCTATGGTATGATTGTTGTTCGTCCTACGGACTAAAACCCTCCGGTTTATATAGACACCGGAGAGGTTAGGGTTACACAAGGTCGGTTACAAAGGAGGAGATATCCATATCTGTATTGCCTAGCTTGCCTTCCACGCCAAGTAGAGTCCCATACGGACACGAGACGAAGTCTTCAATCTTGTATCTTCATAGTCTAACAGTCCGGCCAAAGGATACAGTCCGGCTGTCCGGAGACCCCCTAATCCAGGACTCCCTCACTAGCCTCCTCTGGTGTCTATATAAACTGGAGGGTTTTAGTCCGTAGGACAACATACAATCATGCCATAGGCTAGCTTCTAGGGTTTAGCCTCTCTGATCTTGTGGTAGATCAACTCTTGTACTACTCGTATTATCAAGAATAATCAAGCAGGACGTAGGGTTTTACCTCCATCAAGAGGGCCCGAACCTGGGTAAAACATCGTGTCCCCTGCCTCATGTTACCATCCGCCTTAGACGCACAATTCAGGACCCCTACCCAAGATCCGCCAGTTTTGACACCGACATTGGTGCTTTCATTGAGAGTTCCTCTGTGTCGTCATCATTAGGCTTGATGGCTCCTTCGATCATCGATAGCGATGCAGTCCAGGGTGAGACTTTTCTCCCCGGACAGATCTTTGTATTCGGCGGCTCCGCACTGCGGGCCAACTCGCTTGGCCATCTAGAGCAGATCGAGAGCTACGCCCCTGGCTATCAGGTCAGATTTGGAAACTTGAACTACATAGCCGACATCCACGGAGACTTGATCTTCGACGGATTCAAGTACTTGCCGAGTGCATCGGACGGTCACGATGAGCACGACTTAGCTCTACCATCGGACAGTGTTCGGTAGATCACACCGGCGACCGCCCCGACCCTCAAATCGGAGCCAATTGCGCCATCCAGTGACAGGTGGATAGACCCCACCGCGGAGGCCGCATTCTCATCGGTGATCGATCCAAGTATCGACCTTACCCTTCACGAGAGCCGTGACGCCAAACTGCCTTGATCTCCATCTCCAAAGTATGTGACATGATAAACATCACATGCAATCAAAATATGTGACATGATATGGCCATAATCATCTTGTGCCTTTGATCTCCATCTTCAAAGTACCGTCATGATCTCCATTGTCACCGGCATGACACCCTGATCTCCATCATCTTGATCTCTATCAATGTGTAGTCACATGGTCGTCTCGCCAACTATTGCTTTTGCAACTATTGCTATCGCATAGCGATAAAGTAAAGCAATTTTATGGCGCTTGCATCTTATGCAATAAAGAGACAACCATAAGGCTCATGCTAGTTGCCGATAACTTTAACAAAACATGATCATCTCATACAACAATTTATATCTCATCATGTCTTGACCACATCACATCACAACATGCCTTGCAAAAACAAGTTAGACGTCCTCTACTTTGTTGTTGCAAGTTTTACGTGGCTGCTATGGGCTGAGCAAGAACCGTTCTTACCTACACATCAAAAACCACAACGCGGTATAGTGATTGCTTTTTGATCTTCAGAAAGAACCATGCTCATTGAATTCGATTCAACTAAAGTTGGAGAAATAGACACCCACTAGCCACCTGTGTGCGAAGCACGTCGGTAGAACCAGTCTCGCGTAAGCGTACGCGTAATGTCGGTATGAACCGCTTCATCCAACAATACCGCTGAATCAAGAATCAACTAGTGACGATAAGCAATATGTATATACCCACGCCCACAACTCCTTTGTGTCCTACTCGTGCATATAACATCTACGCATAGACCTGGCTCGGATGCCACTGTTGGGGAACACAGTAATTTCAAAATTTTCCTACGCACACACAAGATCATGGTGATGCATAGCAACGAGAGGGGAGAGTATTGTCTACGTACCCTCGTAGACCGTAAGCGGAAGCGTTATGACAATGCGGTTGATGTAGTCATACGTCTTCACGATCGACCGATCCTAGTACCGAAAGTACGACACCTCCACGATCTGCACACGTTCGGCTCGGTGACGTCCCACGAACTCATGATCCAGCAGAGTGTCGACGGAGAGCTTCGTCAGCATGACGGTGTGATGACGGTGATGATGATGCTATCGGAACAGGGCTTCGCCTAAGCACCGCTATGATATGACCGAGGTGGATTATGGTGGAGGGGGGCACCGCACATGGCTAAGAGATCAATGATCAACTTGTGTGTCTATGGGGTGGCCCCTCCCCCGTATATAAAGGAGTGGAGGAGGGGGGCAGGCCCTCTATGGCATGCCCTGGAGGAGTCCTACTCCCTCCGAGAGTAGGATTCTCCCCCTTCCCTAGTTGGACTAGGAGAGAAGGAAGGGGGAGAGAGGGAGGAAGGAAAGGGGGCACCCCCCCTTCCTAGTCCAATTCGTACCAAAGGGGGAGGGGGCGTGCGACCTGCCCTGGCTGCCTCTCTCTCTCCACTAAAGCCCATTAGGGCCCATATACTCCCCGGGGGGTTCCGGTAACCCCCCGGTACCCCGATATATGCCCAAACTCACTCAGAACCATACTGATCTCCAAACATAGGCTTCCAATATATTGATCTTTATGTCTCGACCATTTCGAGACACCTTGTCATGCCCATGATCACATCCGGGACACCGAACAACCTTCGGTTCATCAAAACACATAAACTCATAATACCGATCGTCATCGAACGTTAAGCGTGCAGACCCTGCGGGTTCGAGAACTATGTAGACATGACCGAGACTCATGGATGTTCATATTGGCTCCCACATATTCTACGAAGAACTTTATCGGTTAAACCGCATAACAACATACGTTGTTCCCTTTGTCATCGGTATGTTACTTGCCCGAGATTTGATCGTCGGTATCTCAATACCTAGTTCAATCTCGTTACCGACAAGTCTCTTTACTCGTTCTGTAATGCTACATTCCGTAACTAACTCATTAGCTACATTGCATGCAAGGCTTATAGTGATGTACATTACCGAGAGGGCCCAGAGATACCTTTCCGACAATCGGAGTGACAAATCCTAATCTCGATCTATGCCAACTCAACAAACACCATCGGAGACACTTGTAGTGCACCTTTATAATCACCCAGTTACGTTGTGACGTTTGGTATCACACAAAGTGTTCCTTCGGTATTCGGGAGTTGCATGTCTCATAGTCATAGGAACATGTATAAGTTATGGAGAAAGCAATAGCAACAAACTAAACGATCGTTGTGCTAAGCTAACCGAATGGGTCAAGTCAATCACATCATTCTCTAATGATGTGATCCCGTTAATCAAATGACAACTCATGTCTATGGCTAGGAAACTTAACCATCTTTGATTCAACGTGCTAGTCAAGTAGAGGCATACTAGTGACACTCTGTTTGTATATGTATTCACACATGTATTAAGTTTCCGGTTAATACAATTCTAGCATGAATAATAAACATTTATCATGATATAAGGAAATATAAATAACAACCTTATTATTGCCTCTAGGGCATATTTCCTTTAGTTTGCACACTCCAATCCCATCCCTTTACTTTCTTGCAAATTGCATGCTTTACTTTTTGCTGCTCATATACTCTTGCCATGCTTGCTTGAATGTATTGTGGATGTTTAAACTTGTGCAAAAACTCTACCTTAACTTGAAGAAAATAAAAACTGTAACTTTTCTTTGTTAGGAGTCTATTCACCCCCCCCCCCTCTAGACACCTCTTCTCGACCCTTTCGATTGGTATCAGAGCATTGGTCTCCATTGCTTTGGTTTAAACACCTTTGGAGGAAGATGGATGAGTCTACATTGGGGAGTCTTAGACGTAGAGTACCTATACTTGATGGAGAGTTCTTTCTGAAGGAAATATGCCCTATAGGCAATAATAAAGTTATTATTTATTTCCTTATATCATGATAAAAGTTTATTATTCATGCTAGAATTGTATTAACCGGAAACATAATACATGTGTGAATACATAGACAAACAGAGTGTCACTAGTATGCCTCTACTAGACTAGCTTGTTAATCAAAGATGGTTATGTTTCCTAACCATGGACAAAGAGTTGTCATTTGATTAACAGGATCACATCATTAGTTGAATGATCTGATTGACATGACCCATTCCATTAGCTTAGCACCCGATCGTTTAGTATGTTGCTATTGCTTTCTTCATGACTTATACATGTTCCTATGACTATGAGATTATGCAACTCCCGTTTGCCAGAGGAACACTTTGTGTGTTACCAAACGTCACAACGTAACTGGGTGATTATAAAGGGGCTCTACAGGTGTCTCCAAAGGTACATGTTGGGTTGGCGTATTTCGAGATTAGGATTTGTCACTCCGATTGTCGGAGAGGTATCTCTGGGCCCTCTCGGTAATGCATATCACTTAAGCCTTGCAAGCATTGCATCTAATGAGTTAGTTGCGGGATGATGTATTACAGAACGAGTAAAGAGACTTGCCAGTAACGAGATTGAACTAGGTATGGGATACCGACGATCGAATCTCGGGCAAGTAACATATCGATGACAAAGGGAACAACGTATGTTGTTATGCGGTCTGACCGATAAAAGATCTTCGTAGAATATGTAGGAGCCAATATGAGCATCCAGGTTCCGCTATTGGTTATTGACCGGAGACGTGTCTCGGTCATGTCTACATTGTTCTCGAACCCGTAGGGTCCGCACGCTTAAGGTTACGATGACAGTTATATTATGAGTTTATACATTTTGATGTACCGAAGGTTGTTTGGAGTCCCGGATGTGATCACGGACATGACGAGGAGTCTTGAAATGGTCGAGACATAAAGATTGATATATTGGAAGCCTATGTTTGGATATCGGAAGTGTTCCGGGTGAAATCGGGATTTTACCGGAGTACCGGGAGGTTACCGGAACCCCCCGGGAGCTATATGGGCCTAAGTGGGCCTTAGTGGAAAAGAGAAGGAGCAGCCCAAGATGGGCCGCGCGCCCCTCCCCTCCCTTGGTCCGAATAGGACAAGGAGAGGGGGCCGGCCCCCCTCTCTCTTTTCCCCCTCCGCGAATCCTATTCCAACTAGGATTGGGGGGGGGGGAATCCTACTCCCAGAGGGAGTAGGACTCCTCCTGGCGCGCCTCTCCTAGGCCGGCCGCACCCTCCCTTGAGCCTTTATATACAGAGGTAGGGGCACCCCAGAGAAACACAAGTTGATCCACGTGATCATATTCTTAGCCGTGTGCGGTGCCCCCTTCCACCATAGTCCTCGATAATATTGTAGTTGTGCTTAGGCGAAGCCCTGCTGCAGTAGTACATCAAGATCGTCACCACGCCGTCGTGCTGACGAAACTCTTCCCCGACACTTTGCTGGATCGGAGTCCGGGGATCGTCATCGAGCTGAACGTGTGCTAGAACTCGGAGGTGCCATAGTTTCGGTGCTTGATCGGTCGGGCCGTGAAGACGTACGACTACATCAACCAAACGCTTCCGTTGTCGATCTACAAGGGTACGTAGATCATACTCTCCCCTCTCGTTGCTATGCATCACCATGATCTTGCGTGAGCGTAGGAAATTTTTTGAAATTAATACGAAACTCAACAGTGGTATTAGAGCCTAGGTTTTATATGTTGATGTTATATGCATGAGTAGAACACAAGTGAGTTGTGGGCGATATAAGTCATACTGCTTACCAACATGTCATACTTTGGTTCGGCGGTATTGTTGGACGAAGCGGCCCGGACCGACATTACGCGTACGCTTACGCGAGACCGGTTCTCCCGACGTGCTTTGCACATAGGTGGCTTGCGGGTGACAGTTTCTCCAACTTTAGTTGAACTGAGTGTGGCTACACCCGGTCCTTGCGAAGGTTAAAACATCACCAACTTGACAAACTATCGTTGTGGTTTTTGATGCGTAGGTAAGATTGGTTCTTGCTTAAGCCCATAGCAGCCACGTAAAACATGCTACAACAAAGTAGAGGACGTCTAACTTGTTTTTGCAGGGCATGTTGTGATGTGATATGGTCAAGACATGATGCTAAATTTTATTGTATGAGATGATCATGTTTTGTAACCGAGTTATCGGCAACCGGCAGGAGCCATATGGTTGTCGCTTTATTGTATGCAATGCAATCGCGCTGTAATGCTTTACTTTATCACTAAGCGGTAGCGATAGTCATGGAAGCATAAGATTGGCGAGACGACAACGATGCTACGATGGAGATCAAGGTGTTGCGCCGGTGACGATGGTGATCATGACGGTGCTTCGGAGATGGAGATCACAAGCACAAGATGATGATGGCCATATCATATCACTTATATTGATTGCATGTGATGTTTATCTTTTATGCATCTTATCTTGCTTTGATTGACGGTGGCATTATAAGATGATTTCTCACTAAATTATCAAGAAGTGTTCTCCCTGAGTATGTACCGTTGCGAAAGTTCTTTGTGCTGAGACACCACATGATGATCGGGTGTGATAGGCTCTATGTTCAAATACAACGGGTGCAAAATAGTTGCACACGCGGAATACTCAGGTTATACTTGACGAGCCAAGCATATACAGATATGGCCTCGGAACACGGAGACCGAAAGGTCGAGCGTCAATCATATAGTAGATATGATCAACATAGTGATGTTCACCAATGAAACTACTCCATCTCACGTGATGATCGGGCATGGTTTAGTTGATTTGGATCACGTAATCACTTAGAGGATTAGAGGGATATCTATCTAAGTGGGAGTTCTTTAAGTAATATGATTAATTGAACCTAAATTTATCATGAACTTAGTACCTGATAGTATCTTGCTTGTTTATGTATGATTGTAGATAAATGGCCCGTGCTGTTGTTCCGTTGAATTTTAATGTGTTCCTTGAGAAAGCAAAGTTGAAAGATGATGGTAGCAATTACACGGAATGGGTCCGTAACTTGAGGATTATCCTCATTGCTGCACAGAAGAATTACGTCCTGGAAGCACCGCTGGGTGCCAGGCCTGCTGCTGGAACAACACCAGATGTTGTGAACGTCTGGCAGAGCAAAGCTGATGACTACTCGATAGTTCAGTGTGCCATGCTTTACGGCTTAGAACCGGGACTTCAACGACGTTTTGAACGTCATGGAGCATATGAGATGTTCCAGGAGTTGAAGTTAATATTTCAAGCAAATGCCCGGATTGAGAGATATGAAGTCTCCAATATGTTCTATAGCTGCAAGATGGAGGAGAACAGTTCTGTCAGTGAGCATATACTCAAAATGTCTGGGTATAATAATCACTTGATTCAAAATGGGAGTTAATCTTCCAGATGATTGCGTCATTGACAGAATTCTTCAATCACTGCCACCAAGCTACAAGAGCTTCGTGATGAACTATAATATGCAAGGGATGAATAAGACTATTCCCGAGCTCTTCGCAATGCTGAAAGCTGTGGAGGTAGAAATCAAAAAGGAGCATCAAGTGTTGATGGTCAACAAGACCACTAGTTTCAAGAAGAGGGCAAAGGGAAGAAGAAGGGGAACTTCAAGAAGAACAGCAAGCAAGTTACTGCTCAAGAGAAGAAACCCAAGTCTGGACCTAAGCCTGAAACTGAGTGCTTCTATTGCAAGCAGACTGGTCACTGGAAGCGGAACTGCCCCAAGTATTTGGCAGATAAGAAGGATGGCAAGGTGAACAAAGGTATATGTGATATACATGTTATTGATGTGTACCTTACTAATGCTCGCAGTAGTACCTGGGTATTTGATACCGGTTCTGTTGCTAATATTTGCAACTCGAAACAGGGACTACGGATTAAGCAAAGATTGGCTAAGGACGAGGTGACGATGCGCGTGGGAAACGGTTCCAAAGTCGATGTGATCGCAGTCGGCACGCTACCTCTACATCTACCTTCGGGATTAATATTAGACCTCAATAATTGTTATTTGGTGCCAGCGTTAAGCATGAACATTATATCTGGATCTTGTTTGATGCGAGACGGTTATTCATTTAAATCAGAGAATAATGGTTGTTCTATTTATATGAGTAATATCTTTTATGGTCATGCACCCTTGAAGAATGGTCTATTCTTATTGAATCTCGATAGTAGTAACAGACATATTCATAATGTTGAAACCAAAAGATGCAGAGTTGATAATGATAGTGCAACTTATTTGTGGCACTGCCGTTTAGGTCATATCGGTGTAAAGCGCATGAAGAAACTCCATACTGTGGACTTTTGGAACCACTTGATTATGAATCACTTGGTACTTGCGAACCGTGCCTCATGGGCAAGATGACTAAAACACCGTTCTCCGGTACTATGGAGAGAGCAACAGATTTGTTGGAAATCATACATACAGATGTATGTGGTCCGATGAATATTGAGGCTTGTGGCGGATATCGTTATTTTCTCACCTTCACGGATGACTTAAGCAGATATGGGTATATCTACTTAATGAAACATAAGTCTGAGACATTTGAAAAGTTTAAAGAATTTCAGAGTGAAGTTGAAAATCATCGTAACAAGAAAATAAAGTTTCTACGATCTGATCGTGGAGGAGAATATTTGAGTTATGAGTTTGGTGTACATTTGAAACAATGCGGAATAGTTTCGCAACTCACGCCACCTGGAACACCACAGCGTAATGGTGTGTCCGAACGTCGTAATCGTACTTTACTAGATATGGTGCGATCTATGATGTCTCTTACTGATTTACCACTATTGTTTTGGGGTTATGCTTTGGAGACGGCCGCATTCACGTTAAATAGGGCACCATCAAAATCCGTTGAGATGACGCCTTATGAACTATGGTTTGGCAAGAAACCAAAGTTGTCGTTTCTGAAAGTTTGGGGCTATGATGCTTATGTGAAAAAGCTTCAACCTGATAAGCTCGAACCCAAATCGGAGAAATGTGTCTTCATAGGATATCCAAAGGAGACTATTGGATACACCTTCTATCACAGATCCGAAGGCAAGACTTTTGTTGCTAAGTTCGGAAACTTTCTAGAGAAGGAGTTTCTCTCGAAAGAAGTGAGTGGGAGGAAAGTAGAACTTGACGAGGTAACTGTACCTGCTCCCTTATTGGAAAGTAGTGCATCACAGAAAACTGTTTCTGTGACACCTACACCAATTAGTGAGGAAGCTAATGATAATGATCATGAAACTTCAGAACAAGATACTACTAAACCTCGTAGATCAACCAGGGTAAGATCAGCACCAGAGTGGTACGGTAATCCTGTTCTGGAAGTCATGCTACTAGATCATGATGAACCTACGAACTATGAAGAAGCGATGGTGAGCCCAGATTCTGCAAAATGGCTTGAAGCCATGAAATCTGAGATGGGATCCATGTATGAGAACAAAGTGTGGACTTTGGTTGACTTGCTCAATGATCGGCAAGCAATTGAGAATAAATGGATCTTCAAGAAGAAGACTGACACCGACGGTAATATTACTGTCTACAAAGCTTGACTTGTCGCAAAAGGGTTTCGACAAGTTCAAGGGATTGACCACGATGAGACCTTCTCACCCGTAGCGATGCTTAAGTCTGTCCGAATCATGTTAGCAATTGCCGCATTTTATGATTATGAAATTTGGCAGATGGATGTCAAAACTGCATTCCTGAAAGGATTTCTGGAAGAAGAGTTGTATATGATGCAACCGGAGGGTTTTGTCGATCCAAAGGGAGCTAACAAAGTGTGCAAGCTCCAGCGATCCATTTATGGACTGGTGCAAGCCTCTCGGAGTTGGAATAAACTCTTTGATAGTGTGATCAAAGCATTTGGTTTTATACAGACTTTTGGAGAAGCCTGTATTTACAAGAAAGTGAGTGGGAGCTCTGTAGCATTTCTGATATTATATGTGGATGACATATTACTGATCGGAAATGATATAGAATTTCTGGATAGCATAAAGGGATACTTGAATAAAAGTTTTTCAATGAAAGACCTCGGTGAAGCTGCTTACATATTAGGCATAAAGATCTATAGAGATAGATCAAGACGTTTAATTGGACTTTCACAAAGCACATACCTTGACAAGATTTTAAAGAACTTCAAAATGGATCAAGCCAAGAAAGGGTTCTTGCCTGTGTTACAAGGTGTGAAGTTGAATCGGACTCAATGCCCGACCACTGCAGAAGATAGAGAGAAGATGAAAGATGTTCCCTATGCTTCAGCCATAGGCTCTATCATGTATGCAATGCTATGTACCAGACCTGATGTGTGCCTTGCTATAAGTCTAGTAGGGAGGTACCAAAGTAATCCAGGAGTGGATCACTGGACAGCGGTCAAGAACATCCTGAAGTACCTGAAAAGGACTAAGGATATGTTTCTCGTATATGGAGGTGACAAAGAGCTCATCGTAAACGGTTACGTTGATGCAAGCTTTGACACTGATCCGGACGATTCTAAATCGCAAACCGGATACATGTTTACATTAAACGGTGGAGCTGTCAGTTGGTGCAGTTCTAAACAAAGCGTCGTGGAGGGATCTACGTGTGAAGCGGAATACATAGCTGCTTCGGAAGCAGCAAATGAAGGAGTCTGGATGAAGGAGTTCATATCTGATCTAGGTGTCGTACCTAGTGCATCGGGTCCAATGAAAATCTTTTGTGACAATACTGGTGCAATTGCCTTGGCGAAGGAATCCAGATTTCACAAGAGAACCAAGGACATCAAGAGACGCTTCAATTCCATCCGGGATCTAGTCCAGGTGGGAGACATAGAGATTTGCAAGATACATACGGATCTGAATGTTGCAGACCCGTTGACTAAGCCTCTTCCACAAGCAAAACATGATCAGCACCAAGGCTCCATGGGTGTTAGAATCATTACTGTGTAATCTAGATTATTGACTCTAGTGCAAGTGGGAGACTAAAGGAAATATGCCCTAGAGGCAATAATAAAGTTATTATTTATTCCCTTATATCATGATAAAAGTTTATTATTCATGCTAGAATTGTATTAACCGGAAACATAATACATGTGTGAATACATAGACAAACAGAGTGTCACTAGTATGCCTCTACTAGACTAGCTTGTTAATCAAAGATGGTTATGTTTCCTAACCATGGACAAAGAGTTGTCATTTGATTAACAGGATCACATCATTAGTTGAATGATCTGATTGACATGACCCATTCCATTAGCTTAGCACCCGATCGTTTAGTATGTTGCTATTGCTTTCTTCATGACTTATACATGTTCCTATGACTATGAGATTATGCAACTCCCGTTTGCCAGAGGAACACTTTGTGTGCTACCAAACGTCACAACGTAACTGGGTGATTATAAAGGGGCTCTACAGGTGTCTCCAAAGGTACATGTTGGGTTGGCGTATTTCGAGATTAGGATTTGTCACTCCGATTGTCGGAGAGGTATCTCTGGGCCCTCTCGGTAATGCATATCACTTAAGCCTTGCAAGCATTGCAACTAATGAGTTAGTTGCGGGATGATGTATTACAGAACGAGTAAAGAGACTTGCCGGTAACGAGATTGAACTAGGTATGGGATACCGACGATCGAATCTTGGGCAAGTAACATACCGATGACAAAGGGAACAACGTATGTTGTTATGCGGTCTGATCGATAAAAGATCTTCGTAGAATATGTAGGAGCCAATATGAGCATCCAGGTTCTGCTATTGGTTATTGACCGAAGACGTGTCTCGGTCATGTCTACATTGTTCTCGAACCCGTAGGGTCCGCACGCTTAAGGTTACGATGACAGTTATATTATGAGTTTATACATTTTGATGTACCGAAGGTTGTTTGGAGTCCCGAATGTGATCACGGACATGAAGAGGAGTCTCGAAATGGTCGAGACATAAAGATTGATATATTGGAAGCCTATGTTTGGATATCGGAAGTGTTCCGGGTGAAAGCAGGATTTTACCGGAGTACCGGGAGGTTACCGGAACCCCCCGGGAGCTATATGGGCCTAAGTGGGCCTTAGTGGAAAAGAGAAGGAGCAGCCCAAGATGGGCCGCGCGCCCCTCCCCTCCCTTGGTCCGAATAGGACAAGGAGAGGGGGCCGGCCCCCCTCTCTCTTTTCCCCCCTCCGCGAATCCTATTCCAACTAGGATTGGGGGGGGGGAATCCTACTCCCAGAGGGAGTAGGACTCCTCCTGGCGCGCCTCTCCTAGGCCGGCCGCACCCCCCCCCCCCTTGAGCCCTTATATACGGAGGCAGGGGCACCCCAGAGAAACACAAGTTGATCCACGTGATCATATTCTTAGCCGTGTGCGGTGCCCCCTTCCACCATAGTCCTCGATAATATTGTAGCGGTGCTTAGGCGAAGCCCTGCTGCAGTAGTACATCAAGATCGTCACCACGCCATCATGCTGACGAAACTCTTCCCCGACACTTTGCTGTCAGAGTCCGGGGATCGTCATCGAGCTGAACGTGTGCTAGAACTCGGAGGTGCCGTAGTTTCGGTGCTTGATCGGTCGGGCCGTGAAGACGTACGACTACATCAACCAAACGCTTCCGTTGTCGATCTACAAGGGTACGTAGATCATACTCTCCCCTCTCGTTGCTATGCATCACCATGATCTTGCGTGAGCGTAGGAAATTTTTTGAAATTACTACGAAACTCAACACTTTCATGAGTGGAAAATTGAGATGCTTGAGATTTTCAATGAATATCTTTGAACAAGTATATTACTAGCCCTTGTGCACCTCATGTTGATCCTTTGCATTCTACCCTTGATGAGTCTATTGACATGATCCGTAATCTTAGAATTGTCAATTTAATCACTAGAGGATTGCCTAGAAACTTGTTTGCTAGCTTGCCTGCTTTTGATTGTGCTTACACCATATGGAGATTTCTTGAGGAACGATTTCCAAATATTCCTTGAAAAACTAAGATGAGATCCTTCATAAGTCTATTGCCTTGAGTAAGATGAGTTCCAATGATCCCAAATTTGGTGATTGTCTATTTGAGCTTACTAATCTTACACGTGCCAAAGGAGATGTTGGAATCATTAGCAATATCATCTCTGAAGCCATTAGAATTAATAAAGATGACTATTGTGATGACCATTTATCTAATGAATTGCCCTCTCTAGGAATTGATCCATCACAAGACGATGTTGAACATGAGTACTATGATGAGGATGATGATAGTGACTTTGATCTCGACGAGTCTATGAGACACTTTGGTCTTATGGCAAATCTTCGCAGCTACATGGCTGGAGGAAAGGAATGGGTTCTTGATAGTGGGTGTACCCATCACATGACCGGAGACAAGGATATGTTTTGTGAGCTTGCTGAAAACGACGGCCCTCGAAAGTATGTCACTTTTGGTGACAACTCAAAGGGTAAGGTGGTTGGCCTTCGTAAGGTGGCCATCTCACATGATAGCTCCATACAAAATGTTATGCTCGTTGAATCTCTTGGCCACAATTTACTTTCCGTATCTAGACTTGCTGACTTTGGTTTCAATGTCCTATTTACTGAAGTAGATTGCCAAGTGTTTTGTAGAGACAATCATAAAATGGTATTTACCGGTATACGTAGAGGTGATCTATATATTGTTGATTTCACTAAAAAGGCTCAACCTAGAACTTCCTTAATTGCTAAATCTTCTACAGGTTGGTTGTGGCATAGAAGATTAGGTCATGTGGGCATGCAAAATCTTGATAAGCTTATTAAAGGTGATCACATCCTTGGAGTAAAAAATGTTATATTTGACAAGGATAGATTGTGCAGTGCTTGTCAAGAAGGAAAACAAGTTGGAGGAAGTCATCCCGTGAAGAACATCATGACCACAGGAGACCGCTCGAGCTACTTAATATGGATCTCTTTGGTCCCAATGCCTACAAAAGTCTCGGTGGAAACTCATTTGGTCGAGTTATAGTCGATGATTTTTCAAGATTTACGTGGGTGTTCTTTCTTGATGCTAAATCGCAGGTGTCGGTGTCAAAACCGGCGGATCTCGGGTAGGGGGTCCCGAACTGTGCGTCTAAGGCGGATGGTAACAGGAGGCAGGGGACACGATGTTTTACCCAGGTTCGGGCCCTCTTGATGGAGGTAAAACCCTACGTCCTGCTTGATTAATATTGATGATATGGGTAGTACAAGAGTAGATCTACCACGAGATCAGAGAGGCTAAACCCTAGAAGCTAACCTATGGTATGATTGTCTGTTGTTGTCCTACGGACTAAAACTCTCCGGTTTATATAGAGACCAAAGAGGGTTAGGGTTACACAAGGTCAGTTACAAAGGAGGAGATATCCATATCTGTATTGCCTAGCTTGCCTTCCACGCCAAGTAGAGTCCCATCCGGACACGAGACGAAGTCTTTAATCTTGTATCTTCATAGTCCAACAGTCTGGGCAAAGGATATAGTCCGGCTGTCCGGAGACCCCCTAATCCAGGACTCCCTCAGTAGCCCCTGAACCAGGCTTCAATGACAATGAGTCTGGCGCGCATTATTGTCTTCGGCATTGCAGGGCAGGTTCCTCCTCTGAATACACCACGGAAGAATTTGAATACAAGGATAGTGTCCGACCCTGCAAAATAAGTTCCACATACCACCGTAGAGAGAATAATATTTCCACAATTCTAATCTGCTGACATGTTTCGGCAACATGACATCATGCCATGGCCTGGTGATTATTCGAACCGTTTCCTTTAACTAGCCCCGCACATAACGCGAGGCAGTTTTTTGACACGTCTTGTCAACGCAGAGATCGTGTCCCCTTATTACGGGATTCTCATCAATACGGGCGTGGGTAACCCAACCGCGCCATTGATTACGGCGCTTGGGGGATAAGCGAGTTTTACCAGGCTGGTGGGGGCGCATAGTTTCGGCTGCCCATATAAAGGGACAAGGATTCACCTTTTCATCCACGCCTTCTTCCTCCTTTGCTCATCCATTTTCGCACACTCGAGTTCCAGCGCCCAAGTCCGCATTTCCCACCTCAACCTTCTCCAACCATGTTCGGAGCGGGAGGCAGGTGGATGGTCCCCTCCGTTACGAAGGGACACATCAAGAAGCTGAGGAGAGCCGGATACCTGCCCGACGACATCGCACACCGGCTCCCAGATGAGGGGCAGCTCATCCCCACCCCCAGGCCCCACAAGAGGGTAGTGTTCCTTACCCATTTCCTCCGCGGACTGGGATTCCCTCTCCACCCATTCGTCCGGGCCCTCATGTTCTACTACAGCCTGGATTTCCATGATCTGGCCCCGAACTTCATCCTCAACATCTCGGCGTTTATCGTCGTGTGCGAGGCCTTCCTCTGCATCAAGCCCCACTTCGGCTTATGGCTGAAGACCTTCAATGTCAAACCGAAGGTTGTGAGCGGCCGCCAGGTGGAGTGCGGCGGCGCCATGGTGGGCAAGATGCCCAACGTCACATGGCTCGAGGGCTCCTTTGTGGAGACCATAAAGGGGTGACAATCGGGGTGGTTCTACATCACCGAGCCGCGTGACCCTGCATGGGCAGCGGCCCCCGAGTTCCGATCTGGCATCCCCATGTGGCTCACCTCCTGGCAAGAGAAGGGCCTGTCCTGGGGTAGTTCGGGAGAGCTGACCAGACTCCAAACATGTATTCAAAACATGGTGAACAAGAAGCTCAAACTCGTCAACGTAGTCCAGGTCATGCTCATCCGCCTGTCCTCCCGTGCCAACAATGGGCTTTCAACTTGTGGGAGTTTGACCCGGCCCAGGACCGAACTCTGAACAGGCTCTTTGACACAACTCATGAGGATGCCTGGAAGGTGCTATTCAAGGGTGCCGAGGTTCCACCTCCCACTACCGAGGATCAAGGATTCTGCGCAAAGCGCCAAGCCAGCGCGGTAAGCTGTTTTACCTCTCACAGGATACTTGCTTTTCATAGTTTGACTCTATGCGGGATCTAAGCTCATGTACCTTTGCCAGGACTGGTAGGAGACGGACGGACAGATCGACTGTCCGATTCCTTTGCCCGAAGGCCCAGCAGACGCTCTCCTGACGAAGATGCTGACTCCGACCCCTTATAAGGTGCCGGAGAAGACCAAGAAGGCCAAGGGAACCCGAAAGAGTTCCCGATGCCAGGCGTCATCGGACTCAATGTTCGATAACTCTGCGGCACACTCCTCCCCCGAAGACGAGGAGGAAGAAGAAGAAGATGCTCCCCCTTCAGTTGGGGGACACGAGAAAAGGAAGGCCGCCCCAACCGGGGGGGGGCGAAGGGTCTAAGAAGGGAAGGACTCTCCTTCCGGACTACTCTACCATCGCCGCCGAAGGCGAAGATGAGTGGCTGCCCAGGGCCAAGCCCCTGGGGAAGTCGTAAGTATTTGGATACCAGAGTAACTCATAGCATTCCTTTGTCGCACTGCTTCTCCTAACGCCGAATTATGACTATGCAGACCGCCATGAGCCCGTATCGATGTATCGTTGGACGGCTCCCTGGGCTCATCGGATATGGATATCGATCCACTTCCGACCGCCACCTCCCCTTGCCCTACGGACAACACCGAGGTATTGTCTCAAGAGGCACCGGGTCAGGGGGAGACAGTCCCGGAGGCGCCTCAAGGCGACCTTCCGGACTCCGGGAGCAGAGGGGACAAGGCCCCCGAGGGCTCCGAGTTCGGCCCTCAGCCGAACACCGCGCCGGAACCTCCAGCGGTTCCGGATTCGGGTAGGCGGCCTCCTTCCAAGAGGGGCAAGACGCCTGTGCCGGTGACCTCTGTCCATCCAGAGGCACCGGACAATCTGCTGGGAGCGCTTCGCAGCGCTTCCATCGACGAGGAGCACCGCACTATTATGAGTGCGATGGTCCAGAAGGTTCAGTCCGCCAAGAGCGGATTGACTGAAGCCTGTGCCAGCCTTTTAATGGGCTTTGAGGTAAGTGTTTGAAATATAGGAAAAATATTATCGCATAGACAGTAGCTCCTGATGCTCTGTTTGGCGTTCCAAAAGAAAAGCCGAATAGAGGATCAAATAATACCGCAGGAGTCTAACATAAGTATGTCTATATGCGTATGCAGGCTTCGCTGCTGGGCTCAGCCGCACTGACCGCGGAGGTCGCCACACTGAAGCAGGACCTCGAAGGGTCCAAGAAAGAGCTCGGCCTTGCCAAGAGGCAGCTCGAGGAGAACAAGGGTAAGTAATACCCTGTCTATAGATATGTATAAAAGAAGACGCGATTGCAAAATGACAGGATCATCATGAATTTGCCAAGGGCCACAACCGAAGTGGCGACCCTAAAGCAAGCGATGTCCAAGGCCAAAGATAAAGCGGCCAAGGAGCGCACTGAGCAGGAAAGGCAAGAGGCTCGGGTGGGCGAGGTGCAGCAAGAGCTCCAGGCTCTCGTCATGAAGCATGAGGCGTTGGAGCTTGACTCGAAGACGCGAGAGTCTGAGCTTGCCGCGGCCCTCAAGAGCGCAAAGAGTGCCAAGGCCAAAGCCCAAAAGGCCCTCCAAGAGATTGACGTGATGAAGAAAATAGCGGCAGGTAAGGCATTCTATATGCAAAGCAAGCATGTGAAAGTAAATTACCTATTACTTACCCGAATCCGGAGCTCTCCAGGAGCATTCGCAGATTTGCCCCGCAGCGTGTCAGATGCCGCACAGTTTTACCAGGCCGAGGAGGGAAGCTCAACGGAGAAGCTGTTCTGGTCTCAGTATACTGGGACCGAACACCCGATGCCTCTGAGCGGCCAATTAAAGCAGCTGGTCGAGCTACACAAGGCGGCCGAACAGGCCATGAAGGGCCTTATAGTCCGGTTGTGGCTTGGCGACGCCCTTCCGAACAACTACTTCGGCCTGGTGAGGCGGCTTGTGGATGCCTTCCCACGGCTGGAAGTCGTCAAGCGGTCCGTCTGCATCGAAGGTGCACGCCGGGCTTTCGCCCGTGTGAAGGTGCAATGGGCCAAGCTAGACGCCGTGAAGCTGATCAAGGAAGGACCACCGCAGGGCAAGGAGCATCGTACCCCCGAAATTTATTATGAGGGTGTCCTGAAGGGTGCCCGTCTTGTAGCGGACGAATGTCCAAAGGATGTAATATTTGAGTAAACTTGCTCGTGTGATCCTGTATGATGAAAACTTGTTTCATATGCGCTATGCAATGCTTGTTGAATTTAAAATATTACCTTCTGTTTGGCTTTTTATCCAATCTGAGAGATGGCTAGTCCTCAGCTTCTGCCCCCATGCCACGAGTGCTGGGGTGTTCGGGATAAACCTGAGCACTCTTGTTCCCATTTTTGGGTCCTTCGAGGAAGGTGCTCAGCATAGCGAACAAGGCAACCGGACTAATAACGCTTTATCACTCTCACTTAGCCATAGAATTATATAATTTTAAATTTCGGCGAAGCCCCTGGTATTCGGAAGGCCAAATTCGGGGCGCGATACACGCCTTTAAGCCGGACAAGACCGGCTCCTTGCTCTAAGCGGCATAAGTCTTTAGGGACTCAAAACCTCGCTGAACAGCGACCAGTCTCTCGCCTTATCATGACAGTCAGTTTTAGCTTTCTCTACTGAGGTGCTTAGCCCAGCAGAACCGGGGCACAATCGCAGTAGTTCTCCCAGTGCTACCTTAGCCGATATAGCGGAACGTAAGGTACCAAAACATGGGAGCCGGGCAAACCCAACTATTGACCAAAGACATGATTCGGAGCTGATGCATATAATGCTATAAGTGTTGGAAATATGCCCTAGAGGCAATAATTAAAGCATTATTATTTATATTTCCTTATATCATGATAAATGTTTATTATTCATGCTAGAATTGTATTAACCGGAAACTTAGTACATGTGTGAATACATAGACAACCAACATGTCCCTAGTAGCCTCTAGTTGACTAGCTCGTTGATCAACAGATAGTCATGGTTTCCTGACTATGGACATTGGAATGTCATTGATAACGAGATCACATCATTAGGAGAATGATGTGATGGACAAGACCCAATCTAAACATAGCACAAGATCGTATAGTTCGTTTGCTAGAGTTTTCCAATGTCAAGTATCTTTTCCTTAGACCATGAGATCGTGTAACTCCCGGATACCGTAGGAGTGCTTTGGGTGTGCCAAACGTCACAACGTAACTGGGTGACTATAAAGGTATACTACGGGTATCTCCGAAAGTGTCTGTTGGGTTGACACGGATCAAGACTGGGATTTGTCACTCCGTATGACGGAGAGGTATCACTGGGCCCACTCGGTAATGCATCATCATAATGAGCTCAAAGTGACCAAGTGTCTCGTCACGGGATCATGCATTACGGTACGAGTAAAGTGACTTGCCGGTAACGAGATTGAACGAGGTATTGGGATACCGACGATCGAATCTCGGGCAAGTAACATACCGATTGACAAAGGGAATTGTATACGGGATTGATTGAATCCTCGACATCGTGGTTCATCCGATGAGATCATCGAGGAGCATGTGGGAGCCAACATGGGTATCCAGATCCCGCTGTTGGTTATTGGGCGGAGAGTCGTCTCGGTCATGTCTACACGTCTCCCGAACCCGTAGGGTCTACACACTTAAGGTTCGGTGACGCTAGGGTTGTAGGGATATGTATATGCAGTAACCCGAATGTTATTTGGAGTCCCGGATGAGATCCCGGACGTCACGAGGAGTTCCGGAATGGTCCGGAGGTAGAGAATTATATATAGGAAGTGCTATTTCAGGCATCGGGGCAAGTTTCGGGGTCACCGGTATTGTACCGGGACCACCGGAAGGGTCCCGGGGGTCCACCGGGTGGGGCCACCTACCCCGGGGGGGCACATGGGCTGTAGGGGTGCGCCTTGGCCTATATGGGCCAAGGGCACCAGCCCCAAGAGGCCCATGCGCCTAGGGTTCAAGAAGGGAAGAGTCCCAAAGGGGGAAGGCACCTCCTAGGTGCCTTGGGGAGGAGGGATTCCTCCCCTTGGCCGCACCCCCCTAGGAGATTGGATCTCCTAGGGCCGGCCCCCCCCCTTGGCCCTCCTATATATAGTGGGGAGATGGAGGACTTCTTACCCCACGCCTTTGGTGCCTCCCTCTCCCGCTCCAACACATCCTCCTCCTCCATAGTGCTTGGTGAAGCCCTGCTGGAGTACTGCAGCTCCACCACCACCACGCCGTCGTGTTGCTGCTGGAGCCATATTCCTCAACCTCTCCTTCCCTCTTGCTGGATCAAGAAGAAGGAGACGTCACGCTGACCGTACGTGTGTTGAACGCGGAGGTGCCGTCCGTTCAGCGCTAGGATCTCCGGTGATTTGGATCACGTCGAGTACGCCTTCCTCATCCCCGTTCTTTGAATGCTTCCGCGTGTGATATACAAAGGTATGTAGATGCAATCCGATCACTCATTGCTAGATGAACTCATAGATGGATCTTGGTGAAACCGTAGGAAAATTTTTGTTTTCTGCAACGTTCCCCAACAGTGGTATCAGAGCTAGGTCTATGCGTAGTTCTCTTGCACGAGTAGAACACAATTTGTTGTGGGCGTAGATGTTGTCAATTTTCTTGCCGCTACTAGTATTATCTTGCTTCAACGGTATTGTGGGATAAAGCGGCCTGGACCAACCTTACACGTACGCTTACGTGAGATCGGTTCCACCGACTAACATGCACTAGTTGCATAAGGTGGCTGGCGGGTGTCTGTCTCTCCCACTTTAGTTGGAGCGGATTCGATGAAAAGGGTCCTTATGAAGGGTAAATAGAAGTTTACAAATCACGTTGTGGCTTTCACGTAGGTAAGAAAACGTTCTTGCTAGAACCCTACTTCAGCCACGTAAAACTTGCAACAACAATTAGAGGACGTCTAACTTGTTTTTGCAGCAAGTGCTTTGTGATATGATATGGCCAAAGTTGTGATGAATGATGAATGATATATATGTGATGTATGAGATGTTCATGCTATTGTAATAGGAATCACGACTTGCATGTCGGTGAGTATGACAACCGGCAGGAGCCATAGGAGTTGTCTTTATTTTTTGTATGACCTGCGTGTCATTGAGAAACGCCATGTAAATTACTTTACTTTATTGCTAAATGCGTTAGCCATAGTAGTAGAAGTAATAGTTGGCGAGCAACTTCATGGAGACACGATGATGGAGATCATGATGATGGAGATCATGGTGTCATGTCGGTGACAAGATGATCATGGAGCCCCAAGATGGAGATCAAAGGAGCTATGTGATATTGGCCATATCATGTCACTTTTATTATTTGATTGCATGTGATGTTTATCATATTTATGCATCTTGTTTACTTAGAACGACGGTAGTAAATAAGATGATCCCTCATAATAATTTCAAGAAAGTGTTCGCCCTAACTGTGCACCGTTGCGACAGTTCGTTGTTTCGAAGCACCACGTGATGATCGGGTGTGATAGATTCCAACGTTCACATACAACGGGTGTAAGACAGATTTACACATGCAAACACTTAGGTTGACTTGACGAGCCTAGCATGTACAGACATAGCCTCGGAACACAGAAGACCGAAAGGTCGAGCATGAGTCGTATAGAAGATACGATCAACATGAAGATGTTCACCGATGTTGACTAGTCCGTCTCACGTGATGATCGGACACGGCCTAGTTAACTCGGATCATGTTATACTTAGATGACTGGAGGGATGTCTATCTAAGTGGGAGTTCATTGAATAGTTTGATTAGATGAACTTAATTATCATGAACTTAGTCTAAAATTTTACAATATGTCTTGTAGATCAAATGGCCAACGTAGTCCTCAACTTCAACGCGTTCCTAGAGAAAACCAAGCTGAAAGATGATGGCAGCAACTATACGGACTGGGTCCGGAACCTGAGGATCATCCTCATAGCTGCCAAGAAAGATTATGTCCTACAAGCACCGCCAGGTGACGCACCCGTCCCACAGAACCAAGACATTATGAACGCTTGGCAGACACGTGTTGATGACTACTCCCTCGTTCAGTGCGGCATGCTTTACAGCTTAGAGCCGGGGTTCCAAAAGCGTTTTGAGAGACATGGAGCATATGAGATGTTCGAAGAGCTGAAAATGGTTTTTCAAGCTCATGCCCGGGTCGAGAGATATGAAGTCTCCGACAAATTCTTCAGCTGTAAGATGGAGGAAAACAGTTCTGTCAGTGAGCACATACTCACTATGTCTGGGTTACATAACCGCTTGACTCAGCTGGGAGTTAATCTCCCGGATGACGCGGTCATTGACAGAATCCTCCAGTCGCTTCCACCGAGTTACAAGAGCTTTGTGATGAACTTCAATATGCAGGGGATGGAAAAGACCATTCCCGAATTATTTGCAATGCTGAAATCAGCAGAGGTAGAAGTCAAAAAGGAACATCAAGTGTTGATGGTGAATAAAACCACTAAGTTCAAGAAAGGCAAGGGTAAGAAGAACTTCAAGAAGGACGGCAAGGGAGTTGCCGCGCCCCGTAAGCAAGCTGCCGGGAAGAAGCCAAAGAATGGACCCAAGCCCGAGACTGAGTGCTTTTATTGCAAGGGAAGTGGTCACTGGAAGCGGAACTGCCCCAAGTACTTAGCGGACAAGAAGGCCGGCAACACTAAAGGTATATGTGATATACATGTAATTGATGTGTACCTTACCAGTATTCGTAGTAGCTCCTGGGTATTTGATACCGGTGCGGTTGCTCACATTTGTAACTCAAAACAGGAGCTGCGGAATAAGCGGAGACTGGCGAAGGACGAGGTGACGATGCGAGTCGGGAATGGTTCCAAGGTCAATGTGATCGCCGTCGGCACGCTACCTCTACATTTACCTTCGGGATTAGTTTTAAACCTTAATAATTGTTATTTAGTGCCAGCTTTGAGAATGAACATTGTATCAGGATCTCGTTTAATTTGAGATGGCTACTCATTTAAATCCGAGAATAATGGTTGTTCTATTTATATGAGAGATATGTTTTATGGTCATGCTCCGATGGTGAATGGTTTATTCTTAATGAATCTCGAGCGTAATACTACACATGTTCATAGTGTGAGTACCAAAAGATGTAAGATTGATAATGATAGTCCCACATACTTGTGGCACTGCCGCCTTGGTCACATAGGTGTCAAATGCATGAAGAAGCTCCATGCTGATGGACTTTTAGAGTCTCTTGATTACGAATCATTTGACACGTGCGAACCATGCCTCATGGGTAAAATGACCAAGACTCCGTTCTCAGGAACAATGGAGCGAGCAACCAACTTATTGGAAATCATACATACTGATGTGTGCGGTCCAATGAGTGTTGAGGCTCGCGGTGGCTATCGTTATGTTCTCACCCTCACTGATGACTTGAGTAGATATGGGTATGTCTACTTAATGAAACACAAGTCTGAAACCTTTGAAAAGTTCAAGGAATTTCAGAGTGAGGTTGAGAATCAACGTGACAGGAAAATCAAGTTCCTGTGATCAGATCGCGGAGGAGAATACTTGAGTCACGAGTTTGGCACGCACTTAACAAAATGTGGAATAGTTTCACAACTCACGCCGCCTGGAACACCTCAGCGTAATGGTGTGTCCGAACGTCGTAATCGCACTCTATTAGATATGGTGCGATCTATGATGTCTCTTGCCGATTTATCGCTTTCTTTTTGGGGCTATGCTTTAGAGACTGCCGCATTCACTTTAAATAGGGCTCCGTGAAATCCGTTGAGACGACACTGTTTGAATTATGGTTTGGGAAGAAACCTAAGCTGTCGTTTCTAAAAGTTTGGGGATGCGATGCTTATGTCAAGAAACTTCAACCTGAAAAGCTCGAACCCAAATCAGAAAAATGCGTCTTCATAGGATACCCTAAACAAACTATTGGGTATACCTTCTACCTCAGATCCGAAGGCAAGATCTTTGTTGCCAAAAATGGGTCCTTTCTAGAGAAAGAGTTTCTCTCGAAAGAAGTAAGTGGGAGGAAAGTAGACCTTGATGAAGTATTACCTCTTGAACCGGAAAATGGAGCAACTCAAGAAAATGTTTCTGAGGTGCCTGCACCGACAAGAGAGGAAGTTAATGATGATGATCAAGATACTTCTGATCAAGCTCCTACTGAAATTGGAAGGTCCACAAGGACATGTTCCGCACCAGAGTGGTACGGCAACCCTGTCCTGGAAATCATGTTGTTAGACAACGGTGAACCTTCGAACTATGAAGAAGCAATGGCAGGCCCGAATTCCGACAAATGGCTAGAAGCCATGAAATCCGAGATAGGATCCATGTATGAAAATGAAGTATGGACTTTGACTGACTTGCCCGTTGAGCGGCGAGCCATAGAAAATAAATGGATCTTTAAGAAGAAGACAGACGCGGATGGTAATGTGACCATCTATAAATCTCGGCTTGTCGCTAAGGGTTATCGACAAGTTCAAGGGGTTGACTACGATGAGACTTTCTCACCGGTAGCGAAGCTGAAGTCTGTTCGAATCATGTTAGCAATTGCCGCATTTTATGATTATGAAATTTGGCAAATGGACGTCAAAACGGCATTCCTTAATGGTTTCCTTAAGGAAGAATTGTATATGATGCAGCCGGAAGGTTTTGTCGATCCTAAGAATGCTGACAAGGTGTGCAAGCTCCAACGCTCGATTTATGGGCTGGTGCAAGCATCTCGGAGTTGGAACATTCGCTTTGATGAGATGATCAAAGCGTTTGGGTTTACGCAGACTTATGGAGAAGCCTGCGTTTACAAGAAAGTGAGTGGGAGCTCTGTAGCATTTCTCATATTATACGTAGATGACATACTTTTGATGGGAAATGATATAGAACTCTTGGACAACATTAAGGCCTACTTGAATAAAAGTTTTTCAATGAAGGACCTTGGAGAAGCTGCTTATATATTAGGCATCAAGATCTACAGAGATAGATCAAGACGCCTCATAGGTCTTTCACAAAGCACATACCTTGATAAGATATTGAAGAAGTTCAATATGGATCAGTCTAAGAAGGGGTTCTTGCCTGTGTTGCAAGGTGTGAAATTGAGCTCAGCTCAATGTCCGACCACGGCAGAAGATATAGAAGAGATGAGTGTCATCCCCTATGCCTCAGCCATAGGTTCTATTATGTATGCCATGCTGTGTACCAGACCTGATGTAAACCTTGCCGTAAGTTTGGTAGGAAGGTACCAAAGTAATCCCGGCAAGGAACACTGGACAGCGGTCAAGAATATCCTAAAGTACCTGAAAAGGACTAAGGAAATGTTTCTCGTTTATGGAGGTGATGAAGAGCTCGTCGTAAAAGGTTACGTCGACGCTAGCTTCGACACAGATCTGGATGACTCTAAGTCACAAACCGGATACGTGTATATATTGAATGGTGGGGCAGTAAGCTGGTGCAGTTGCAAGCAGAGCGTCGTGGCGGGATCTACATGTGAAGCGGAGTACATGGCAGCCTCGGAGGCAGCGCATGAAACAATTTGGGTGAAGGAGTTCATCACCGACCTAGGAGTCATACCCAATGCGTCGGGGCCGATCAAGCTTTTCTGTGACAACGCTGGAGCTATTGCTCTTGCCAAGGAGCCCAGGTTTCACAAGAAGACAAGGCACATCAAGCGTCGCTTCAACTCCATTCGTGAAAATGTTCAAGATGGAGACATAGAAATTTGTAAAGTCCATACAGATCTGAATGTAGCAGATCCGTTGACTAAACCTCTCCCTAGAGCAAAACATGATCAACACCAGAATTCCATGGGTGTTCGATTCATCACAATGTAACTAGATTATTGACTCTAGTGCAAGTGGGAGACTGTTGGAAATATGCCCTAGAGGCAATAATTAAAGCATTATTATTATATTTCCTTGTTCATGATAATTGTCTTTATTCATGCTATAATTGTGTTATCCGGAAATCGTAATACATGTGTGAATAATAGACACCAGACACCAACATGTCCCTAGTAAGCCTCTAGTTGACTAGCTCGTTGATCAACAGATAGTCATGGTTTCCTGACTATGGACATTGGATGTCATTGATAACGAGATCACATCATTAGGAGAATGATGTGATGGACAAGACCCAATCCTAAACATAGCACAAGATCGTATAGTTCGTTTGCTAGAGTTTTCCAATGTCAAGTATCTTTTCCTTAGACCATGAGATCGTGTAACTCCCGGATACCGTAGGAGGGTGTGCCAAACGTCACAACGTAACTGGGTGACTATAAAGGTATACTACGGGTATCTCCGAAAGTGTCCGTTGGGTTGACACGGATCAAGACTGGGATTTGTCATTGTCACTCTGTATGACGGAGAGGTATCACTGGGCCCACTCGGTAATGCATCATCATAATGAGCTCAAAGTGACCAAGTGTCTGGTCACGGGATCATGCATTATGGTACGAGTAAAGTGACTTGCCGGTAACGAGATTGAACGAGGTATTGGGATACCAACGATCGAATCTCGGGCAAGTAACATACCGATTGACAAAGGGAATTGTATACGGGATTGATTGAATCCTCGACATCGTGGTTCATCCGATGAGATCATCAAGGAGCATGTGGGAGCCAACATGGGTATCCAGATCCCGCTGTTGGTTATTGGCCGGAGAGTCGTCTCAGTCATGTCTACACGCCTTTGGTGCCTCCCTCTCCCGCTCCAACACATCCTCCTCCTCCATAGTGCTTGGCGAAGCCCTGCCAGAGTACTGCAGCTCCACCACCACCACACCGTCGTGCTGCTGCTGGAGCCATCTTCCTCAACCTCTCCTTCCCTCTTGCTGGATCAAGAAGAAGGAGACGTCACGCTGACCGTACGTGTGTTGAACGCGGAGGTGCCGTCCGTTCGGCGCTAGGATCTCCGGTGATTTGGATCACGTCGAGTAGGCCTTCCTCATCCCCGTTCTTTGAACGCTTCCGCGCGTGATCTACAAAGGTATGTAGATGCAATCCGATCACTCGTTGCTAGATGAACTCATAGATGGATCTTGGTGAAACCGTAGGAAATTTTTTGTTTTCTGCAACGTTCCCCAACAATAAGTTCGGGGTGCCGCACTTGTGAAATTGTTTGGACTTCTCACACCATATTGTGGGGTACTTAAGCCCCTAGTGTATTGGCCGTACCAAAGTGTATGGTTGCAAGGTGTCATTGATGAACACATATATGTAAAAAAGAAGGAATAATGCAATAATAGTCTTAATGCTATGTATTGTTTATTCAAAAAGGTGCGTTAAAGCGGAATGATACATGCAGTGCAATAAGAGAAAAGTAGGACTATATCCCTTCCAAGGGCAAGCTGAGGAATAATGTTAAGGCAAGTATTTCACTCGTTATCGTAATCCACCTGGGAGTTCCGTTTTGTGGTGTAGCTTTCTGCCTCCTTGGTTGCTGCATCATGTGTTAGGCAATCATGCTACCGGACAGGGTTTCTAGAGATTAATGTCCTGAAAGAAAAATAACAAAGCGGGAAGCCCCTAGTGTGGTTTAAGTCGCGTCTTGGGGTGTGTCGTAGTTGTGCCCCTCTCCCTACCTGTGCCCATGGTATTTTTAATGCGTAATTATGTACGCGTGGCACGAATTTCGTCGTTTGGCTGGGGCCGGGGTGGGGGCCGCATTGTTATGCGAGCTCGGGACGTGCCAGGTGGTTCAGTTGCCGATTACTCCGGGCACGCTTGAAGGTGTTCGGGTCCTTGAACGCCGAACTAGTGGATTGCCTTAAGAGGCTGCTTTGCGTTTCCGCTGCGAGGGCTGTAGTGTGCTCCTTCGTTCGGAGAGAGCGCTCTGTGTTTCCATTAACTGTAATGACCCCCTGAGGTCCTGGCATCTTGAGCTTGAGGTATGCATAATGCGGTACCGCATTGAATCTCGCAAATGCGGTTCGCCCGAGCAGTGCATGATAACCACTGCGGAACGGGACTATATCGAAGATTAACTCTTCGCTTCGGAAGTTATTCGGGGATCCGAAGACCACTTCCAGTGTGACTGAGCCTGTGCAATGGGCTTCTACACCTGGCATGAAGCCTTTAAAGGTCGTTTTGTGGGTTTGATCCTTGAGGGGTCTATACCCATTTTGCACACTGTGTCCTGGTAAAGCAGGTTCAGGCTGCTGCCGCCATCCATAAGGACTCGAGTGAGGTGAAATCCGTCAATAATTTGGTCTAGGACCAGTGCGGCGAATCCACCATGACGGATACTAGTGGGGTGGTCCCTGCGATCGAAGGTGATCGGACAGGAGGACCATGGGTTGAACTTTGGGGCGACTAGCTCCAACGCATATACGTCCCTGAGCGCACGCTTCCGCTCCCTCTTGGGGATGTGGGTTGCGTATATCATGTTCATCGTCCGCATTTGTGGGGGGAACCTCTTCTGTCCTCCGGTATTCGGCTGCCGGGGCTCCTCCTCGTCATCGCTATGTGGCCCCTGATCTTTGTTTTCGGCAATTAACTTGCCGGCCTGCTTGAACACCCAACAATCCCTATTGGTGTGGTTGGCTGGCTTGTCGGGGGTGCCGTGTATTTGACACGAGCGATCGATTATACGGTCCAAACTGGACAGCCCCGGGGTGCTTCTTTTAAATGGCTTTTTCCGCTGACCGGGTTTAGAGCCTTTGAATCTGGCATTGATTGTCGTATCCTCGGTATTGTCACTGTTAATGCGGCGCTTATGTTTGTTGCGACATGACCTGCCATTGCCGTCCTTGGTATCCGAACTACCATGGTTCTTTGATATGTTATCACTGCGAGCCAGCCAGCTGTCTTCTCCCACACAAAAGTGGGTCATGAGTGTCGTGAGGGCTGCCATAGATTTCGGCTTTTCCGGACCAAGGTGCCGGGCTAGCCACTCGTCGCGGATGTTGTGTTTGAAAGATGCTAGAGCCTCTGCATCCGGACAGTCGACAATTTGATTTTTCTTTGTTAGGAACCGTGTACAGAATTGCCTGTCCGATTCCTCTGGCTACTGAATTATGTGGCTCAAGTCATCGGCATCTGGTGGTCGCACATAAGTGCCCTGAAAGTTGTTGAGGAATGCGGCTTCCAGATTGATACGTCTCCGTCGTATCTACTTTTCCAAACACTTTTGCCCTTGTTTTGGACTCTAACTTGTGTGATTTGAATGGAACTAACCTGGACTGACGCTGTTTTCAGCAGAATTACCTTGGTGTTGTTTTATGTGCAGAAAGCAAATATTCTCGGAAAGTCCTGAAACTCCACGAAATACCTTAGAAAAAATAATAAAAAATCCTCGCCAAATATGAAGACCAGGGGGGCCCACACCCTTTCCACGAGGGTGGGGGGCGCCCCCCCTAGGGCGCGCCCCCTACCTCGTGGGCCCCCTGTTGACCCTCCGACACCAACTCCAACTCTATATATTTGCTTTCGGAGAGAAAAAAATCAGAGAGAAGAAATCATCGTGTTTTATGATACGGAGCCGCTGACAAGCCCTAAAACCTCTCGGGAGGGCTGATCTGGAGTCCGTTCGGGGCTCCGGAGACGGGGATTCGTCGTCGTTGTCATCATCAACCATCCTCCATCACCAATTTCATGATGCTCACTGCCGTGCGTGAGTAATTCCATCGTAGGCTTGCTGGACGGTGATGGGTTGGATGAGATTTATCATGTAATCGAGTTAGTTTTGTTAGGGTTTGATCCCTAGTATCCATTATGTTCTGAGATTGATGTTGCTATGACTTTGCTATGCTTAATGCTTGTCACTAGGGCCCGAGTGCCATGATTTCAGATCTGAACCTATTATGTTTTCATGAATATATGTGAGTTCTTGATCCTATCTTGCAAGTCTATAGTCACCTACTATGTGTTATGATCCGGCAACCCCGAAGTGACAATAATCGGGACCACTCCCGGTGATGACCATAGTTTGAGGAGTTCATGTATTCACTATGTGTTAATGCTTTGTTCCGGTTCTCTAGTAAAAGGAGGCCTTAATATCCCTTAGTTTTCAATAGGACCCCGCTGCCTCGGGAGGGTAGGACAAAAGATGTCATGCAAGTTCTTTTCCATAAGCATGTATGACTATATACGGAATACATGCCTACATTACATTGACGAACTGGAGCTAGTTCTGTGTCACCCTATGTTATGACTGTTACATGATGAACCGCATCCGGCATAATTATCCATCACTGATCCGGTGCCTACGAGTTTTCCATATACTGGTTTATGCTTATTTACTTTCCCGCTTTTACTGTTACAATCACTACAAAATACCAAAAACATTACTTTTGCTGTCTTTACTTTTGTTGCCGCTACCACCACTATCATATTACTGTGCTACTAAACACTTTGTTGCGGATACTAAGTTTCCAGGTGTGGTTGAATTGACAACTCAGTTGCTAATACTTGAGAATATTCTTTGGCTCCCCTTGTGTTGAATCAATAAATTTGGGTTAAATACTCTACCCTCGAAAACTGTTGCGATCCCCTATACTTGTGGGTTATCTAGACCTTTTTCTGGCGCCGTTGCCGGGGAGCATAGCTCTATTCTTTGAGTCACTTGGGATTTATATCTGCTGGACACTATGAAGAACTTGAGAGATCCAAAAACCAAGATCTATCCCTCAACTACGAGGGGAGGTAAGGAACTGCCATCTAGCTCTGCACATGATTCACCTTCTGTTATGAGTAAGTTTGCGACACCTAGATCTGCTTCTGCTATTCGTTCTGATATGTCGCTTGTTATTGATGATGCCACTTGTACTATGCATGATACTTATGATGAAACTGCTTCTATGCCTGATACTATTGTGCCCCTTAGTGAATTTCTTGAAGAACAAATTGCTAGGGCTAGAGAAAGAGAAATTGATGAAACTGAATACGATGATGATAGTGATGATGAAAATATGCCTGTTATTCCTGAAGGTTATCTTTTTGGTAAAGATGCTTCTTTAGCTATTTTAGCCTGCAAAGATAGATATGAGCTTAAAAGGTTATTAATTAAATGGAACAAAGAATCACTTAGAGATAAAATGAAACCCGATCCTGCTTTTGCTACTTCACCTATATGTGTTCCTGATAAAGATTATGAATTCTCTGTTGATCCTGATATAATTATGCTGGTTGAATCTGATCCGTTTTATGGCTATGAATCTGAAACTGTTGTGGCACATCTTACTAAGTTATTAAATGAAATAGCTGCCCTGTTCACTAATAATGAGAGATCACGTTACCTCTATTTACTCAAAATATTTCCGTTCTCATTAAAGGGTGATGCTAAGATATGGTTTAATTCCCTTGATCCTGGTTGTGTGTGTAGTCCCCAGGATATGATTTATTACTCCTCTGCTAAATATTTCCCTGCTCATAAGAAATAAGCTGCTTTGAGGGAAATATACAATTTCGTGCAAATTAAAGAAGAGAGTCTCCCACAAGCTTGGGGGAGGCTTCTCAAGTTACTTAATGCTTTGCCTGATCATCCTCTTAAGAAACCTGAAATACTTGATATCTTTTATAATGGACTAACCGATGCTTCCAGAGATTACCTGGATAGTTGTGCTGGTTCTATTTTCAGGGAAAGAACACCGGATGAAGCTGAAATTCTATTGAATAATATGTTGACAAATGAAAATAATTGGGCACCTCCTGAGCCAGCTCCCGCTCCAATTAATGATCCTATTCCTAAACCAACTCCGAAGAAGAGAGGTGTTCTATTTCTCAGTCCCGAAGATATGCAAGAGGAAAAGAAATCTATGAAAGAAAAAGGTATTAAAGCTGAAGATGTTAAGAATTTACCTCCTATTGAAGAAATACATGGTCTTAATATATCGCCTGTTGACGAAGTATATGATCTTAATCCTTTATTCATTGAGGAACCTCCCGATATCCCGACACAGGTAGTAAAGGTAAATTCTCTATATATATTTGATGAAGGTGATATCCCTCACTATAAGTCTGCTAGGCAATGCTTTGATGAGTTTGATAATTTTATTGTCAAACAAGAAAATTTCAATGGTTATTTTGGTAGACAATTGAAATATGATTCCGATATAATTAAATACTTGGGTGATTATATGGCTAATATTAGAGGTGAACTTAAACTTGTTAGCAAACATGCTTCTATGGTTACCACTCAAGTAGAACAAGTACTTAAAGCTCAAAAAGAATTGCTCCATGAAATGAATAATAAGAAAAATGATTATGTTGTTAGAGTGGCTACTAGAACTGGTAGAATGACTCAGGAACCTTTGTATCCTGAAGGCCACCCTAAGAGAATCGAGCAAGATTCTCAGAGAAATAATATTGATGCACCTAGTTCTTCTAAAAAGGAGAAAAAGAAAAATGATAGAACTGTGCAAACTTCTAGTGAACCTATTGCTGAACCACCTGATAATCCAAATGATATTTCTATGTCTGATGCTGAAACACAATCTGGTAATGAACATGATCCTAGTAAAAATATTAATGATGATGTTCATGATGATGCTCAACCTCGTAATGATAATGATGTAGAAATAGAACCTGCTGTTGATCTTGATAACCCATAATCAAAGAATCGACGTTATGATAAAAGAGACTTTGTTGCTAGGAAACATGGTAAAGAAAAGGGAACCTTGGGTTCAGAAACCCATGCCTTTTCCTCTGAAACCATCCAAGAAGAAGGATGATGAGGATTTTGAGCGCTTTGCTGAAATGATTAGGCCTATATTTTTACGTATGCGATTGACTGATGTGCTCAAAACTAATCCTTATGCTAAATATATGAAGGATATCATTACTAATAAAACAAAGATACCGGAAGCTGAAATTTCCACCATGCTTGCTAATTATACTTTTAAGGGTGAAATACCAAAGAAACTTGGAGATCCCAGAGTACCTACTATACCTTGCTCCATTAAAAGAAATTATATTAAAACTTCTTTATGTGATCTTGGAGCCGGTGTTAATGTTATGCCTCTCTCTTTATATCGTAGACTTGACTTGAATAAGTTGACACCTACTGAAATATCTTTGCAAATGGCTGATAAATCAACTGCTATACCTGTCGGTATTTGTGAGGACGTGCCCGTTGTGGTTGCAAACGTTACTATTTTAATGGACTTTGTTATTCTTGATATTCCCGAGGATGATAGTATGTCTATTATTCTTGGAAGACCTTTTCTTAATACTGCAGGGGCTGTTATTGTTGCAACAAAGGCAATGTCACTTTTCATGTTAATGGTAATGAGCATACGGTACACTTTCCGAGGAAACAACCTCAAGTTCATAGTATCAACTCCATTGGAAAAATTCAATCGATTATAATTGGAGGTTTTGAATTTCCTCTTCCTACACTCAAAAAGAAATATGATATACTCACTATAGGGGATGTGCATATCCCCGTTGAGGTAACTTAGTGTTATTCGAAATTTCTCTGGTTTCATGATTATCGGAATGAGTTTGTTAACAAGACTTGATCAACCTTGTTAGTGGATTCTTTTTTATGAGCATGAGGTGGATGAAACTATAAGCACAAACTTATGTACCCTCTTTATATTTTCTGTAATTTAGTAGAAATGAAGTAAAAATAGTATTTTTCTGTCTGTTTCCTGACTTATCCGTGCAATATAAAAATATCCTGAAAATAAAAGTCCTCAGAAAGCCATGCCAATTTAATAAGATTTTTTTCGGGAATATTTGAGGATTTACTGTGCAAAAATTACCACGAGAGGAGCTGCCACCTGGCCACGAGGGTGGTGGGCACGCCCCCCTCCCTAGGGCGCGCCCCCTGCCTCGTGGGCTCACGGTGGCCCTCCTCCACTTATCCCAGCACCCATCTTCTTCCTCTGCCTCACACAAACCCGAAAAACCAACTCAAGCACGAGTTCCAACCACTTTTGCTGTGATTTTCGATCTCCTTGCTCAAAGCACCTCTCGCAAAACTGCTTGGGGAGATTGTTCCTTGGTATGTGACTCCTCCATTGGTCCAATTAGTTTTTGTTCTAGTGCTCTATTCTTTGCAAATTTGTGCTGCATAGGTGACCATGTTCTTGAGCTTGCATGTCAAATTTATATGGCTCCAAGTAGTTCTAATGCTTGATATAGGCTCTAGGCACTTGTAGGAGTAGTTACTATCAATATTATTGAAGTTGGTTCACTTTTGTTTGAAGTTACTAAAACTTTCAGAATTTTTCAGAGAAAAACAATATGCTTAGGAAGATGTTCCAAGGTGGTTCCTCTAAGAAGCAAGGACCCAGGATTTCTATGCGCGATGCTGACGAGGATCCACCAAGAGACGCTCCGGTACGGCCTTGCGAATGGCCATCAGAAAATTTTATGGACCGTGCGGGAATTAAAGAAGAATTCAAAGCATATTTGTGCAATGCCGGTCTTGAGGAATTTGAGGCCAACAAATGCCCCCAGTATCATGATCTCACAAGTTCATTTGTGAGGAGGTTTGAGTATTCATCTTCGCGTAATTCTCCTTCAGTCATGTTTGATCTTTATGATAAATCTTATAGAATGGACTTAGAGGATTTTACTCTTGCGTGCAAACTTCCATCATGGGGCAGTATTAGGGATCCCCCTAAATCTGAATTTAGAAACTTTCTTGCTAGTATAACTGTGGGGGAATCCAGTAACATAACGCAGGCTACCATAGGGAGCATTCACCTTCCTGCTATACATTATTTTGCTCTCTTTATCGGTAGATGCATAAATGCTAAGGATGAAGCATGTCACATGTGTGTCCCTGATCTTAGCATTCTTAGGAGTGCTGTGTTAGGAGACCAATCTTATCATATGGGAGCCATTGTAGCTCGTAGGTTGCATCATAATAGACATAATGGAGATTTCTTTGGAGGAATTTATGCAACCCGCTTAGCTCATTTTCTTGAAATAGACATTCGTGAGGGTGATATGGAGTTGCTTCCTGCATATTTAGATTATAACTCTATGGCTTCGCACTAGTGTGTCGAGAGACCTGAATCACCTCTCTTATATCGCTTAATTTTTGATAAACGACGTGTTTTCCATATTACTCTCCCTGCTCCTGCCTTCTTTGATTCACAGACAAAAGGAAGATATGTTATTACCAGAGAGGAGGCAGAAGAGTACGAGAGGAGAGCGGAGGCAGCTCGACTCCACGCTGCAGCTCAGCAGGCGATAACCGCTGCACAACAGTATGATCCCAACTATTCTTCCTCATCACAATACGACCCCAACAACTATTATTATGGATATCCGCCAGGCCAGCCGTGGCCATAGACCAACTTAGGACAAAAGCCTAAGCTTGGGGGAGTACGTATTTCTCACTGACATTACATTTATGTTCACACACACTCGTTGCTAGATGTCGGTGCTCATACTTTTTCACTGTAATATCCATGCTAGTTTATTTTCCTTTTCCTGCTTTCTTCTTGTGTGTTTAGTAAACCTTAAGAAAAACAAAAAAAATTAGTAGTAATTTACTTTCCTGTTGTAGTAGTAATTAAAAAGAATACCCAAAAAAAATATTTCCCGCTCTTCTTTTGCTTCTTGGGAGCTTTCCCGTGTAAATAGTTTTATTTTCTTTTCTTTTCTTTGGGGGTCAGTAGGAGAAGACCATAATTAAATTGTTGAAGTGGCTCTTATATGCATTATTGTTGATTTAACCCAGAGCCCATATTGCCTTGTCTTCCCCTGTTTCTTGAATGCTCGCAGATTCCAGCTTAGTCCAATGCACGTGCACTCTTATTATTATTCACACTGTTCGGTCGTGCAAGTGAAAGGCAATTATGATGATATATGATGGACTGACTGAGATGAGAAAAGCTGGTATGAACTCGACCTCTTTTGTTTTTGTAAATATGATGAGCCCGTCGTTCTTGATTCAGCTTATTATGAATAAACATGTTTGCAATGACAATTAGAGATCATAGTTTCTTGTGCCATGCTTGATTAGCTATGAGTTATAATGATTTACCTTGTGTGCCAACATGCTATTGAGATGATTATGATGTGGTATGATGGGGTGGTATCCTCCTTTGAATGATTTAAGTGACTTGACTTGGCACATGTTCACGCATGTAGTTGAAACAAAATCAACATAGCCTTCATGATATTTATGTTCATGGTGGATTATATCCTACTCATGCTTGCATCCAATGTTTATTAATTTTAATGCATGTACATGGCTGTTGTCGCTCTCTAGTTGGTCGCTTCCCAGCCTTTTGCTAGCCTTCACCTGTACTAAGCAGGAATACTGCTTGTGCATCCAATCCCTTAAACCCCAAAGTTATTCCATATGAGTCCACTATACCTTCCTATATGCGGTATTTACCTGCCATTCCAAGTAAATTTGTATGTGCCAAACTCTAAACCTTCAAATAAACATTCTGTTTTGTATGCTCGAATAGCTCATGTATCAACAAAGGCTGTCCTTATCTTACGTGTTAGGCGGGTTATTCTCAAGAGGAGTGGACTCCGCTCCTCACTCACGAGAAAATGGCTGGTCACCGGGATGCCCAGTCCCATGCTTTATGCAAACTAAATCAAAATTAATTGCAAACAAAACTCCCCCTGGGACCTGATGTATGTTGGAGGCACTCGTTGTTTCGAGCAAGCCATGGATTGATGCTTGTTGGTGGAGGGGGAGTATAAACTTTACCATTCTGTTTGGGAACCGCCTATAATGTGTTTAGCATGGAAGATATCACCATCTCTTAGTTGTTACGTTGACAATGAAAGTATACCGCTCAAAATGCAATTTATCTCTATTTCAAAATCGAGCTCTGGCACCTCTACAAATCCCTGCTTCCCTCTGCGAAGGGCCTATCCATTTACTTTTATGTTGAGTCATCACCCTCTTATTAAAGAGCACTAGCTGGAGAGCACAACTGTCATTTGCATTCATCACTATTAATCTATGTTGGGTATGACTATGGTTGGATCTCTTTTACCATGAATTACAATGTCTAGTCAGTCTTTGATCTTTAAAGGTGCTCTGCATTTATGTTTTGCGGTCTCAGAAAGGGCTAGCGAGATACCATCTTGTTATATCATATTATGATTGTTTTGAGAAAGTGTTGTCATCCGAGATTTATTATTATGACTTGCTAGTTGATTATGCTATTGATATGAGTAATTGTGAGACCTGAGAATTATTGCAAATGTGGTTAGTTATGATCTATGCAGAAAACTTGAATGCTGGCTTGACATAGTTACAACAACAATAGTAAACCGAGTTTGTAAAAGTTTTTCTTTCTTTCTTTCAGTTTGTCAACTGAATTGCTTGAGGACAAGCAAGGGTTTAAGCTTGGGGGAGTTGATACGTCTCCGTCGTATCTACTTTTCCAAACACTTTTGCCCTTGTTTTGGACTCTAACTTGTATGATTTGACTGGAACTAACCTGGACTGACGCTGTTTTCAGCAGAATTACCTTGGTGTTGTTTTATGTGCAGAAAGCAAATATTCTCGGAAAGTCCTGAAACTCCACGGAATACCTTAGAAAAAATAAAAAAATCCTCGCCAAATATGAAGACCAGGGAGCCCACACCCTTTCCATGAGGGTGGGGGGCGCCCCCCCCCCTACCCTACCCCGTGGGCCCCCTGTTGACCCTCCGATGCCAACTCCAACTCTATATATTTGCGTTCGGAGAGAGAAAAAATCAGAGAGAAAAAATCATCATGTTTTACGATACGGAGCCGCCGCCAAGCCCTAAAACCTCTCGGGAGGGCTGATCTGGAGTCCATTCGGGGCTCTGGAGAGGGGGATTCGTCGCCGTCGTCATCATCAACCATCCTCCATCACCAATTTCATGATGCTCACCGCCATGCGTGAGTAATTCCATCGTAGGCTTGTTGGACGGTGATGGGTTGGATGAGATTTATCATGTAATCGAGTTAGTTTTGTTAGGGTTTGATCCCTAGTATCCATTATGTTCTGAGATTGATGTTGCTATGACTTTGCTATGCTTAATGCTTGTCACTAGGGCCTGAGTGCCATGATTTCAGATCTGAACCTATTATGTTTTCATGAATATATGTGAGTTCTTGATCCTATCTTGCAAGTCTATAGTCACCTACTATGTGTTATGATCCGGCAACCCCGAAGTGACAATAGTCGGGACCACTCCCGGTGATGACCATAGTTTTAGGAATTCATGTATTCACTATGTGTTAATGCTTTGTTCCGGTTCTATATTAAAAGGAGGCCTTAATATCCCTTAGTTTCCAATAGGACCACGCTGCCACGGGAGGGTAGGACAAAAGATGTCATGCAAGTTATTTTCCATAAGCACGTATGACTATATACGGAATACATGCCTACATTACATTGACAAACTGGAGCTAGTTCTGTGTCACCCTATGTTATGACTGTTACATGATGAACCGCATTTGGCATAATTATCCATCACTGATCCGGTGCCTACAAGTTTTCCATATACTGGTTTACGCTTATTTACTTTCCCGCTTTTACTGTTACAATCACTACAAAATACCAAAAACATTACTTTTGCTGTCTTTACTTTTGTTGCCGCTACCATCACTATCATATTACTATGCTACTAAACACTTTGCTGCAGATACTAAGTTTCCAGGTGTGGTTGAATTGACAACTCAGCTGCTAATACTTGAGAATATTCTTTGGCTCCCCTTGTGTCGAATCAATAAATTTGGGTTAAATACTCTACCCTCGAAAACTGTTGCTATCCCCTATACTTGTGGGTTATCACAGATCCTCCCAACATCCAAATGACTCTGCTGGCAAGCTATTGAGCCAATGCCGAGCTGGTCCTTTGAGTTTGAGTGGGAGATATTTAATGGCGTGTAGATCATTACAGCATGCCATGTGGATATGCAGGAGGAAATCCTCGATCCATACCGCGGGATCTGTTGTGCCGTCGTATGATTCTATATTTACGGGTTTGAAACCCTCTGGGATTTGATGATCCATAACTTCGTCAGTGAAGCATAAGGGGTGTGTGGCGCCTCTGTACTGGGCTATATCGCGACGCAGCTCCAATGAGTCCTGCTCGCTGTGTTCGGCCCGGCCGGATTTACTTTTACTGTATCCAGCGTGACGTTTATCGTCTCGCATAGCGGCGCACCCTCATGATCCATAGATCGATCTTACATGTTTTGCTTTGTCCTCCAATACGTCTCGCAGGTCTGGCATACTTCCCCATGCCTTTTTATTTGAATGGCGTCGGGGTGCAGGCTGAGCTTTTGGCTGGAATGCCTCTCTATCGCGGCCACGAGGTGGCCGATCAGCCGCGTCATACGCTTCTTCCTCCAGTCGGGGTAGCAATCTGCATTTTGGGTAACTCTTGGAGGGGCATTCGAGTTTATATTCCTCGGCCGCGAGGACTTCAGTCCATCTGTTAGCTAGCAGATCTTGATCAGCTTGAAGCTACTGCTGCTTTTTCTTAAGGCTACTTGTCGTGGTTGTAAGCCGGCGCTTGAAGCGCTCTTGTTCGACGGGATCCTCTAGCACGACGAATTCATCATCGTGGAGGCTTGCCTCGTCTTCGGAGGGAGGTATGTAATTATTATCCTCTTCCTCTCTATCTACCGCTCTCTCATGAGGGCTGGCTTCTCCATCCTCCTGTGCTGAATCTTGCTGGAGGCGGTTGTCTTCGGCACTGTCCGGGGTGTTGTTATCTCTTGTGCCAGAATCACCATTTTTGCTTTGGCGGGACTTAGAGCGGCGCCGCTGACGCCGACGCTTAGGTTGCTCCCTGGAGGGGTCATCCTCCGTTGTCTCATCACCATTGCCTTCTTTGGGTGTGTCCACCATGTATATATCGTATGATGAGGTGGCTGTCCAATGCCCTGTGGGCAGTGGTTCCTCTTCGTCTCTCGCATCGTCGTCCATACTGTCGATGTCTTCGGAGTCGAAGTCGAGCATGTCGGTTAAGTCATCGATAGTGGCTACTAAGGGGTGGTGGGTGGGCAGCAAATTTCTTCCTTGTCCGTATCCCAATCCTGCCGGACATAGTTCGGCCAGGATCCTTGAAAGTGCAACTATCCCTAGGTGGTTTTGGTAATTCATAACAACATATAGCTCATTGAGCTAATGCTATTCCAAGATGATTATTTCAGGAAAGCTCAATGATTGGCATGGCATGGATGTGAAAGTGGAACCCTCAAAATGCTAAGGAAAAAGGATTGCCTCAAGCTCAAAAGCTCAAGACTCTTCATTTTATATTTTAGTGATCCAAGATCACATTGAGTCTTTAGGAAAAGCCAATACTATCAAGGAGGGATGAGGTGTTGCTTAATGAGCCTCTTGCTCATGTGCTTAGTGATATGCTCCAAAAACCCTCAACTACTTTCCCATATCCATATATGACCTAAACCCTAAGCCAAACTCGGTCCTACCGATTCTTCCTATCCGGCGCCACCGAGTTTTCACTTGTCATTAGCCACTGCCAAACCCTAGCAATTCGGTCCTACCGATAGGGATCTCGGTCTCACCGAGATGGAGTTGCAAACTCTCTATTTCCCTTTCGTAACTTTTCGGTCTCACTGAAAGAGCGAATCGGTCCCACCGAGATTGCAATGTAAACTCAGTGTTTCCCCTTTGTAACTTTTCGGTCTCACCGAGTTCCACTCGGTCTCACCGAAAGAGCAAATCGGTCCCACCGAGTTTTCCTGACCAACTCTCTGGTTAGCTAATTACCAAATTCGGTCTCACCGAGTTTGTGTAATCGGTCTCACCGAGATTACGTTATGCCCAAACCCTAACCATATCGGTCCTACCGAGTTGCATGTCAGTCCCACCGAAAATCTCTAACGGTCACTAGGTTTACATTTTTGGTCCGACCGAGTTTATTGATTCGGTCCCACCGAGATTGGAAAACTGTGTAACGGTTGGATTTTGTGTGGAGGCTATATATACCCCTCCACCTCCTTCTCATTCGAAGAGAGAGCCATCAGAACACAGACACACCATTCCAACTCATATGTTCTGAGAGAGAACCACCTACTCATGTGTTGAGACCAAGATATTCCATTCCTACCATATGAATCTTGATCTCTAGCCTTCCCAAGTAGCTTTCCACTCAAATCTTCTTTCCACCAAATCCAAATCCTATGAGAGAGAGTTGAGTGTTGGGGAGACTATCATTTGAAGCACAAGAGCAAGGAGTTCATTACCTACACACCATTTGTTACTTCTTGGAGAGTGGTGTCTCCTAGATTGGCTAGGTGTCACTTGGGAGCCTCCGACAAGATTGTGGAGTTGAACCAAGGAGTTTGTAAGGGCAAGGAGATCGCCTACTTCGTGAAGATCTACCGCTAGTGAGGCAAGTCCTGTGTGGGCGATGGCCATGGTGGGATAGACAAGGTTGCTTCTTCGTGGACCCTTTGTGGGTGGTTGCTTCTTCGTGGACCCTTCGTGGGTGGAGCCCTGTGTGGACTCGCACAACCGTTACCCTTGGGTGGAGCCCTGTGTGGACTCGCGCAACCGTTACCCTTCGTGGGTTGAAGTCTCCATCAACGTGGATGTAGGATAGCACCACCTATCCGAACCACGGGAAAAACATCTGTGTCTCCAATAGCGTTTGAATTCTCCAAACCCTTCCCTTTACATTCTTGCAAGTTGCATGCTTTACTTTCCGCTGCCAAGATACTCTTTGCATGCTTGCTTGAATTATGTGATGATTGCTTGACTTGTCCTAAATTAGCTAAAAACTACCAAGAACTAAAATTGGGAAAAGGTTAAGTTTTTATTTGGTCAAGTAGTCTAATCACCCCCCCCTCTAGACATACTTTCGATCCTACAATCCTCCTGACAAGGAGAGAGACCTTAATGAGTTCAGTAAGTCACCAAAGGGTGAGAGTTGAAAAATATCCGCGGAGGTAAACTCCATGATCGGCACCCAATCGGATTCGCTAGGAACGGGCGCAGGCGGTTCAGACTCCATGGCCGGAGAAGGATTCGGCAGTCTGACAACACGGCTCTCGCGCAGGGTAAGGTCGATGTTCGGCTCGATCGCCGCTGAGGGTAAGGCCTCCGTGATGGGGTCTATCCACCCGTCCATGGACGGCGCAACTGGCCCCGAATTAAGGGTTGGAGCGGCTGCCGGTGCGATCTCTTGAACGTCATCTGATGGTAGAGCTAAATCGTACTCATCGTGACCGCGTGACGCACAGGGCTGAGGCTCGAATCTGTCGAAGATCAAGTCTCCGCGAATATCGGTCGTGTAGTTTAAGCTTCCAAACCTGACTTGGTGGCCAGGGGCGTAACTTTCGATCTGCTCCAGATGGCCAAGCGAGTTGGCCCGCAGTGCGAAGCCGCCGAATACAAAAATCTGTCCGGGGAGAAATGTCTCACCCTGGACCGCATCGCTAACGATGATCGAAGGAGCCATCAATCCTAACGGCGACGACACAGAGGAACTCTCAACTAGAGCACCAATGTCGGTGTCAAAACCGGCGGATCTCAGGTAGGGGTTCCCAAACTGTGCGTCTAAGGCGGATGGTAACAGGAGGCAGGGGACACGATGTTTTACCCAGGTTCGGGCCTTCTTGATGGAGGTAAAACCCTACGTCCTGCTTGATTAATATTGATGATATGGGTAGTACAAGAGTAGATCTACCACAAGATCAGAGAGGCTAAACCCTAGAAGCTAGCCTATGGTATGATTGTCTGTTGTTGTCCTACGGACTAAAACTCTCTGGTTTATATAGACATCGGAGAGGGTTAGGGTTACACAAGGTCGGTTACAAAGGAGGAGATATCCATATCCATATTGCCTAGCTTGTCTTCCACACCAAGTAGAGTCCCATTCGGACACGAGACGAAGTCTTCAATCTTGTATCTTCATAGTCCAACAGTCCGGGCAAAGGATATAGTCCGGCTGTCCGGAGACCCCCTAATCCAGGACTCCCTCAGCAGGTCCAAAAGATCTTCAAGAACTTCACTGGGAAGGCCCAAAATCAATTTGAAGTGAAGATCAAGAAGGTTCGCAGTGACAACGGAACGGATTCAAGAACACAAATGTGGATACCTTTCTTGATGAAGAAGGGATTTCACACGAGTTCTCGGCTACGTACACGCCTCAACAAAATGGAGTTGTTGAGAGGAAGAACCGAACTCTTATTGAGATGGCGAGAATGATGTTTGATGAGTACAAGACACCAAAACACTTTTGGGCGGAAGCGGTTGAGACAGCCTGTCATGTAACAAAACACTTGTATCTTCACAAGCTACTCGGCAAGACGACATACGAGCTTCTCACTGGTAACAAACCCCAAGTTGGATACTTCCGAGTGTTTGGCTCAAAGTGTTACATTCTTGATAAGCGTCGTCGTTCTAAATTTGCTCCTAAATCTCATGAGGGTTTCCTACTCGGTAATGGCTCAAACTCTCACACTTACTGTGTCTACAATAATTTCACCCGAAAGGTTGAAGAGACGGTAGATGTGAAGTTTAATGAATCTAACGGCTCGCAAGTAGAGCCATTGCCAATTGATGTAGGAGACAAAGACCCTTTGGAAGCAATCCAAGACTTGTCTATTGGCAAGATTTGTCCAACGGAGGTGAAGGAGAGTACCTCGTCCGTCCAAGTGGAAGCTTCTACCTCACGACAAGGTGAACCAAGAGTTGACATGGAAGCATCCACAAGTGGGACACGCCAAGATGAAGAAAACGAGGAAGTACACCAAGATGAACCTCATCAACCTCCTTCTTCACCACGACGAGAAAACGACAATGTCAACAATGAAGAAGGCCAAGAACAAGAACGAGATGATGAAGAAGATGCTCTACCCCGACCCAAACAATAGCTCCCACGAGTCCGAGCAAGAGTTTCACGAGACCATCCCATTGAACAAATCTTCAACAATATTCAAACCAAGGGAATCACTCGCTCTAAAAACTTGTTTGGCTAATTCCTGTGAACATTATTCATTCATCTCTAGCATTGAACTTATGAAGGTTGAAGAAGCATTGGAAGATCAAGATTGGATAAATGCCATGCACGAAGAGCTACACAACTTTGAGAGAAACCAAGTGTGGACATTGGTCGAGAAGCCCGACAACAACCACAACATCATTGGTACCAAATGGGTGTTTCGCAACAAGCAAGACGAAAGATGGCCAAGTCGTCCGCAACAAAGCACGTCTCGTCGCCCAAGGCTACACTCAAGTCGAAGGTATGGACTACGGTGAGACATATGCCCCCGTTGCTAGACTTGAGTCCATTCGCATCTTACTTGCCTATGCTAATCACCATGATATTACCTTGTACCAAATGGATATTAAAACTTCTTTTCTAAATGGTGAAATATAGGAGGAGGTCTATGTTAAGCAACCTCCCAGCTTTGTTAATCCTAAGAAACCTAATCATGTTTACAAACTTCACAAAGCTCTTTATGGTCTTAAACAAGCTCCTAGAGCGTGGTATAAATGCTTGACCAAGTTCCTTATTGAAAAAGGCTTTGAGATTGGAAAGATAGATTCTACTCGTTTTACTAAAAGGGTTAATGGTGAATTATTTGTGTGCCAAATTTATGCTGATGATATCATATTTGGCTCGACTAACCCTTATTTTAGTGAAAATTTTGGGAAGCTAATGACGGAGAAGTTTGAGATGTCTATGATGAGTGAACTCAAGTTCTTTTTTGGTTCACAAATCAAGCAAACTTAGGAAGGCACCTTCGTTTCTCAAACAAAGTACACCAAGGACTTATTCAAGAAGTTCAACATGCAAGAAAGCAAAGGTATGAAAACTCCCATGCCTACTAGTGGACATCTTGACTTGACCAAGGATGGCAAATCGATTGACCAAAAGGTTTATCGCTCCATGATTGGTACATTTTTATATCTATGTGCCTCCCGTCCCGATATCATGCTAAGTGTGTGCATGTGTGCACGATATCAAGCGGGCCCCAAAGAATGTCATCTTAAGGCTGTGAAAAGGATAGTGATATACATAATACATACACCAAATTTTGGCATTTGGTATCCTAAGAGGTCTTCTTTTGATCTTGTTGGCTACTCCGATTCGGACTATGCCGGAGACAAGGTTGATAGAAAGTCCACTTCGGGTACTTGTCGATTTCTTGGTAGATCTCTCATGTCCTGGTCCTCCAAGAAACAAAACTCGGTATCCTTATCCACCGCCGAAGCGGAATACATTGCCGCCAGTTCATGTTGTGCTCAATTACTTTGGATGACCCAAACTCTTAAAGATTATGGGATCTATGTGAAACATGTTCCATTGCTTTGTGACAATGAAAGTGCTATTAAGATTGCTCATAATCCCGTGCAACATTCTCGAACCAAGCATATTGAAGTTCGTCATCATTTCATTCGAGATCATGTTGCCAAAGGGGACATTGATCTTAAGCATGTTCGTACCGATAAGCAATTGGCGGATATATTCACCAAACCACTTGATGAGAAAGTATTGAATTGAACATCATTGATGCTTCAAACTTGGAGTAGGAACTCCATGTGAATACATGCAAGGCATGAACCTATGACTAATCCTTGACTTTTCTCTTATGATGATGATCAAGTGTCTTGGATATATTTGCACCCTTGCATGTTATCTAACCCTTGTAGGTACTTGGATGAACCAAAATCTATGAGATTGCAAATCACTCACACCTTGAGCAATCTCTACATCACCAAGTCTCTACGATATGGTGGTTGAAGACAAGAAAGCATGAAACCTTTCAACATATCCTTTGACCATTTCTATATATCAAATTTCATTTGGTATCGAATTCATGATTGTCAAATTGGATACACACACTACAAAAAAAGACACATCCATGACATTTTGGGCCGAACGAATTTTTTTTGTCATACATATGACACTTCTATGACGATAATTGTGACAAAAACCCGGTATCATCATAGATGTGGTGGGATCCTACTTCTATGACAAAAAAATCATGACAGAAAATGGGTTTTTCGTCCTGGGCAGGCCGGAGACGCAGCTGCATGACATTCTTTGGGCCGTCCATGACGGAAAAAACCGTGGTAGAAGCAAGGCGGAGGAAAATTTCGGGGAGTTCCCTATTACGGTGGGAGGTCGGGGGCCGAGCGATGCGCGTTTCTCTCGTACACGTACGCGCGTGTGTGTGAGGCATTGGCTCTAACTGAACCCGAGCGAGGCGTTGGGCTCTAACTGAACCCGAGCGATTGCACTGCAGGCTACACGTTACTGAACCCGAGCGATCGATCGATGGCTATTAACTGAACCCGATCGAGCGATTCCTTCGCTACTGCTGCTAATTGAAGCCGATCGATGCTGCCTCTGGATGAACAGTGAGCGTTGTGGGGGGTTTGGATGAATAGTTCCCGGTGGGGGTGGATGAACAGGACCCCGTGGAGGGCTGGATGAACAGGACCACCCCGTGGAGGGCAGGATGAACAGTATACGGTGGAGGGCAGGATGAACAGTAGCCCGTGGAGGGGTGGTTGAACAGGAGCCCGTGGAGAGGGCTGGTTGAACAGTAGCCGGTGGAGTAGCGCGCGGTGGAGGCTGGATGAACAGGAGCCCGTGGATGAACAGTCGCAGGTGGAGGCTGGAGGAGGTCGACGGTGGATGAACAGTAGCTCGTGGAGGCTGGAGGGGGTCGACGGTGGAGATGAACAGTATCTCGTGGAGTCCCGTTTTGCGGTACGCCACACCCCTCCCGATGAACAGGACCCCCGTTTCGACCATAGTTGTAACGCCCCGGACACACCCGTCGGTGGTCGTTACTCCTAGCGGGATCTAGACTGGCCCCACAGATCAATACTAGTCTTTTCTGTGCACTTTGTCCTCACTGATGCGCACCCGGGAGCAACTTCCCGGTCGGTCACCCATCCTGACACTACTCCAAGCTGAGCACGCTTAACTTTGGAGTTCTGTCTGAATGGGCTCCCGAAAAAAAAGGAATTCTTTATTGATATGAGTAGTCTATCATCCCTAATAAGCCAGGCCATCACATACACCCCCACTCAGAGGAACCGACGTCCTCGTCGGGCCACAGGAACGTTCCCTCTTGGCACATACGTCTGTGCTTCCAGTACAGCACATGTGCCATGCCGTGTGCCACGACGGGTCACAAACGTCATGAACAACACGACCACGCACCTGTCCGCAACCATTCGTGTAACCGTGAGGGTCGGCTCTGATACCAACTTGTAACGCCCCGGACACACCCGTCGGTGGTCGTTACTCCTAGCGGGATCTA